>NC_067473.1:136553800-136916300 GCF_947179515.1 Apodemus sylvaticus | reverse complement strand
TTGGGATACTATTGTAATAATATTGTGTGTCCTAACTTGAGAAATCAGTCCTGAAAATGCTGCATAATAAGGGGGAATCCACAGAGGAGGTTATATATTGGTGTTACTTGTGTTTTCCGGGGAGGGGATCTGGGATGGTGCTGGCTATTTAACCCAAAGCTTTGTGCATTCTGTGTCAGCACTCTATCCAGAAGGCATATCTTCACTCACTGCATTATATTTTATTTTGAAACAAAATCTTTCTAACTTGTTTGAACTTGACTTGAATCCATTCACAATCTAGACTTTGAAGTAAGCTTCTCCTGTGTTAGCTTCTTGCCTAGTTCAGATACATGTCTGTTCTACCAGATCTAGTATAACTCTCCCAAATAAAATAACACTTAAAATTATCAGTGAATTATATGTCCTCCTAACACAATTAAAGTTTGACTGTAGGTGAAACACACACACACACACACACACACACACACACACACACACACACATGTCCTTCGATGAAACTATTTCTCTTGTACTTTTGTATCACTAAAATTATTTTGATTGTTTTTCTTGACCTCTTTTCAAGCCTTCTGTCTTAAAACTAAATAGGATGCCAGGTAGATCTAGCAAGAGAGGGAAGAGAAATGGGACATGTTGAGTAATTAATCAAACTAGTAATTAATCATACCACTTAGGGCACTGATTCTAAATTTGACTGAAGAGTAAAATCATTGGCAGGAAGCAAATGAAGAAGGGAGAGAGAGAGAGAGAGAGAGAGAGAGAGAGAGAGAGAGAGAGAGAGAGAGAGAGAGAGAGAGAGAGAGAAAAGAATAAGATATAGACAAATTTATTGATAACTGGTTAGATGTGAGACACACCAGGTAGGAACTGACAGTAGTTGTCTTTACATTAAATCTGTGGACCTACTAATTTTTATGATTGGAAAAATTGGAGAGAATATTTACTGTGGGATAAGGTTGATGGGGCAGTTACAATGATAGGAAACTGGTGAGGAGTCATGAAGATCAGAGAATCCACAATATAAATCATCACGCAAGGGGTGTGCAGCACTGAAAAGCCAATAACAGTTAGACAAGATTTCTTAGCAGTTTGAATACCCCAGGAGTGTGGCATCAGGAACTGTGAGATTTTATACAGCTCAAATAATTCCTTCTTAAAAATCACTAAGGTACGACATATCTTGTAAAGTGGGAAAGATTGTAATGTAAGTCCACCTTGATCAAGATAGTAACCATTTCAGATAGCTCAGAATATTCTCTTTTGAATACCCAAGCAATGTTTAATATATTCAAACTCTTTTCAAAGTTATAGTGATATTTTTCTTTTTCATTTCATCTACATATGATTTGTATTCTTTCTAGACTCATCTTATTTGGAGAATGACAGTTGAAAATACTTTCAAAGAGCTAACTTTGCCTTTGGTACTTTTACCTATTATGCATATATTGTCTATTTCATAGATTTATGCTTTTATATGTGTATTATTTTACCTATTTCAACTTTGTGCAAGTTTAAAATGCTGGTCTTGTCTGGCTTTAATCAAAGGTCCCAGACTTTTAATGCTCCTTCATTTTGAATACATTCAATAAAAACTATAAATTTCTTGTGTGCTTTCCTTTACAGGCATTTCACATGGCTTAAAAATTAAATTTATATTGCAATTCAACCTAAAACATTTTTGAGATTCTATCATGGTTCCTTCAACAAGTCATGGATTATTTTGAAGTGTATTGTTTACTTAACAAACATTGGAAAAGTATCAATGAGTTTCTGGTACTGAGTTTGACAAAATGACACATCATGTAAAAAAAAGTACCTTGCACGGTGTTTCTCAACAAACTTTTTCAATTCATCAGCATTGATATAGTTACAAGAACATGGTTTATTTTCCAAAATACCTATACATGGCTGATAATAATATGGATTATATATTGTAGAAGAATTTTAATCTAGCAATATGCCTGCTCAGGCAAAGAATCATATCTACAGACCTTCTAGGTCTTTATGATCTTGTCAGAATGCAGATATGTCCTGGAACACATTATGATCTGGCTAGAACAGAGACATGCCCTTAGTACATACATTAGTCTACAATGGAGATAATGTTAATTTGTAGAAGGAAGTAGTCATGTTTGAAAGTGACATCTAGTTGAGGAGTAGACAGTATAATGAATCAGAGAAAGATCTGAGAGAATGAGCCAGAGATAGAGCAGGAGATCCCATTTTTAAATTCTTGATCTTAGAGCATAAGCTATTGGTGTTCTATTCAGGAACTTTTCCCCTGTGCCCATGTCCTCAAGTGTCTTCCCTGGTTTCTTTTCTATTAGTTTTAGTGTGTCTGGTTTTATGTGGAGGTCCTTGATCCACTTGGAGTTGAGCTTAGTACAAGGAGATAAGAATGGATCAATTCTCCATCCTTGTCTCCTTGTACTAAGCTCAAATCCAAATGGATCAAGGACCTCCACATAAAGCCAGACACTCTGAAGCTAATAGAAAAAAAACTGGGGAAGACCCTTGAGGACATCGGTACAGGGAGAAAGTTTCTGAACAGAACACCAATAGCGTATGCTCTAAGAGCAAGAATTGACAAATGGGACCTCATAAAATTACAACGATTCTGTAAGGCAAAGGAAACCATGAAAAGGACAAAACGGCAACCAACAAATTGGGAAAAGATCTTCACCAATCCTACATCAGATAGAGGGCTAATATCCAATATATATAAAGAACTCAAGAAGTTAGACTCCAGAAAACCAAACAACCCTATTAAAAAATGGGGTACAGAGTTAAACAAAGAATTCTCACCTGAAGAACTTCGGATGGCGGAGAAGCATCTTAAAAAATGCTCAACTTCATTAGTCATTAGGGAAATGAAAATCAAAACAACCCTAAGATTTCATCTTACACCAGTCAGAATGGCTAAGATTAAAAATTCAGGAGACAGCAGGTGTTGGAGAGGGTGTGGAGAAAGAGGAACACTCCTCCACTGCTGGTGGGGTTGCAAATTGGTACAACCACTCTGGAAATCAGTCTGGCGGTTCCTCCGAAAACTGGGCACCTTACTTCCAGAAGATCCTGCTATACCACTCCTGGGCATATACCCAGAAGACTCCCCACCATGTAATAAGGATACATGTTCTACTATGTTCATAGCAGCCCTATTTGTAATTGCCAGATGCTGGAAAGAACCCAGGTATCCCTCAACAGAAGAGTGGATGCAAAAAATGTGGTATATCTACACAATGGAGTACTATTCAGCCATTAGAAACAATGAATTCATGAAATTCTTAGGCAAATGGATGGAGCTAGAGAATATCATACTAAGTGAGGTAACCCAGATTCAAAAGGTGAATCATGGTATGCACTCACTAATAAGTGGATATTAACCTAGAAAACTGGAATACCCAAAACATAATCCACACATCAAATGAGGTACAAGAAGAAAGGAGGAGTGGCCCCTGGTTCTGGAAAGACTCAGTGAAACAGTATTCAGCAAAACCAGAACGGGGAAGTGGGAAGGGGTGGGTGGGAGGACAGGGGAAGAGAAGGGGGCTTGCGGGACTTTCGGGGAGTGGGGGGGCTAGAAGAGGGGAAATCATTTGAAATGTAAATAAATTATATCGAATAATAATAAAAAAAAGAAATGTTCAGGAAAAAAAAAAAAAAGAATGGATCAATTCGAATTCTTCTGCAAGCTGACTTTCAGTTGAGCCAGCACCATTTGTTGAAAAGGCTATTTTTTTTTCCCATTGGATGGTTTCAGCTTCTTTGTCAAAGATCAAGTGACCATAGGTGTGTGCGTTCATTTCTGGATCTTCAATCCTATTCCATTGATCTACTTGCCTGTCACTGTACCAACACCACACAGTACTCTGTAGTACTGCTCTAAGGCAAAGGGCACTGTCAAGCAGACAAAACAGCAACCAACAAATTGGGAAAGGATCTTCACCAACCCTACATCTGACAGAGGACTAATATCCAATATATACAAAGAACTCAAGAAGCTAGATGCCAGAGAGCCAAATAACCCTATTAAAAAACGGGGTACATAGCTAAACAAAGAATTTTCACATGAGGAACTTCGAATGGCTGAGAAGCTCCTTAAGAAATGTTCAACATCATTAGTCATTAGGGAAATGCAAATCAAAATAACCCTGAAATTTCATCTTACATCAGTTAAAATGGCTAAGATTAAAAACTCAGGAGACAGTAGGTGTTGGCGAGGATGTGGAGAAAGAGGAGCACTCCCCCACTGCTGGTGGGAATACAAATTGGTACAACCACTCTGGAAATCAGTCTGGTGGTTCCTCAAAAAACTGGGCATAACACTTCTGGAGGATCCTGCAATACCACTCCTGGGCATATACCCAGAGGATTCCCTAGCATACATTAAGGACACATGCTCCACTATGTTCATAGAAGTTCTATTATAATAGCTAGAAGCTGGAAAAAACCCAGATGTCCCTCAATGGAAGAATGGATATAGAGAATGTGGTATATTTATACAATGGAATAGACTCAGCAATTAAAAACAAAAGAATTCATGAAATTCTTAGGCAAATGGTTGTATCTGGAAAATATCATCCTAAGTGAGGTAACCCAGTCACAAAAGAAGACACATGGAATACAGTCACTGATAAGTGGATATTAGCTCAGAAATTCTGAATATCCAAGACACAATGCACATATCAAAGGACTCCCAAGAAGAAGGAAGGAGAGGTCCCGGATCCTGAAAAGGCTTGTTCCAGCATTGTAGGGGAGTACCAGGACAGAGAATTAGGAGAGGGTTGATAGGAGAATGGGCAGAGGGAAGAGGGCTTAGGGAACTTATGGGGGGGGGCGGGAAAGGGAAAATCATTTGGAATGTAAACATAGAATGTAGAAAATAAAAAATAAAGAAGAGCAGGAGAGAAAATGTGGTGTGAATGACTAATTTATTGGGAGAGTTTTACAGAGACAGGTTTCACAGAGAATGAGATGGCCCCAAAACCAAGAG
The DNA here is from genome assembly GCF_947179515.1 of Apodemus sylvaticus. NCBI lineage: Eukaryota > Metazoa > Chordata > Mammalia > Rodentia > Muridae > Apodemus > Apodemus sylvaticus. The sequence goes on along the minus strand of NC_067473.1, from coordinate 136,911,304 downwards.
AATGAGAAGAATCCAGAAGATTAGAATATATTGCCAAAGATAGTATGAAGACAAGCAGAGTAATTCAGTCAGGATCCCAGAAAAGCCAGACTGAATCAGCCAATTTGGAAGATTGGATATAAGTCAGAAGCTTCCAGGCATAGGCATAGGGATAGTTAGAACAGAGAAAGAAATGTTTTTGGCTCAGCCCAAGACATGCATTTGCACAACTCAGGTATGGCTTTCAACTTGTCATTCTATCTGAGGAAATAAGAGCAACATTTACACTATAATTGATGGATATAGTAATTCTGTAAGAAGCTATATAATCACCTTCTGTATGTGGCTCTTGCCTTTATGGATTTTTCCAACTATAGGTCAATAATATTACAAAAACATTTATCACAAACACACATACACACACACACACATGAGAGAAAGAGAGAGAGAGAGGAGAGAGAGAGAGAGAGAGAGAGAGAGAGAGAGAGAGAGAGAGAGAGAGAGACCACCTGAGAAAAAAACTTTGCGCAGTAGAGTGTTTTTTGACTCATGGATTCAGATACTTTTGTTCATAGTTGGCAGCTGTATGGCTGTGGTCAGAGGCGGCAAAGCACCATGGAGTAGATTATGTGATATAGCAGAGCTGCTCCACTTGCAGTGAGCAGTAAGTAGGTCAAGAAGAAACACAGTACAGGGCTATGGTAGGGTGTTTCTTTCCAGGGCACACATTCAGTGTCCTACTCTTTCCAGCTGGCCCCAACTCCTGTTTCCTTTCCTTCTGAAAGCATCATCAGATTTTAAACCCATCCAGTGAGTAATACATTGATGATGACAGACATCTTGGGATCCAATTACTTCTGAAAGCCCAGCAAATAGTGACCACGCTATTAATGAATTCAACCTATAACACAGCAATAGTGACCAGACACAGATATTCTGTTATTCACATCATAACACAGGTTAACAAGTACTAAAAAAGTATTTATATTCCATTAGTTAGTACAAGTAGTATAAAGATTATTTAAAATATAGGGGAAGAAAAGTTGAAGTTTTCTGTAATTGCTGTGCTATTGTATATGAAGGACTTGGACAGTGGAAGAGATTATGAGACTGGGAACCAACCACAACTACCAAGTGGCAACCATACTTTTCAAGTTATTCACATCTTATGAATCATTATAGATTTTTAAACTGTTTTATATGTTATTAAGAAAGAGGAGTCATAATCAGCTAATTTTCAGATTTTCTCTTTTATATAAGATATGAATATTATAGCTTCATATGTATTTATATCCTTTAGTTTATGTCTGATCTCAAATAATTGAACTGCTTATTTTTCACCAACAGTGTTTCAAAATACCTTAGTGACTTTCAATATATTGTTATCAACTCTATTTATCATGGGTTATAGACATTGTTATAATTTCTCTCTGAAAGTTTATCAATGGATCTACATATTGAACTATCTATCACTTTTCCTCCCTAATTCTTTGGCCTTTGAATTATTTCTTCCTTTTTATGTACTAAAGAAATGCAATAGAAATTTCATATTAAAGTGTTTATAATAGTGAATTTTCCTTATACTGGTCTTATTGGGACTCTAATATTGTCAGACTATGTAAGATAATTAGTACACGGTGTAGGTTTAGATTTTTTAAAACATACTTTTCATATGGGTTCTTAAATGCCTTAACTTCTCTTCTAGCCCATCACCCACCAGAGGTAGCGAAGATGAAAGGTTAATAGAGCTAAGGAGGATGTGGACCTGTTTAGGAATAGTTCTTCAGAGGAATTCAAATCTAAGCTGTCAGGATATCAGCAGCTCAGTTTGCACAAATTAGCAGTGGCAGGTTGATCCCTTTGCAAACACCATTCATGAATCAGCAATAGCAGGTCAATCTAGGAGAAACTGGGAAACTAGAGCAATCAGCCCAAGTTCAAGGAAGTGGCAAGTAACTGCCAGAATACCATCAAAAGTTCCTTGGTGACACTTGTCTCTATGAAATCATGACAAACGATGACCTGCAAGGAATGGTAAGGAAAACCAGTGCCATAATAAATGTCCAGTGAAGAACAGCATCAGCAAAGCCCATTGATGATCAACAAAGAATGGTAAGGTGAAACAATATCATATAGATGTGTCCAGTGGCTGTTGAGTTATATTTATACTCTTTCCAAAAATCACATGTTCTCTTAAGCATCCACTCTAGTAAAATATCCTATGCCCCCTTTCAATATGCTTCCAGAAAACACCACATGTCTGTTCTCAGTAAAACATCTTTCCACATGTGTGTCTCAGCAGAAATATTCTCTTTTAAAGAGTTTTAAGATAAAAAATTTTATGACTAAAGTGAGTGTCCAAAGAAACCAGAAGTTTCCACTTTAACACTGGCAATTATTAGTTACAAGTGTATACAATCATTCATATATTAGAGAGACTTTAGTAATGGTCGAGTTTATTTACTGAACAGTTTTGTGCATTTATAGGAATAAGTCTATATTTCTTTAGTTGTTAACTTACATCAAATCCAACCATTCTTGTATTCTTTTTAAAAGATTAATTCATTAATTAATCTTATGTGTATGAGTACAGTGTAGCTGTACTAATGGTTGTGAGCCTTCATGTGGTTGCTGGGAATTTGAATTCAGGACCTCTGCTCCCTGTGGTCGCCCTGCTCCTTTTGGCCTAAAGATTTATTATTATTATATCTAAGTACACTGTAGCTGTCTTCAGATGCACCAGAAGAGGGTCAGATTTCTTTTAAGGATGTTTGTGAGCCACAATGTTGTTGCTAGGATTTGAACTCAGGACCTTCGGAACAGTAGTCAGTGCTCTTAACCTCTGAACCATTTCTCCAACCGCCCCCATTCTAGTATTTTTATATAAAACAGACATTTAATCTGTGTCATTTTCTTAGTGTATTGCTACAGTCTGCAGGCTAATATTATACTTGATCTTTCGACTTTCCTGTGGATGGACTATGAGTTAAGGCTACTGCCAGGCTATTTGTAATCTATTAGTTATAACTTGTCTGTTTCTTTGTGTGTGTGTGATAATGTGAATGTGTATTTGTATAGCTATATGTGTTTGTTTATGTGTGTCCAGGTTCATGCATTCATGTGTGTGACTGCCAAAAGTTGATCTAGGGTGTCTTTCTGGATAGTTCTACTCTTTACTATTTTAAACAAGGTCACTGACTATACCTGAATCTTGCCAATTTACCAAGACTGGCTAGCAGGCAATACCTTTTTACCCTGAGGTCATAGGCGTGGCCACATTCAGCTTTTATCTCTAAGGAATGGTATGGAACTTAATCCAGGCCCTCATGCTTGTACAGGAAGCAATTTCAAGGCAAGACTGGTATTCAAAAGATGCCTAGAAAGAGCCTAGGAGAACTTAGCTCAGGCCATACAGACTACAGAGAAAACCAATGACTCATAAGCCAAATACAGAGCTGTTTCTCATCATTTGGGTTTGTTAATAAAAGTCAAGTATTCTATTTCATGTCCACCATTTCTTTATCTTTTTTTTTTTTTAATTTTAATTTTTTTATTTTTTTATTCGATATATTTTTTATTTACATTTCAAATGATTTCCCCTTTTCTAGCCCCCCACTCCCCGAAAGTCCCGCAAGCCCCCGTCTCTCCCCCCAGTCCTCCCACTACCCCTTCCCACTTCCCCATTCTGCTTTTGCCGAATACTGCTTCACTGAGTCTTTCCAGAACAAGGGGCCACACCTCCTTTCTTCTTGTACCTCATTTGATGTGTGGATTATGTTTTGGGTATTCCAGTTTTCTAGGTTAATATCCACTTATTAGTGAGTGCATACCATGATTCACCTTTTGAGTCTGGGTTACCTCAGTATGATGTTCTCTAGCTCCATCCATTTGCTTAAGAATTTAATGAATTCATTGTTTCTAATGGCTGAATAGTACTCCATTGTGTAGATATACCACATTTTTTGCATCCACTCTTCTGTTGAGGGATACCTGGGTTCTTTCCAGCATCTGACAATTATAAATAGGGCTGCTATGAACATAGTAGAGCATGTATCCTTATTACCTGGTGGGGAATCCTCTGGGTATATGCCCAGGAGTGGTATAGCAGGATCTTCTGGAAGTGAGGTGCCCAGTTTTCGGAGAAACCACCAGACTGTTTTCCAGACTGGTTGTACCAATTTGCAACCCCACCAGCAGTGGAGGAGTGTTCCTCTTTCTCCACACCCTCTCCAACACCTGCTGTCTCCTGCATTTTTAATCTTAGCCATTCTGACTGGTATAAGGTGAAATCTTAGGGTTGTTTTGATTTGCATTTCCCTAATGACTAATGAAGTTGAGCATTTTTTAAGATGCTTCTCCGCCATACGAAGTTCTTCAGGTGAGAATTCTTTGTTTAACTCTGTACCCCATTTTTTAATACGGTTGTTTGGTTTTCTGGAGTCTAACTTCTTGAGTTCTTTATATATATTGGATATTAGCCCTCTATCTGATGTAGGGTTGGTGAAGATCCTTTCCCAATTTGTTGGTTGCTGATTTGTCCTCTTGATGGTGTCCTTTGCCTTGTAGAAACTTTGTAATTTTATGAGGTCCCATTTGTCAATTCTTGATCTTAGAGCATACACTATTGGTGTTCTGTTCAGAAACTTTCTCCCTGTACCAATGTCCTCAAGGGTCTTCCCCAGTTTCTTTTCTATTAGCTTCAGAGTGTCTGGCTTTATGTGGAGGTCCTTGATCCATTTGGATTTGAGCTTAGTACAAGGAGACAAGGATGGATCAATTTGCATTCTTCTGCATGCTGACCTCCAGTTGAACCAGCACCATTTGTTGAAAAGGCTATCTTTTTTCCATTGGATGTTTTCAGCCTCTTTGTGGAGGATCAAGTGGCCATAGGTGTGTGGATTCATTTCTGGATCTTCAATCCTGTTCCATTGATCCTCCTGACTGTCACTGTACCAATACTATGCAGTTTTAACACTATTGCTCTGTAGTATTGCATGAGGTCAGGGATACTGATTCCCTCAGACTTTCTTTTGTTGCTGAGAATAGTTTTAGCTATCATGGGTTTTTTGTTATTCCAGATGAATTTGATAATTGCTCTTTCTAACTCTGTGAAGAATTGAGTTGGCATTTTGACGGGTATTACATTGAATCTGTATATTGCTTTTGGCAAAATGGCCGCTTAAACAATATTGATTCTACCAATCCATGAGCATGGGAGGTTTTCCCATTTTTTGAGGTCTTCTTCCATTTCTTTCTTCAGAGTCTTGAAGTTCTTGTCATACAGCTCTTTCACATGTTTGGTAAGAGTCACCCCAGGATACTTTATACTGTTTGTGGCTATTGTGAAGGGGGTCATTTCCCTAATTTCTTTCTCAGCCTGCTTATCCTTTGAGTATAGGAAGGCCACTGATTTGCTTGAGTTGATTTTATAACCTGCCACTTTGCTGAAGTTGTTTATCAGCTGTAGGAGTTCTCTAGTGGCGTTTTTTGGGTCACTTAGGTAGACTATCATGTCATCTGCAAATGATGATAGTTTGACTTCTTCCTTTCCAATTTGTATCGCTTTGACCTCCTTACGTTGTCTAATTGCCCGAGCTAGTACCTCAAGTACAATATTGAACAGATAAGGAGAAAGGGGGCAGCCCTGTCTAGTCCCTGATTTTAGTGGGATTGCTTCAAGTTTCTCTCCATTCAGTTTGATGCTGGCTACTGGTTTGCTGTATATTGCTTTTACTATGTTTAGGTATGGGCCTCGAATTCCTGTTCTTTCCAAGAATTTAAGCATGAAAGGATGCTGAATTTTGTCAAATGCTTTTTCAGTGAAATGACCATGTGGTTTTTTTCTTTTAGTTTGTTTATGTAGTGGATTGCATTGATGGATTTCCTTATATTGAACCAACCCTGCATTCCTGGGATAAAGCCTACTTGATCATGGTGGATGATCGTTTTGATGTGTTCTTGGATTCGGTTGGCAAGAATTTTATTGAGTATTTTTGCATCGATGTTCATAAGGGAAATTGGTCTGAAGTTCTCTTTCTTTGTTGGATCTTTGTGTGGTTTTGGTATCAGCATAATTGTGGCTTCATAGAAGCAATTCGGTAGTGTTCCTTCTGTTTCTATTTTGTGGAATAGTTTGAAGAGTATTGGTGTTAACTCTTCTTTGAAGGTCTGATAGAATTCTGCACTGAAACCATCTGGTCCTGTGCTTTATTTGGTTGGAAGACTTTCTATGACTCCTTCTATTTCTTTAGGCATTATGGGACTGTTTAGATGATCTATTTGGTCCTGATTTAATTTTGGTATTTGGTATCTGTCAAGGAAATTGTCCATTTCCTCCAGATTCTCCATTTGTGTTGAGTACAGGCTCTTGTAGTAGGATCTGATGATTTTTTGGATTTCCCCAGTTTCCGTTGTTATATCTCCCTTTTCATTTCTAAGTTTGTTAATTTGGATACTTTCTCTGTGCCCTTTGGTCAGTCTGGCTAAGGGTTATCTATCTTGTTGATTTTCTCAAAGAACCAGCTCCTGGTTTTGTTGATTCTTTGTATGGTTCTCTTTGTTTCTACTTGATTGATTTCGGCCCTGAGTTTGATGATTTCCTGCCTTCTACTCCTCCTGGGTGAAATAGCTTCTCTTTGTTCCAGGGCTTTCAGGTGTGTCATTAAGCTGGTAATGTATGCTCTCTCCGTTTTCTTTTTGGAGGCAATCAGGTCTATGAGTTTTCCTCTTAGCACTGATTTAATTGTGTCCCATAGATTTGGGTATGTTGTGTCTTCATTTTCATTGTGTTCTAAAATTTCTTTAATTTCTTTCTTTATTTCTTCCTTGACCAAGTTATCATTGAGTAGAATGTTGTTCAGTTTCCATGTGTATGTGGGTTTTCTGTTGTTTTTGTTGCTATTGAAGACCACTTTTACTCCATAGTGATCTGATAGGAGGCATGGGATTAGTTTGATCTTCTTATATTTGTTGAGGTCTGTCTTGTGACCAATTATATGGTCGATTTTGGAGAAGGTACCATGAGGTGCTGAGAAAAAGGTATATTCTTTTGCTTTAGGATAGAATGTTCTATATATATCTGTTAAATCTAATTGGTCCAAAGCTTCAATTAGTTTCATTGTGTCCCTGTTTAGTTTCTGTTTTCCTGATCAGTCCATTGAGGAAAGTGAAGTGTTGAAGCCAACCACAATTATTGTGTTAGGTGCAATGTGTGCTTTGAGCTTTAATAAAGTTTCCTTTACAAAAGAGGGTGCCCTTGCATTTGGAGCATAGATGTTCAGGATTGAGTGTTCTTCTTGTTGTATTTTTCCTTTGATCAGCAAGAAGTGTCCCTCAGAGTCTCTTTTGATGATTTTGGGTTGAAAGTCAATTTTATCTGATATTAAAATGGCTACTCCAGCTTGTTTCCTGAGACCATTTGCTTGTAAAATTGTCTTCCAGCCTTTTACTCTAAGGTAGTTTTTGTCTTTGACCCTTAGATGTGTTTCCTGTAAGCAGCAAAATGTAGGGTCCTGTTTACATATCCAGTCAGTTAGTCTATGTCTTTTTATTGGGGCATTGATTCCATTGATGTTAAGAGATATTAAGGAATAGTGAGTGTTACTTCCTGTCATTTTTGACGTTATTTTTTAAATTTGATTGGTTAACTTCTTTTGGGTTTGATGAAAGGTTACTATCTTGCTTTTTCCAGGGTGAAGTTTCCCTCCTTGTATTGGTGTTTTCCTCCTATTATCCTTTTTAGGGCTGGGTTTGTGGATAGATATTGGGTAAACTTGGTTTTGTCATGGAATATCTTAGTTTCTCCATCTACGGTGATTGAGAGTTTTGCTGGATATAGTAGTTTTGGCTGGCATTTGTGTTCTCTTAGAGTCTGCATGAGATCTGCCCAGGATCTTCTAGCCTTCATAGTCTCAGGTGAAAAGTCTGCTGTGATTCTGATAGGTCTTCCTTTATATGTTACTTGGCCTTTTTCTCTTACTGCCTTTAATATTCTTTCTTTGTTTAGTATATTTGGTGTTTTGATTATTATGTGATGGGAAGTATTTCTGTTCTGGTCCAGTCTGTTTGGAGTTCTGTAGGCTTCTTGTATATTCATGGACATCTCTCTCTTTAGGTTAGGGAAGTTTTCTTCCATAATTTTATTGAAGATATTTGCTGGCCCTTTAAGTTGTAAATCTTCAATCTCATCTATGCCTATAATCCTTAGGTTTGGTCTTCTCATTGTGTCCTGGATTTCCTGGATATTTTGGGTTACAAGCTTTTTGCATTTTGCATTTTCTTTAACTGTTGAGTCCATGGTTTCTATGGTATCTTCAGCATCTGAGATTCTTTCTTCTATCTCTTGTATTCTGTTGTTGATATTTGCATCTATGTCCCCTGATTTCTTCCCAAGGCTTTCTATCTCCAAAGTTGTCTCCCACTGAGTTTTCTTAATTGTTTCTTCTTCTGATTTTTAGGTCCTGGATGGTTTTGCTTAGCACCTTCACTTGATTGTTTGTGCTTTCCTGTAATTCTTTAAGAGATTTTTGTGTTTCCTCTTTCATGACCTCAGCCTGTTGACCAAAGTTCTCCTGTATTTCTTTAAGTGTTTTTTGCGTTTCCTCATTATTGGCTTTTGTATTCTCCTGGATTTCTTTCAATGATTTTTGTGTTTCCCTTGCAAGGGCTTCTAACTTTTGATCCATTTTCTCCTGAATTTCTTTAAGTATGTCCTTCATGTGTTCCTGTACCAGCATCATGACCAGTGATTTTAAATCCAAATCTTGTTTTACTGGTGTGATGGGGTATCCAGGACATGCTGGTAAGGGAGAATTGGGTTCAGATGTTGCCATATTACCTTGATTTCTGTTAGTGATGTTCCTGCGTTTGCCTTTTGCCATCTAGTTCTCACTGGTGTTAGTTGGTCTTATCAATGCTGGACTCAGCAGTGCAAGCTGCCCCTTCCCAGGTGGCCTCTGGTGCACAGCTTACCTCCTGCACTGCCTTGAGAGAGGGTGCTGTTGCCCAGGCTGTTCAGATCCCGAAGCAGGCACCTGAAGGCTTCTGCTGGGGTCTGCTGGATTCACAGGAGCACACTGACTTCTCCCCGCTGGCCGCCCGGAAGCCCCTCTTGCCTCTTGCAGGACCTGGAGATGTGGTGTTGCTGCCCAGGCTGAATTCGATCCGGAAGCGGAGAGGTCTGAGGGCTACCGCCAGAGGCCTGCGGACTGGAGCCTAAGCTCTGTGCCACAGGAGCAAGCTGTGCTGTGAGCTCCCAGACTACCTCAGGGTGTACACCAGGTCTCCTGCACTTCCTGGAGACCGAGTGCTCTGGCCCAGATCCCAAAGCAGGCACCTGAAGGCCCCTACTGGGGCCTGCTGGATTCACCGGAGCACACCGACTTCTCCCTGCTGGCCGCCCGGAAGCCCCTCTTCACCATTTTTATTATCCAACAATATTAACTTTACTTCCTCTACTATTGTATTTATTAGCATGTTTGTACTTATTCTACAATCCCAAATCTTATATTGAATTTGTTGCAGAATCCTGGAAATTTGTTCTTTTCCAGCATGCTAAGCAATACCAGCACATTACAGAAGTTTGATTCTTACTATCATTGGACTACAGAATGTCCTCCACAGGCACATGTGTTGTTTGTAGACTTGGCACTCAGGTGATGATGCTGCCATTGGACAGGAGACCTAGGTGTCCTATATATAGTTACAGTGTGAGCTGAGACTGAAGCTTCAAGGAAAGCTTCTGGCCTGAGCCCTCTGTTGCCTAACAGCTGCCATCTTTTAACTATAGGCATCATTCTCACATTGCTACACCCAGAAACCATTTCCATTGTCATGTTTTCCCTGATATTATGGATTGTCATTTTCTCTAAACTGTGAACCACATAGTACCTTCCTCTCTTTATTGTTTCTGTCAATATTATGCCAAAGCAAGGAGATTATTCCAAACACCATTTATAGTCTTTCACCTTTATTATTCTTGCTATTTTTGACATATGTTTCTGTTATCACATTAGCAGTATCTGCTTCTATTTCATATAAGAAATTGGCAGATAACATTGTCAGATGCCTGCCTGCTTTAGTCAGTAAACCTTATAAAAAGAGAAGAACATGGATGCTTTGCTTTACATATTCTCCCTTCACCATGGTGATAGAGCCCGTGGAATAGCACCAATGCAATCTTGAGACAGTGGGAATTTCTCCCTCATGGGCAGGGCCTACCCTGTAATATGTAGCAGGGACCAAGTTGGGTGGCAGAACCTTGCTTCTATAGCCAAATGACAAACACTAATACTGGACGAATCTAATAATATAAAGAAAATAACAACAATGAACACCCAAATAAAAATGAATTCTTTCAAAGAAGGGTAGGAGAACTACATTGAATGAATAGAAAATGTATTAATAAATCACATTGAATACTTCTAAACTTCAATAGATAGATACTGGCTTAAGGAAAAACGTGCTTGCTGACAGGAGCCTAATATAGCTGTCTCCTGACAGGCTTGCTAGTTCCTGAAAAACACAGAGGCAGATGCTCCCAGCCAACTATTGAACTGAGCAAGGATGCCCAATGGAGGAGCTAGAGAAAGGGCCCAAGGAGCTGAAGGGGGAGCCCCACAGGAAGTACACCAGTATCAATCAACCAGTACCCCTAGAGCTCCCAGGTATTTAATCACCAACCAAAGAGTACACATGGAGGGACCCATGGCTCCAGCCACATATTTAGCAGAGGGTGGCCTTGTGGGACATCAATGAGAAGAGAGGCCCTTGGACTTGTGAAGGCTCATTCACAAGTCTAAGGGTAGGGGAATGTCAGGATAGGCCCCAGGGTAGGGGAATGCCAGGATAGAGAAGTGAATTGGGGAGTGGGTGGGTTAGTGAGCAGGGGTTTTTGGAGGGAGACTGGGATAATATTTGAAATGTAAATAAAGAAAATATGTATTAAAAAAACGTGTTTGTGTTGGGGCTCACAAAGTAAATAGAGGTTCCCAATTTAGCTAAAAGATTCCTTCCTAATAAGGGAACAGGACAAGTCAGCACCATCAAAAAAGAATGGGTGAGGGGTACACCCCTAAAAGTGCAACTAAGTGGTGGGTTTTGATGAGGAAGAAAAGGTTGTCCTCCTACCCCAACAATAGGAAAACGCAATGGTGAAGTCAGGATCAAGTAAGTGGCCCCGCAGCCCAAGAGAAAGGAGATGGACCGCCCACATACCATGATAGCTAACTGGGACTCCCTGCTGGTAATGAGCATGGTCAGGTGGAGGGAGTTCCTGCCCCTTCAGTCATCCATAGCTAAGCCTAGGAGGTCAGCTGGATGAGTACTTGTATCGCATGTACCTCTATTCTGCATGACAGGAGGGCAATTGACAGCCCAATGTCTCTCACTATAGCACTGAGGACATGGTCCTCTTGGTTTGCAGGGGTTAGGGCAAGCTCTTGCCCAGTGACCTTGTTGAGCACATCTATAGCAGGGAGCTGGTGGTTCCTGGGCCTTAGAAGTCCAGGGGCCTTGTGTAGTGGCTGGAGCTGGTTGGACAGCCTTTGCCAGCATGAGATACTTTTGTTTTCAAGCTTTTTCATCTCTCTTATGGTACACCTTGATGGCCAGCACCAACACTTCTGCCTGTGGAGTTAGGGGCCCCTGCTCCAAATGCCTAAGTTTAGCTTTTATGTCAGGGTAGCTCTGGGAAAAAAGTAGGTCATCAGAAGTTGCTTACCTTCTGGATTTTCAGAGTCTAGAGTAGTGTATTGTAACAAAGCCTTTGTAAGGCATTCTAAAAACTGAGATGGATTCTCCTGCTTGTCCTGGACATCCTCTTGGAGTTTTTCAAAATTTATTGGCTTTAAGGATGCTTTTCTAAGACTGGCCAGAAGGCATGTAATAAACCTGTCTCTGGCTAAAATACTGTCTGTGGAATTGTAATCCCATTGGGGATTCTGGTCAGACACTGTCACTGATCTGATTGGATACGTTCTGTCTGTTTGGTGAATTTCATCTGCATGCATTCTTGTCTCTGCCCAAACTCACCTGTGATCATCAGTAAGTAAATTATTAGTAAGAATCATATAAACATCATGGAAAGTCAAGCTATAAGATTGAGAGATGTACTGGAATTCCTTAATAAAGTTAGAAGAGTTAGACGTATAGGAACCCAGTCTACTTTCTATTTGAGAAAGTTCACTCAGCAAGAAAGGAATGTGTACTCTGACCAGACCATCAACTCAGCCACTTCCCTTAAAGGAAGGGCCAGTGCTGGGTCAGGTGTTCTTGGAGGAGGAGAAGGACTTGGTCTGGCTGTAGCATCAGAACATGTGATAGGAGGGGTAAAGTTTGGTGCCAGTTCAGGGCATTCTGAGTGACCCGTAGCTGGCACAGAGGGAGGGGAGAGGTCTGGAGAGGTCAAGTTAGTAGGCTCCGGAGTCTGGTGAGAAAGAGAAACTGAGGCAGCAGTTTGGGTTTTCGCAGGCACGGCAAAGGGTCTGTGGCAGATGGGAGGTGGCACATCGGCGGGATCAAGCATTGCATCATCTAGTGGAAGGTGGGTAGGGTTCATGGCTAAAAGAAGCTGGGTTGGGGGACAAGAAGTGCAGAGGGAGGGTTTAGAGCAGAGATAGATGAATGCTTGAACATATAAAACCTCACTCCGTTTACCGAATTACTGACAATATGTATGAAAATCTCTTAAAATGATTGGGTCTAGATTGCCACTAGGTGGCCATTTGGAATTATTATCTAAAGGATATTGAATGCAGACCTTATTGCAGAGGTTTATCAAAAATTGAGTGCCTCAAATTAGATGTTAATTTCAGAGATTTGAGATTTTCCAGGAGACATCCCAGTGGGGTGCCTGGAGGTATGGTCAGTTGTAGCACCTATCAGGTGAGGGAGGTAGTTGCTAAATAATCTGAACCAGTGTCCTGGAGGACTATTAGCAACACGTTTATGGCCAAACTAGAAATTCAGGTTGTCACGAGAAAGTGGCCTGCAACATGCCTTGGCAATGTCAGAAAGCACCCAACCTGGCCCAGGAGTTTTGGCAGCTGCGAGAGCTAAGAAAAGTTTAGGTTGCTTCCAAGACAGGGGTTACCCAAGGGCCCAATGTCTAACATGAATGTCAGTCAGAATGTCAGTTATATGGACTGAGCATTGAAAACCAACCCTTAGCCCAAAAGAAATTATCTGGGCCTAAGGTTTCCTCTGGCCAACAGGAGAAACTCCTTACCAATGAATATAGCCAGTGTGTGTTTGCGGGAATTTGCAGTCTGGTAGCAGGAAATGTAGAACCGGTTGGTTGGTTAGCCAGGAGGCAATTCCACTGGTAGGCTGCAGCGCACAGCTCACGTGATAGAAGGCTGTGAGTCTCACAGCAGTGGTAGCAGTGATGGTCTGCTCAGTGGTAGAAATCCACATGGTGGATAACAGCAGATGCTAGCAGATGGAGTCTGCGAAGTATAGCAGTGGCTGCAGGTGGTGACAGTGGTGGTGACTGTAGGCAGTTATGGCAATGGCATCGGTTCTCAGTGGCAGCTGTGTATTCCCGGGCTGCACTGGATAGCTACTGCTCCTTGCCTGGGTCCACAGTTTCCCCGCATAGTGATCCGAGTTTCAGCAACAATGTTGGGGGTCAGCGGGCAGCAGCAGGGGAAGCAGTAGAAAGATGACACCAGGCCAAACAGTTCCACATGAAGTTTATTTTTTTTTAATTTTATTTACATTTCAAATGATTTCCCCTTTCCTCGACCCGCCCTCCTCCCATAAGCCCTCTTCCCAACCCCTGTTTCCTAATCAACCTCCACCTGCTTCCTGGTCCCAGTATTTCCCTACACTGCTGAACTGAGCCTTTCCAGGACCAGAGGCCTCTCCTTCCTTCTTCTTAGGCATCATTTGACATGTGAATTGTTTCTTGGGTATTCCGAGCTTCTGGCTAATATCTGTTTATCAGTGAGTGCATACCATGTGTGTTCTTTTGCAATTGGGTTCATCTCACTCAGGATGACATTCTCCAGTTCTACCCACTTGCCAAAAATTTCATGAATTCATTGTTTTTAATAGCTGAATAGTATTTCATAGTGTAAATATACAACATTTTCTGGATCCATTCTTCTGTTGAGGGACATCTGGGTTCTTTCCAGCTTCTGGCTATTAGAAATAGAGCTACTATGAACATAGTGTTGCACATATCCTTATTGCATGCTGGGGAGTCCTCTGGGTATATGACCAGGAGAAGTATAATAGGGTCCTCTGGTAGTATTGTGCCAGTTTTCTGAGGAAGTGTCAGACTGATTTCTGGAGTGGTTGTACCAGATTGCAATCCCACCAACAGTGGAGGAGTGGACTCTTTCTCCACATACTTACCAGCACCTGTTTTCTCCTGAGTTTTTGATCTTAGCCATTCTGACTGGTGTGAGGTGAAATCTCAGGGTTGTTTTGATTTGCATTTCCCTGATGACTAAGGATGTTGAACATTTCTTTAGGTGTTTCTCAGCCATTGATATTCCTCAGGTGAAAATTTTTTGTTTAGCCCTGTACCCCATTTTTTAATAGGGTTATTTGGCTCTCTGGAGTCTACCTTCTTGAGTTCTTTGTATACTTTGGATATTAGCTCTCTGTTGGATGCAGGGTTGGTAAAGATCTTTTCCTAATTTGTTGGTTGCTATTTTGTCTTTTTGACAATGTCCTTTGCCTTACAGAACTTTGTAATTTTATGAGGTCCCATTTGTCAATTCTTGATCTTAGAGCATAAGCTATTGGTTTTCTGTTATTCTCAACAGTAGAAGAACTTCTGAGGGAATCAGTATCCCTGACCTCAAGCAGTACTACAGAGCAATAGTGTTTAAAACTGCATGGTATTACAGTGACAGGCAGGTAGATAAATGGAATAGAACTGAAGACCCATAAGTGAACCCACACACCTATGATCACTTGATCTTTTGGCAAAGGAGCTACAACCATCCAGTAGAAAAAAGATATCCTTTTCAACAAATGGTGCTGGTTCAACTGGAGGTCAGCATGCAGAAGAATGCAAATTGATCCATTCTTATCTCCTTGTACTAAGCTCAAGTTCAAGTACATCAAGGGCCTACACATAAAACCAGACAGAGTGAAACTAATAGAAAAGAAACTGGGGAAAAGTCTTGAGCACATGGGCACAGGGGGAAATTTCCTGAACAGAACTCCAATAGCTCATGCTCTAAGATCAAGAATTGACAAATGGGACCTCATAAAATTACAAGGTTTCTGTAAGGCAGAGGTTTATTCAGAAGGGAAAGAGCAAAGGTGATGGTGGAAAGAGAAGAGGGAGAGAGATGAGGGGAGCTTCTCTTATAGACAACTGGTGACCTGGTTGCAGGTAATGATGAGCCCAATAGATTTAGGGAATATGGTGGCTGTTGCCTTGGCAACAGGTATATAGGTCCCACTGTCGCCTATGTGATGTCACAGGTCTCACAGAGCCTGATACCAACTGTTTATGTTAAAAATCATAGCCATGTTATCAACATGTATCACTTACCTGTGGCTTATTTAGATTTTTAACTAAAGATTTTTATTACCTATAGATGGAGGATAGATGATAATCCTAAGGCCTAGATATTTTTTGTATGTATAAAAAAAGCAGAATTTGCATCTGGGAAGATGGCTCATTTTTTATAGTGCTTTCCCTGCAAGGATGGAGACACTTGTGGCAGTGGCACATACCTGTATCTCTGATGCCAAGCAATGGGTTGACTGAGACAGATGTCCAAAGCTTGTTGGGCGACCAGTATACCAGCTTCAGTGAGCTCCAGTTTCAATGAAATGGCTTGTCTCACAAAATAGGGTGGTTATCAAAAGAGGGAGATATCTGGTCTATCTTAGCTAAGCATACACAGGATAATGACAAATATATACAATCATATTCTACATACAAATGCCTATACCTACATGAATGTGAATATATAACACAAACATGCATAAACACCCTGCCCCCCCACATAAAATGATACCAATTCTAGAACAAAACAAAAATTGAGGCACAAACTTGGAAATGTATAGAAGATTTGTTTTTAATTGGATAGTGTGACTTCCTTAAAATGTGATATTTTGATAAAAAGACCATCATGTAATAACAGACAATCATTTTGCTAAACTGGAGTTTACAACAAAAAGTAGTCAAGAAGTATTCCCCTGATTCGACATATCAAAGTCTCATTCAAGTTAGAGGAAAAAAAAAGATTCTCTAAGATTGAAATGTGCTAATTAACATAGTACTCATTAATTACAGACTTCAAAAGGCTTCTACTTTCAAAGTTTAGCAGCACTGTGGATGACCTTATTATGCCTTAATATGCATGTCTGTTCCTCACCTTGCCATTGGGAAAAACAAATTTTAACTCTGATCTGCTAGAAGTATTAAGTAAAGAACCATTTTAAACAGGTCTTTTCCTGGCCATATTTTCTTTTTCCCTTTGAGTGTGTCACAAGAAAACAACTGTCTCCAAAGATTTCTTTGGCTCTGGTGAATTACAGGTCTCTGCGCATCTGTAGCTTGGCCCTTCTCACCAGTATGCCATGGGCCATGGAAAGAAACAGAGTTGTGTGGGATTTACACTTGGAAGAACAGAAGCTGACTTGATAAGAAACAGAACACAAATGAAAGAAGAGAGCGCTCTCTAAAAGGGCCAGGCATCCTTCAATTTCTGCAGCTTATTTACCTTCATAGATAGCCTAAAGGCAGTATGAAGGGCACTGGCTGGTTCTCCTTCAATATTCTTCATCTGACTTAGGAAAAACAATACCATCTATTTACTTTGGTGCAATGTGTAGGTGAATATTGGTTACATGATAAATTTCTTTTGCATCGATCTAGGACAATGGCATATTCCAGGTCAATCCATAAATGGCATTGCATGTGGGTCTAGGAGGTTTTAATTACTGGGAAGTTTTCCTCTTCTTCCCTGTGTCTTGCATTAGGCATGAACATGGCAGTCTGATGTTGAAATAACCAACTAGGAGAAGGATAATACCACCCATAAAACTACAAAGCAGAGGCTTTTCCATTGCTCAATCCCAAAGTCATTTAAGGAGTCCCATAAAATGAGACCCCTTAGCGTGTAAATGAGTGGCTCTCTGATTCTGGTGCCTGCGATTATGTAGGCTCTTTTCCTTCTATTGGGTTGCCTCATGCAGTCTCAGTGTGGTGCCTTTTGCTTTATCTTCTATTTTAGTTTGTTATGTTTGGTTGTTATTTCTTAGAAACCTGTTCTTTTCTAACAAGAGACACAAAGGGAGTGAATCTGGAAGGAGCCATAATGGTGAGGAGTAAAGGGTGGAAAAATGTTTTCAGATTTTATTATATGATAAAATAATTTATTTTTAATAAAAGGTGTGGCTGAAATATGTTAAGACCTAGACCCAGCTGTAATGGTCAGTAGCTCTATAATGGGGTGGGGATATTTTGGATATGATCTTGATTCATTCATTAATCACTTATGACCTTTGAGAGTCATGGCTCTCTCTACACACACACACACACACACACACACACTGGCAATATGGAGAGGAAAGGAAATCAGTGCTTTTTTTGTTGTGTTTTGTTTTGTATTTGTGTGTGCGTATGTGTATATACATGCTAATATATGCATGTACTTGCAAGACAGATGCACACTTGGAGACTAGAAGCTAACGTAAGAGTTTTGTATCTCTCTTTGATTTTATCTGACATCTGATCTGCTCTATGAGAAACAGGTCCTTAGACTAACACTGACTCTCTTGCACCTGAGTTCATGCCTACATAACACTGAAAACATTTTAACAATATAGATGATCAAAATTTTTTCAAAATGAGTTTTAGTAATTTTCCCATAATTACACATATTAATCATGAAGACAAGACTGAAGAAGCTTTCCTGGGTTTACTTCCATGAAAGATTTGCAGTGGAAAAGGGACATGTATGTCTAAGGACTGTGTCAGATCCACATAGTGGGATTATGGGTAAAACAGAAATTATACATTTTGCTTTTCATGATATACAATAGCAAAGGTTTAGATGGCTTTTATTTGCTTCTTGGACATTGAACTATGGTTCATATTTTTAATTGTATAGACATGCAAAGCACTCAGGAATGACAGGCTACTTTTAAATATTGAAGGCATGCCACTTGTTATAATAGATATAACAATTATAACCAGAATCTCACATATTAGGTTTCTAGGAGAAAGGCAATTAATTGTTTTACATTGGGGTATCTCCCCTACACTAGGTACCATAATACTTGCTTAATTAGAGTGTCATATTTGAAGATATAAAAGCTAATCCACCAATACCTTAGCAAATAGCAAGTGCCCATATGTTGCAAATATTTGTGGAAAATGGTTCAGTGAGCAAGATGGATTATATCCCATAAGAAGCTTAGAACCAAGAAAAAAGAGCATATATTATATTTTACAATGCTACAAACATAAAGTATGTAATACATTTGTATACATTATTATCTTTTCCTTAAATTATTATGAGCACTATTGGAATGAAGGTTCATAGGGTACATTGTGAGAAGATAGAAAAATCAGTGATAATGCTCAGTATCATTAAGGGCACTCATGGAGAAGGAGTTATCTTTCTGATAGAGGTTAAAAATTAATTAGACACAGAAACAAAAGCTAAACAAAATTGTAGCTCAGGCAAGGAAGGGAGATGGCTACTTAGCAAGTGCCTCAGAAATCTTCCCCAAATGTATCAAAAACTTCTCCAAAAAAAAAGAGAAAAAACCAAAGAAGTATACTCTTCTCTTGAAAAATGCTAGGAATCTTATGGCAATAAAAATGTAAGCACATTAACCTTTTAGATAAAAGCAAACTTGCTTATTTGAATAATGTGTAATGTCTTGGCAACTTGGAGGTGAGCTGTGTCACCAACAATAGACAGAGAAAGGTATATACATAACTTTAAAAACTTTAGTTTGAATTCTGTGTAATATGAAAGCTATTTTGGAACCCATTTTAATTTTGAGAAGGTTTAGTATAGAGAATTTCAATAGCTTCTTGAAAATAACCAAGGACCTCCAGGAAGAAACAAGAGAAGAGATATATGGTAATGCTTTTGAAATGATCAGATTTTCTGTTAAGACAAGAACAGTGAGAATCATATATATGTATATGTATGTATACATATATATGAACTTGTGGAAATTCTCAGGCTCTGATGAGTGGAAAGGAAGTGAAACTTGTCCCTGCCATGGTGCTGCATACCTCTTGATATCACACTAGGTGGAAATGAGGGCCCCCGGAATTCTAGACTTCCAGTCCTGGCTATATAATGAGGCATCATTGTCATGAAAGGGTGTTTAGGTAATATAATGCAAAGAGAAGGAAAGAACAGGTAGTGACACAAAAGAACTCTCCTTCCTATTTTATGTGTTTAAAGGATGCATTGCAGAAGGTTTGTTTGCCTCAAATTAGAGATAAAAATAATTCATAAATAACTACTGTATGGGTGCAAGTTAACTTATAGCAGTGAATACAAGTGTAGAAAGAGATAGAGAGGATATGAAACAAGAAGGGAAAGAAGAGAGTAAAGGAGGAGGAAGAGGAGAAGGATGAGGAGGAAGAGGAAGAAGTAGAAGCAGCAGCAGAAGAAGAAAAAGGAGGAGGAGGAGAAGAAAAAAGAAGAAGAAGAAGAAGAAGAAGAAGAAGAAGAAGAAGAAGAAGAAGAAGAAGAAGAAGAAGAAGAAGAAGAAACAAGAGATCCTTAAAAATGAACACCCAGAGAATTCTGTGAGAAAGAAAGAAGAGCTTATAATATGTTAGAAATAAATTACTGCTTCCCTTGTTAAAACCAGGCCATGCATGAGTTTAGAGTGAAGACGGCTATTTCTTTGAGATGCTGCTTGAAAAGTATTAAGCATAATCATCCATGTTCTTGTGGATGCCCCATATTTTTCTCATTATCTGTCATATGTGTGTACTTTTAAATTAGATTCATTCGATAGTGACCCAAATTTTCAGGGAAATATTTCCTCGGCTTTCATATAGGGCATTCAATACAAATGAGGGAATAGCTTCAGCATAAGCCGTGGATGTATTTGCCATCAGTCACATTTGTTCAGGAAAGCAAACACAAACACAAGAACATACGGAAACTGATTTGCTCTATACATTTCTCAGAGAGACTGTTAACAGTCACAGACTGTCAAGGTCACATGTGAAGGAAAACAGAACTACTTCAGAGCCCCACCCTGGCCCATCCCTCTCTCCCCAGGCACCTCAGCTGGCCCCCAGGAAGGGAATTCTGAGAGGATGTTTCAGGTGTTAAAACTAAGGCTTTCATTTGTAAAACAAGCACAGAGGATATCTCCTGGCCTGGCTGTGAATGCTTAATTCCTGGACACATCTGTCTCTCTTTAGGAGTTAACTCTTAGAAGTAACCTCTGAGAAGATGAAAGGGAAGCTTGAAACATTTTCATTTTTCTTGAAGAATCTAGTTTCTCTCCTCTCAAGAGACAATTGCTCCTGGGAGCATTGGCTTCTCTTTAATCGAAAGCTACCCGTTTCCCTTAAAAAACAATATGTATGTGTGTGTGTGTGTGTGTGTGTGTGTGTATACACACACACACACACACACACACATATGTATATATATGTGAAGATAGAAAAAAAGAGAAAACAAGGCAGTTTGTAAGCTGTCATACAACGCTAGGAAATTTTCTTTTAATTTGTGCCAGTTACTTGACCAACAGATTTTAAGGTTCCTGTTCCCTCCCCCTGAATGCTGTTTATCCCCAACCCATTTCTAAGTCTAATTTTGTTTGTCACTATGCTATAAAACACTTGGATTTTCTCACATAAAATAGAGCAAGATGAATAATTGCATATAATCCCATAACAAAGGATGCTTTCTCTACATGAAGCCTCTAAAATCAACCCCTTATTTTAGAGTTTCACTTACTTAAAATGTTACTCATAACTGTTAGAATAAATTGATCTTTCTTATGATTTGTGGATTTAAATCATACAACCCATTCAGTCATCATACATTTTGATTAGAATTTACTGCTCCTGTCTTGCATACTTTTAAGTACTTTGGGAAGACTTGGTGTTGTAGAATTATGCCACCCAAGCAAAAGAGCTGCCGTCTTTCTGATCACCTGTTACAAGTAGCAGAAGACCACCACAGTTGGGCCTATAGGCTCTTGATAGTCCCTCAGAGAAGGAGGGGGTAGGAAAGGTTGTTGAACACTTGCTTGAGATTCCAGGGAAGTCATTAATAATGTTTAATAAAGACTTTTGAATGTGGTTGCTTTCAGGTAACTCATACACCTGATAATAATACATTATCCAAGCTCTGTAAGAAGACTCAATAGACTCAGCAGTTCCTTAGGGAGAATGTTGCTAGGTTTGTACTTTGATTTGCTGCTAGTACCTTATAAGGAGTAGTAGACCTTCTTTATACTTTGTCTGGGAAGGAATTTATTTCAGTACTGGTAAACAACCTGCATTATGTCAAGGTCACAGGCATTATCCCATATATAGTTCCTGATGAATGTCACAAGGTAAAGAATAGACTGCTGATTTCTAATCTCTTACTAAGTTATGTTTCTCTGGAATAGATTAGCAATCAGACATTTTGTTCTGTAGATGGTTCTTTATTATGTAACTAGAACCAATATGTTCTAGTTGTGTTTCTCATTACTGTTTCAACTGATCTCTCTTGATACTTCTAGAAGGCAAAGTGTTGTGATCCTTTGTAAAGAAGACTCTGGAACTGAATAGGAGCCATGTGATAACAATTTCCCATGAAAAAGAGGGCTTTCTGGCTGTGATGCCAGCTAGTGGGTTCAGCTAATGAATCTGATAAATGCATATATTCAAAGATAATGAAAGTTGAAGAAGGAAAATACAAATGCACAAAGCTAGAATGAGGCATCTTTCATGGTACTGGAATGAATGTATTGAGATGAAATCCTATTTTGACACATATAAATGAAAATAAGTATTATACAAGAGTGTACACTGGAGAACCTCCAGGAAGCTATTTGTTACTCCAGTAACAATAAGCCCATCTAGTGTTCATAGGTTGGTTTCTTAAAAGCAATGACAATTAAAAGCAACCTACAGTCCTTTGTAACATAGATCAGAAGATAGAATAAGCATAAAGTGCTATGCTACACTACCCAGTGAGAGCCTACTCTAAGAGTGATGAGGGTATAGCTAAAAAGAATATAGAAGGAAGCTAAAGTTCTGCCACTATATAAATATGGGATACTTTGAAAAAGTTGTAATTATCACTGACACAACAATAATAGCAATGAATTATAATAAATTTACTAAATTGTTCTGCATCATAGGAATAATAAGTAAGCAAATGCATTCAGAGCATATCTTAGGGTTGAATAGCAACTCACATAGGTAGAAGTTATTAGAAAATCCATGTGCAAACTTCTTCATTAAAGATTAACTCAGAAAAGAAATGATGATAACTGACAATAACTGTTAAAACTTAGAGCAAGGAAAAAGGTATCAGGAGCAGAATTTTATTGAATTTCAAAGCTTCTTCTTTTCCAAGAAATGTTATTTCCTATGAAAAGAGTAGGCAAACTTACAAAGTTTAAAGTTGCTAGACACCTGAGCAATGTCAGTATTACTACTTATGTGGTAGCTCAATATCTCTGAGCCTCCTAATATGAGTGATTGAAAATCCTGGTATCAATTTCATTCCATTCTATGCAAAATGCCTAACTGGGGACATATGACACTGGAATCATTGGGTGAATCCAAATTACAGGAATTCTTCAAAATGACAAGATGTCTTCACAGATATCTCAGTCTAAACAATCAATTAACATAAAGATTATTTCAAGGAAGCATAAGACCCAAATCATAAAGGGCATTTTTAGGTAAACAGGTAAAATATGAATAAATATCTTCAGAAAATATTTTTGTATGCTTCTAGAATGTTTATTTGGAATATTTGATATATATATATATATGCTAAATTAAGCCATTAAATGATAATCCAGAACCATATCATTCTGAGTGAATATCTGTTATTCTGAGTCAGGTATGTCTCAGGAACAGACAGGATTGCAGTGGGTGGAATATATAGTTGGAATGATTCCTTGTGGTTTAGGAATAGATAATAATTCCTGTTCCGCAAACAGCTTTCCACCAAAAGAAAGCATTGCATTGTACAGTGTATTGCTGGGAGGAACAGAACTTTTCAAAGGAGATGACGCTCAGAGGATCTAATTCTGGAAAGGCACCTTCATTTCTAAGCCTCAAGATACTTATGGGTGAGATGGATGGGAGAGAATGCCAAACCCTCATGGTTCTGCAAGACAATAAGGAAGACAGATTTGACCCGAGAGAAGAGTAGAAAGACCATCAAATCTGTCTCTAGTTTTAGGAAGCATATAATCCAAAAAGAATGCCTGGAATCGCTGGTTTTTTACAATGGTAGTAAAGTAAGTCAGGGCGAAAAGGGATTGGGGGTTGCTGTACTAAGTATTCAGTACTTACCTATTATTTATCCAGTATTTGTTGAAGGGCTCTTGGCCTGAGGGATATGGCAGTAAACAGAATTTACAACAACAACAACAACAACAACAACAACAAAAACACACATTTGACTTCAATTTGCAAGGAACAAATAAATCACACACAGGTTGTGACCCAGAAGTGAATATATGAATATTCACTCCCTGGCCTTTTTTTTTTTTTTTCCTTTTCTTGAGACAGATAGTACTTTACTTTGTAGCATAGGCTTGCCTTAAACTCATGGTAATTCTCCTCCATTAGTCTTCACAAATGCTGAGATTACAGTCACTACCTACTACGTCTTGTCAAAATATGTACTTTGAACAAGCATTTCTGGGCACTGAGCACCACTACCTCCTCCAAGAGTCACTGACAGATATTACCTGTCATTTTGTAAAGACATTTGGTATTATCACATTCACTCCTTACAATATCCACACAAATAGGGTCCTGTCATTTTGATTTTTATTATGTAACCCAAGACTTGCAGAGATTTATGTCCCGTTCTTGGTTTCATAGCTACAAAGAGGCAGATTTTAGATGCTAAATTGCTTCTGTCCAACATAAAGCTGCCTCCCCATGAGCCTGCTCCATTAATACTGCCAGAATGCAGAGCTATAGGTGGGGAAGCCTTCACACAGACTTCAGCAGACAGGCTTCAGTCAATAGCAGAGCCCAATAGTCGAGTCATGACACCCATTTTCAATGTAAGGACCTAGTTCCATGCTGACTGTGTCTACTGACTTCTCAGCTGACATCAGGTACACACCAAATTCACTTATATATACTGTCAAATAATGTATCAGAGGGCAACAATAAAAGATCTGAAGGGCTAGGGATGTACCTAGGGATAGCAGGGCATAGTGCTTGCATAACCTGCATAAACCCTGAATTCATTTCCTATACATAAAAACACATATGGTGATACAATATGTAACTTCAGCACTTCAAAAGGGTGGAAATAGGATTATAAATTCAAATATCCCTAACTATGTTTCCAGTTAGAGGCAAGTTTGTATTGCATGAGAACACACACACACACACACACACATACACACATACACACACACACACACAAGGGGCATAATCGTACATACCTTTAATCCCAGCAATGGAGAGGTTAAGATATCTTTGAATTTTAGTCCAGCATCAACTACACAGTAGGATCTTGTCTCAACAATTTAAAAAAGGGAAGGAATAAAGAAAAGAGTTAGTGAGGGGTTTTTAAAGGCCTTTAATCCCACCATTACAGAGGCAGAGTCAGGCAGATATATAAAGTTTGAGTCCAGCTTGGTCTCCCTAGTGAGTTCAGGCAAGCCTGGACTACAAAGGGAAATAAAAACTTATCTCAAAACAATCAAGCATTGGTATGAAGAATGAATAAACAAAATAAAACCACTTTTATTTGAATAGTAGATGATACCAAGATGATATATTTTCATATGATATCCAAACTATTAATATTTGACAGTAATTGACCTTATATAAAATCTTCTATCCGAGAACTTTCATCTACTTTCCTTTTAAATAGTAAGGTACACATCCACAGCCACTACAGGAGCCCTTGAACTTTCCGGAAGGAAAAGTCTTTTTATAAAACTTTTATAAACTCTTAACACCCTCATGGAAAATGTCTCCACAGTTTATACTACAAATGGTTTCAACAATCAAGGCACCAATACATTTTAATGACTATTATTTAAATTAGTGATGGGAAAATAGCTGTGGCTTTCATCAGACATGGAAGGCCTCCCCGTCCAATAGGTGCAAAGTATGATAGAATGGTGGCTTGTACAGCCTCATTCATACCAAGTAGACTCTATAATGCAATTATTTCATAGTGAGGCTTTCTGTTACTAGTGAACAAACAGTAGCCCAAGGCTGGAAGGAGGAGGTATATACAGGGACAACACTCATTTTTTGCTTCTCTCTTTATCTTTAAGCAAAACTCCATATAACACACATGTCTCTCTTGACTTCCTATCCATTCCCTTTATGTCAAAGAGCCATCCCATTTTATCTTGTAATGAACCAGAGGCCATATAATTATAGGACATTGAAAAGAATTCAAATTGATCTGTTTTTTGCTTAGTGGTAATAGCCACAAGTTAAAAAATAGTATTAAGATTTGTAAAAACAATCTATATGCTGTTTTAGTATTTCATAAGCAGGCCACAACTTTATGTCCCAACTTTCACTTAAAATACATTCTCATGGTGAAAAATTGGTTTGATCTTATCTAATCATGAACCAAACACATTATTTCTTGAGTCTCCAAATCATTTTCCATTAGAAAAAATAATGTGCAGCCTCTTTAATACAAGGAAACAGGACTCCTGGAAATATTTATAATTTAATAAATTTCAATACAAATTTGAACTCTTCTGTTCTAAACACTGATACATATTATAAGGGAAACTTTCTGGGAGAGGGTAAAGGAAGCCAGCTATTTGTCATATCTCTTTGCCATATCCACATTTATAGTACAATTATACAATTATAGTAGCAACACAGCACAACAATTTTCCATTGCAAAGTAACTTAGGCATATATATACATACATACATACATACATACATACACACATATACACATATATATGTATATATATATATATACATATATATATAGTGCTATGTGGTCACTGAGTTCTCCACCTGTGTATTTCAACTATTTATTCTCTTGTCTATTTCCTGATTTTCTCA
Source organism: Apodemus sylvaticus (assembly GCF_947179515.1). NCBI lineage: Eukaryota > Metazoa > Chordata > Mammalia > Rodentia > Muridae > Apodemus > Apodemus sylvaticus. The sequence goes on along the minus strand of NC_067473.1, from coordinate 136,885,108 downwards.
GCAGAAAGTTGAGGTAAACAGTTTGGGTTCCTATTCAGCATTGAAGAGTTAATTTCTATACCTCATAGTAATTTTGGGTACAAAGGCTAAATGACTTTTGAACTAACACTAATCGAGTGTTTCTCAAAAATTCAAATTCAGTAACTCATGGCAGCAGATAAGGAGGTTTTCCCATCTCAGCTTACAGAGACCCATATTTCCAGATTGGTTTTGGTTAGTGTAGATGGATATCCCAATCTCTGATGGCTTAGGCCTTTCATTTTTACATATTTCAGGAAGATGTGTCAATATCTTCATGCTAGATACTATTAGTCTTTATAGTTAAGGTCCTATTGCTGAACTCAGTCACAGGCCGATTTGGTAGAATTTGGCAATGGTTTCATGGCTATAATGTTTGGTAGATGAAAAGAATTGCTGAAAAAGCTGAAGGCAGCTAGAAAGAACAAAACAAAACAAAACACCAGTGTAATAAGGCAGAGCTCTGGTTTAGAAGATCAGAGCCTTCTCACTTCCTCATTCCTAAGGAAATGACTTCCATTTCACTTTAGAAATGAAGCTATTAACACTGATTTTCAAGCTAAAGTTTAGGGAGATCTGAGCCCCAGGACCCCATCACTACTTTGGAAGCTAATTCTACTTTCTTCTTAACTCTCAGACACTAGCTATTTCCCAGGGAACATGAAACATCTACCCTGTCATTTGTAATAATTTAGCATTACCTAAAATATTTGAAAAGAACTTTATGACCATTTTAGCTCATTACTTCTCAATAGCCCTGGGGTAAATCAGCCTTGAAGTCATCAGGTAGATATTATTAGAGCTATTAATACCAATAATAGCAATAAGTTTAATGTTATTGTCATTTTGGAAAATGGCCCGCACCCCGAGGAACTGAAACTAATGTCAGTCAGTCTATTGATTAAAAAAAAAAATCGCTCACCAGAGTATTATGAGAAGCTAGGGGGATATTGGGGAGAGGGGGAAATTCACTTTAATAATGTAAGGATCCATATCTGTATCCCTAACTGCCTTGTATCATAGCTTAGATACAAAAGCTAGCCATAAGTTATAACAAACTTATATCACAAGACCATTGCCAACAATGCTAATTTTCTTACAACAATCCGACGCCAAATGATGATCCTTGAAAACATGTACACTAATGACAGGTAACATTGTATGGGGTAGCTTATATATTAGAAATGCATATGTATACATATATATATATAATAATTAATAAAAAAGGAGGCCATGAATTTGAATGTGAGCAGGGAGGAGCATTTGGGAAGGCAAGGAGAAATGTTGTAATTAAATCATCATATAAAAAATTAAAAAAGAAAAATTGTTTATAAGCTAATTTTATCAATTGCTAAGTGACTATGTTTAAACCCCTGGCCCTGGCAGACCATTCTTTTTCTATTAGATCAGCCATCATTTCCATCCTTCACTCCTCTGACTTTGGACTCTGCAAATTATTTTTGCATTAGAACTTCCAAATATACTTTCTTCACCAGGTGACTTACTCCCTCATTTTTTTTTAAGCAAAACTGAGCTCAAGCATTGCCATCGCCGTGTAGTTTCCATTGTCCCCAGCAGCCTGAAGAGCCTAAATCACAAGCCTGCGACTGTACTTCTCTCAATAGGACTTGCTACTACGTGAAAAGATCTTTTTAGTTTCATTGTACTCATATGTCATGCAAAACTGCCTGTGAGTCCCACAAGAGCAGTGAGTTTCTGGGTTTTGTTTACCATGTGTAAGAGACATTATAACAAAAACGGGTGCTTCATTGTTGCAATACTTACTGGTGTACAGACTCATAAGATACCCTCACATGTCCTTACACTCACACATAATTTTTATTAGATATTTGCTTTATTTACATTTCGAAGGGTATCCCCTTTCTGCATTACCCCTCGAAAAATCCCTTATCCCATCCTCCCTCCCCCTGCTCAGCCCCCACTCCCCAATTTCCTGACTTGCATTCCCCTATTCTGGGAATGTAGCCTTCACAGTACCCATGGTCTCTCCTCTCATTGATGTCTAAAATGATCATCTTCTGCTACATATGTATCTGGAGTCATGGGTCCCTCCATGTGTACTCTTCGGTTGGTGGTTTAGCCCCTGGAAGCTCTGGGGGTACTGGTTGGTACATATTATTGCTCCTCCTGCAGGGTTGCAAACCTCTTCAGCTCATTGGATCCTTTTTCTAGCTGCTCCAGAAAGACCAAAATGTGGATACTTTTATTCTTATTGGAAAAAGGATCAAAATACCCATGGCTCACATCTAACCAATAGAATGAACCTAGGCTCCACACATATGTTTTTAAATCATTCCTCATAAAAATCATGTGAAATTGAGATTGTGGATATTACTGTCCCAATTTTGTTGAGGAGAGAATTAACATGAAGTGAGATTAAGGATTTTTGGGGGGGGTGTAAGGGAGGGTTGGGAGGGGTCTAAGGTTGCACAGTTGATGACAAATCCAGATAGTCTATATGATATTTCAATATGTGGATCCTGATGTTGCTGTTTGGTGAGATAGGTTTAGCAGCCTACAGTTAAACAGCTGGAAGAAGTACATCCCTAAAATGATCTTGAGATTAAAAGATTTTCACCATTTCTAGTTTGTTCTCACTGTTTCATGCTTGTGAATCAAGATGTAAGTTCTCAGCATACAGGGTCTGCTGCCATTTTCCTCCATCATAATGAATTTATTTAATCTCCTGAAAGCATAGGTTAAAACAGATCCTTTCTTATAAAAGGTTCCTTGGTCATGCATTATCACAGCAACAGAAAACTAACCAACACAGTCTCTGTCTCAATAAGTATGTACTAAATATAATCATTAAGTAAAATATGGATACCTGTAAAGTGCATGTTTATATATTATACTAATAGAGAGTCAACATACATGTATTGTATTTCCATAACTTAAAACTGATTTGTACTGAAGTATCTACTGGAGATTAAACTTTTTTAGTCTCTCTCATTATAGCAATGCATGCTCAGTAGGCCCATAAAAGGAACTAAAGGAAAACAAAATCTACCAAGAAAATAATATTAGCCATAGAGCTGTGAAAGTTTATCATAGTTGAAAAGATATTCACAGGCTCCCAAGGGTCATTTATGAAGTACAAACTAATGGCCCCAGGCAAATGTGAATCCATAGAAGAGAGTTTATGTATTCAAAAAGAAATATCTAAGAATAGCAAGCTTAACAACTAAAAACTATTCAAATGCAGTTTCTGAACTTCATTTGTAAATCTTACCTCTAAACACTTAGCAGAAAATATTTGTCATGCAGCCAGTACTGATGTCCAAAACCTAACAGCAAAAGAAAAAAATAATAGGAAAACATAAACAACCATTTGGTAGGGAGAGATTTTAACTGGCTCACATGTAAATAATTTACAAGATTGCTGAATAATTTTGGCCATTATATCTGAATCTGTGATGAGAAAAAAATTGTTAATTTCAGATTTGGCCTCATGCAGTTCTAACTTGTTAATACAAAAACATCACAGCTGATTTGCATTTAACTCTGATGTAGGGCTTTAGCTATTCACTTAGGTAGTTGAGTATAGCACAGTGTGAAATCATTTTGTTTAGAATTTAGCTGTATGAACCATTTATACACTATCGTATAATATCTCTATATCTCTTTTGTAGAATTTATTCATTCAAATTCAAATGAGTGGAATTGCAATCATATGTAGGCTGTGTTTCAGACACTGAACAATAACAGCTTAATTCTTGTAGTGTTTAATCAAAATTTCTTTTCTTTTGAGAAAAACATATCTATCAGTAGATGTTCCATACAGACAAATATATATCTATATATTTATAGGATAGTGCATTAGATACGTTTTGTTGCTGTGATAAAATATCATGAGTAAATGTGACTTTATTGAAGAGTTTATTTTAGTTCACAGTTACAAGGGTAGGTCCATGTACTGGCTGGTTTTGTGTGTCAATTTGACACAAGCTGGAGTTATTACAGAGAAAGGATCTTCAGTTGAGGAAATGCCTCTATGAGATCCAGCTGTAAGGCATTTTCTCAATTAGTGATCAAGGGTGGGAGGGCCCATTGTGGTTTGTACCATCTCTGAGCTTGTAGTCTTGGGTTGTGTAAGAAAGCAAGCTGAGCAAGGCAGTGGAAGGAAGCCAGTAAGTAACCTCTCTCCATGACCTCTGCATCACCATTGGCTTCTGTCTCCAAATTCTTGCTCTGTGTGAGTTCCTGTTCTGACTTCCATTGGTGATGAACAGCAATGTGCATGTGTAAGCTGAATAAACCCTTTCCTCCCCAACTTGTTTCTTGGTCATGTTGTTTTGTGCAGAAATAGAAACCCTGATCAAGAGAGTCCATAATGATGTGAGGGTGCACAGCAGCAGGCAGCAGGAAAATACAGAGGAGAGATCATATTTTCAAGGGCATAAACAAAGCACGTACTGGGGTCTAAAACTGGGCAACATAATAAACTCTCAAAGTCCACTCCATGATGTTCTCTCCAAAAGACTTCATCTCCTAAAGGTATCTTGACCTTAGCCAGTAGCAAGGGTAACCAGAGAAAGTATTCTAATACCTGGGCCTAGAGATGTAAAAGTATCTCTTTTTTTTTTTTTTTTTTTTTGGCAGGTGACCTTGTTACCTGAGAATCTTACCCCTGAATAAGCCCATCTTTCCTCACTCTTTCTGCACTCTTTCTGGCTGGTTCAACTCACATATTCTGGCTCAAACTCCTCTCCAAGTTGACTGATCCAATTTGGCATTCTCGGCTTCTGAGTGAATTTCTCTGCTTGTCTTCAAACTAACTCTGGCCGTTTGTTCTAATCTTCTGGCTCCTTCCTATTCTCTGGCTTCAGTTGACTATGCTAACCAGCACTGAACTGTATGAACTTACAAGTGAACTCAATTCCCCTGCCCTACTTTGACTTCCAGCTGACTGACTGATTCTTTCCAGGATGTTTTAGTGAGACTTGGGCATATCCTATCTCTGACATGCTCTGTCAAATCTAACACCTGACACTAAACCCAGCAGTAGAAGACCAATACAAAACAAAGTCAATGGTAACCTTTTAATTGGTTTTTGTTTGATCACTATGTCTGTCACCTTTAAACATGGCTGATTCCTTTGACACACTAACTTTACCTTCATTGTTTGGTATTAAAAGTGTGTACTCTCCATTTTCTTTTTGGAGGCACTCAGGGCTATGAGTTTTCCTCTTAGCACTGCTTTCATTGTGTCCCATAGATTTGGGTATGTTGTGTTTTCATTTTCATTGTGTTCTAAAAAGTCTTTAATTTCTTTCTTTATTTCTTCCTTGACCAAGGTGTCATTGAGTAGAGTATTGTTCAATTTCCACGTGTATGTGGGTTTTCTGTTGTTTCTGTTGCTATTGAAGACCACTTTTATACATTACCAACTTAATGACACACCTGAAAGCCCTAGAACAAAAAGAAGCTATTTCACCCAGGAGGAGTAGAAGGCAGGAAATCATCAAACTCAGGGCCGAAATCAATCAAGTAGAAACAAAGAGAACCATACAAAAAATCAACAAAACTAGGAGCTGGTTCTTTGAGAAAATCAACAAGATAGATAAACCCTTAGCCAGACTGACCAAAGGGCACAGAGAAAGTATCCAAATTAACAAACTTAGAAATGAAAAGGGAGACATAACAACGGAAACTGAGGAAATCCAAAAAATCATCAGATCCTACTACAAGAGCCTGTACTCAACACAACTGGAGAATCTGGAGGAAATGGACAATTTCCTTGACAGATACCAAATACCAAAATTAAATCAGGACCAACTAGACCATCTAAACAGTCCCATAAAGCCTAAAGAAATAGAAGGAGTCATAGAAAGTCTTCCAACCAAAAAAAGCACAGGACCAGATGGTTTCAGTGCAGAATTCTACCAGACCTTCAAAGAAGAGTTAACACCAATACTCTTCAAACTATTCCACAAAATAGAAACAGAAGGAACACTACCCAATTCCTTCTACGAAGCCACAATTACGCTAATACCAAAGCCACACAAAGATCCAACAAAGAAAGAGAACTTCAGACCAATTTCCCTTATGAACATCGATGCAAAAATACTCAACAAAATTCTTGCCAACCGAATCCAAGAACACATCAAAACGATCATCCACCATGATCAAGTAGGCTTTATCCCGGGAATGCAGGGTTGGTTCAATATACGGAAATCCATCAATACAATCCACTACATAAACAAACTCAAAGAACAAAACCACATGGTCATTTCATTGGATGCTGAAAAAGCATTTGACAAAATTCAGCATCCTTTCATGCTTAAAGTCTTGGAGAGAACAGGAATTCAAGGCCCATACCTAAACATAGTAAAAGCAATATACAGCAAACCGGTAGCCAGCATCAAACTAAACGGAGAGAAACTTGAAGCAATCCCACTGAAATCAGGGACCAGACAAGGCTGCCCCCTTTCTCCTTATCTTTTCAATATTGTACTTGAGGTACTAGCTCGGGCAATTCGACAACATAAGGAGGTCAAAGGGATACAAATTGGAAAGGAGGAAGTCAAACTATCATTATTTGCAGACGACATGATCGTCTACCTAAGTGACCCAAAGAACTCCACTAGAGAGCTCCTACAGCTGATAAACAACTTCAGCAAAGTGGCAGGTTACAAAATCAACTCAAGCAAATCAGTGGCCTTCCTATACTCAAAGGATAAGCAGGCTGAGAAAGAAATTAGGGAAATGACCCCCTTCACAATAGCCACAAACAGTATAAAGTATCTTGGGATGACTCTTACCAAACATGCGAAAGATCTGTATGGCAAGAACTTCAAGACTCTGAAGAAGGAAATGGAAGAAGACCTCAAAAAATGGGAAAACCTCCCATGCTCATGGATCGGTAGAATCAATATAGTTAAAATGGCCATTTTGCCTAAAGCACTATACAGATTCAATGCAATACCCATCAAAATCCCAACTCAATTCTTCACAGAGTTAGAAAGAGCAATTATCAAATTCATCTGGAACAACAAAAAACCCAGGATAGCTAAAACTATTCTCAGCAACAAAAGAAAATCTGGGGGAATCAGTATCCCTGACCTCAAGCAATACTACAGAGCAATAGTGTTAAAAACTGCATGGTATTGGTACAGTGACAGGCAGGAGGATCAATGGAACAGGATTGAAGATCCAGAAATGAACCCACACACCTATGGCCACTTGATCCTCAACAAAGAGGCTGAAAACATCCAATGGAAAAAAGATAGCCTTTTCAACAAATGGTGCTGGTTCAACTGGAGGTCAGCATGCAGAAGAATGCGAATTGATCCATCCTTGTCTCCTTGTACTAAGCTCAAATCCAAATGGATCAAGGACCTCCACATAAAGCCAGACACTCTGAAGCTAATAGAAAAGAAACTGGGGAAGACCCTTGAGGACATCGGTACAGGGAGAAAGTTTCTGAACAGAACACCAATAGCGTATGCTCTAAGAGCAAGAATTGACAAATGGGACCTCATAAGGTTACAGAGTTTCTGTAAGGCAAAGGACACCATCAAGAGGACAGATCGGCAACCAACAAATTGGGAAAAGATCTTCACCAATCCTACATCAGATAGAGGGCTAATATCCAATATATATAAAGAACTCAAGAAGTTAGACTCCAGAAAACCGAACAACCCTATTAAAAAATGGGGTACAGAGTTAAACAAAGAATTCTCACCTGAAGAACTTCGGATGGCGGAGAAGCATCTTAAAAAATGCTCCACTTCATTAGTCATTAGGGAAATGCAAATCAAAACAACCCTAAGATTTCATCTTATACCAGTCAGAATGGCTAAGATTAAAAATTCAGGAGACAGCAGGTGTTGGAGAGGGTGCGGAGAAAGAGGAACACTCCTCCACTGCTGGTGGGGTTGCAAATTGGTACAACCACTCTGGAAAGCAGTCTGGCGGTTCCTCCGAAAACTGGGCACCTCACTTCCAGAAGATCCTGCTATACCACTCCTGGGCATATACCCAGAGGATTCCCCACCATGTAATAAGGATACATGCTCTACTATGTTTATAGCAGCCCTATTTATAATTGCCAGATGCTGGAAAGAACCCAGGTATCCCTCAACAGAAGAGTGGATACAAAAAATGTGGTATATCTACACAATGGAGTACTATTCAGCCATTAGAAACAATGAATTCATGAAATTCTTAGGCAAATGGATGGAGCTAGAGAACATCATAATAAGTGAGGTAACCCAGACTCAAAAGGTGAATCATGGTATGCACTCACTAATAAGTGGTTATTAACCTAGAAAACTGGAATACCCAAAACATAATCCACACATCAAATGAGATACAAGAAGAAAGCAGGAGTGGTCCCTGGTTCTGGAAAGACTCAGTGAAACAGTATTTGGCAAAACCAGAACGGGGAACTGGGAAGGGGTTGGAGGGAGGACAGGGGAAGAGAAGGGGGCTTACGGGACTTTCGGGGAGTGGGGGGGGGCTAGAAAAGGGGAAATCATTTGAAATGTAAATAAATTATATCAAATAAAAAAAAAAGACAAAAAAAAAAAGTGTGTACTAAGGGCATGTCTGTATTCCAGGCAGAGGATTTAAAGGTGTGTCATTTCAGCCCAATTATACAAACCTAGATCTTTGGATGGGATCTGCTGACAGAGCAGCCATGTTGCTGGATTAACATTTTTATGCATATGGAGAATATTTCTTTTCATTTTTACCTTTGTATTAAAAAAATAGATGAATTTTCCACTTCCTCTCCTATGCAATCCGAATCCTTTATTGCTAGTTCCACCCCCCCCCCACACACACACACTCACACATATGGCAGTCGACAACAAACAAAAAGAAAAAAATAAAATAAAATAAAATAAAAACAAACAGGAATAAGACAAATCAACAGAAAAACAAAACCAAAAAACTACATGGAGATACACAAAGGCAAGCACAGAAATCCATTAGAAAAACCACTAAACTGGAAGCATAAGTCAAAGACCTGTAGGGTAAGAACAAAAGGAAACAAAATATATAAAAACATAAAAAACTCAGAAAAGCTTTATGTGTCAAAAATTCAGGAATCAAAAAACAATTAAAACGTTACTGTGGACTTTGTTTTGTATTGTTCTTCTACTGCTGGGTTTAGGGCAGGGCTTTAGGAATGGTTTCTAGATCCAGTGAGACTTCTTTGGAGAGCACGAGCCCGCTTTTGTTTGGTTGAGAGAGGGTTTCTCTCTGTAGCCTCATCTGTCCTTGAACTCACTCTGTAGAACAAGTTGCCCTCCAACTCACGGACATCTGCCTGCCTTTTCCTCTCAAGTGCTGGCCTTAAAGGCATGTGCTACCAGCACCCAGGCAAAAAACTAATCACTATTTGTGAGTAGTTATTTATTGGAGAAAGCTTCTCAGTTAAGGATATGGGCTTGGGTACACCTCTTCTCTCAATGATGGAACCCCATCTTGTGATGACCTGTGCAGTCCCCAGGCATACTTCCATATTCTCTGTGAGTTCAAACATGTGACAATCCTGCCGTAGAAGACCTTGTTTCCCTGGTGTCTCTCTTACTCCTCTGTCTCTTCAACTATTTCTGTTTCCTTCTCTATAGGGATTTATGAGCATTGAGGGGTGGGAGTTGAGAGAAACATCTCATTTAGGATTGAGTGTTCCAAGGTCTCTCATTATCTGCACATTGTACAGCTGTGGGTCAATATTTCTTCCAATCTGCTGTGGGAAGAAGCTTCTGTGATAATGACTGAGCCATGTGACTGATATATGACTATAGCAGAATGTCATTAGAAATCTTTTTTTTTTTTTTTTTTTTTTTTTTTTTTTTTTTTTTTTTTTTTTTGCTGTGTTCCTTTAGAAGAATAGTAGTGTTATAGCTTCAGGATTTTGGCCAGTGGTATCAAATGGGTTCCATCTCATGGAGTGAGACTTAAACCCAATCTAATATTGGTTTGTTACTTCAGGAGATTTGTGTCATATCAGTACATCTGACATTCAAGTAATCCTTACAGATTTAAGAGTGCTACAGGATATTTCATCATACTGTAAATAACCTAGATTGTGTTTTATCCTGAAACAAAAAACAAAACAAAACAAAACAAAAACAAAACATTTCTAGCTTTGGTGTGGTTCAGACTTAGCACATGCATTTAGTCCCTCTTATTGGAATACAGACATACCCTTAATAATAATCTTTTATCCCAAACAATTAATAAAGTTATTTTGTAGAAAGAAGTACCCATGTTTAAAACTGATGTCCAATTGAGTAGCAGAAAGAGTGACAAATGAGAGAAAGACTTGGTAGAACTAGACAGAATAGATGAGAGAAAGACTTGGTAGAACTAGACAGAATAGAATAGGAAAAAAAGAGGCTACATAAGAGAGACCTGCATAGAAGAGAAAGTGGGGAAGAGCCTCGAATACATGGGCATGGGGGAAAATTTCCTGAACAGAACACCAATGGCTTATGCTGAAAGATCAAGAATCAACGGATTGGACCTCATAAAATTGCAAGACTTCTATAAGGCAAAGGACACTGTTAATAGGACAAAATGGCAATCAACAGATTGAGAGAAGATCTTTACCAATACTACATCCTATAGAGAACTGTCTTGGTCAGAGTTTTACTGCTGTGAACAGATACCATGACCAATGCAAGTTTTATAATAGACATATATTTGGTGCTGGTTTACAGGTTCAGAGGTTCAGTCTATTGTCATTAAGGCAGAAGCATGGAGATATCCAGGCAGGCATGGTGCAGGAAGAGCTGAAGGTTCTACATTTTTATCCAAAGGAAGCCAGGAACAGACTGGGCATGCTCAGGTATCTAGGATGAAGCTCTCCAAGCCCATACCCACAGGGACATACTTCCTCCAACAAGGCCACACCTTCAAATAGTGCCACTCTCTGGAAGGAGCATATACAAGCCATCACAAGGACTAATATCCAATATATACAAAGAAATCAAGAAGTTAGATTCCAGAGAACCAAAGAACCCTATTAAAAATGAGGTACAGAGGTAAACAAAGAATTATCAACTGAGGAATATCAAATGGCAGAGATGCACATAAAGAAATGTTCAACATCCTTAGTCATCAGGGAAATGCAAACCAGAACAATCCTGAGATTCCACCTCAAACCAATCAGAATGGCTAAGATCAAAAACTCAGGTTACAGCAGATGTTGGCAAGGATTTAGAGAAAGGACACTTCTCCATTATTGATGGGATTGCAAGCTGGTCGAGCCACTCTGGAAATCAGTCTGGCAGTTCCTCATAAAATTGTGCATAGTACTACCTGAGAACCCAGCTATACCACTCGTGGGCATATACCCAAAAGATGCTCCAATATATAACAAGGACACATGCTCTGCTATGTTCATAGCAGCCTTGTTTACAATAGCCAGAAGCTGGGAAGAACTTAGATGTCCTTCAACTTAGGAATGGATACAGAAAGTGTGGCACATTTACTCAATGGAGTACTACTCAGCTATTAAGAATGAGGATATCCTGAATTTTGCAGGCAAATGGATGGAACTAGAAAATATCATCCTGAGTGAAGTAACCCAATCACAAAAGAACACACATGGTGTGCACTTACTGATAAGTGGATATAACTCCAAAAGCTTAGAATACCCAAGATACAATTCTCAGGCCACATGAAGCTTAAGAAGAGTAAAGACCAAAGTATGGATGTTTCAGTCATTCTTAGAAGGGGTAACAAAATACTCACAGAAGGAAATGCAGAGACAAAATGTGGAGCAGAGACTGAAGGAAAGGCCTTCCAGAGACTGCCCAATCTGAAGATCCATCCCATATACAGTCACCAAACATACATGCTATTGTGGATGTCAATAAGCACTTGCTGACAGGAGCTTGATATAGCTGTCCCCTGAGAGCCTCTGCCAGAGCCTGACAAATACAGAGGCAGACGCTTACAGCCAATCATTGGACTGAGCATGGGGTCCCCAATGGAGGAGTTAGAGAAAGGACTGGAGCAACTGAAGGGGTTTGCAACCCCATAGGAAAAACAACAATATCAACCAATCAGATGCCCCCAAGCTCCCAGGGACTAAGCCACCAACCAAGGAGCACATGTGGAGGGATATGTAGCAGAGAATGGCCTTGTTTGGCATCAACAGGAGGAGGAGGCCTTTGGTCCTGTGAAGGCTCAGTGCTCCAGTGTAGGGGAATGCAAGAGCCAGAAGTTGGGATTGGGTGGCTGGGTGAGCACCCTCATAGAAGCAGGGGGAGGAGAGATAGGATAGGGGTTTTCTGGAGGGGAAACCTGGAAAGTGAATAATATTTTAAATGTAAATACCAAAAATATTTAATGAGAGAGAGGGGAGGAAGAGAGAGAGAGAGAGAGAGAGGGAGAGAGAGAGAGGGAGAGAGAGAGGGAGAGAGAAAGAGAGAGGGAGAGAGAGAGAAAGAGAGAAGGAGCTGTGTTTAGAGGGGAAAAAAGGAGACAGTTTTCAGTTTTACTGGGAGAATTTTACAGAGACACATTGCAGAGAGACAGAAGGAGACAGAGAATGAGATTGAGAATGAAAAGGAACCAGAATATTAGAACATACTGCCAAATTTTGTATGAGGCCAAGCAGAGCAATTCAAGCGAGGCAGAGAGAGAATCCAGATTGAACACGTCAGCTTGGAGAGGAGTTTGAGCCAGAACAGCTGAGCTGAACCAGCGAGAAAGAGTTCAGAAAGTACAAGGAAGGGTAAGCTTATTCAGGAGTAAGTCTCAGAGGCAGAAAACACTCTAGGTCTAGATAAGATTGTATAGAGGCTAGAAGCGTTCAATACAAGGACCAGGTTACCAGATTGAAGCAGTAAGCCTCAGAGATGATAATTAACTCTGGAGAGTAAAAAAAGCTTTACACAAAGGCTTGCAGCTATGTTGGTGCTTACCTTTCTTGTTTGGTAGTGTACAGAGTATCTTTGAGTTCATTTAACAATAATTACTAGGGATAAAAGTCACATATCACCTCAAATTCTCCATGTTTAATGAGTTGTAGAGGTGTTTTCTTCAGAAATAGGGTTTTATGATCAGTTTTTAGAGAACAATAAATAGCCTTTAGAATAGTTTGGGTTGTTCCAGATCTCCCATGGGGCCCCTTTGGTCAACTATTGCATTAGATGTAACCCCTCTTCAGAAATAGAAGTTTATTTTGGTGACAAGAGATGTCCAATTGGGACATTTTATACCCTGTTATTTGGTGCTTCCATTTGTCCACCTTCACACAAACACACACACACACACACACACACACACACACACACACACACACATACATTAGAAATCTTCTATTGATATTTCTTATTCATTTCACAGAAGATGTAAAATTGCTTTGATATATGTATGTATACATATCTATCTGTTTATTTGTTTATGTATCTATGTATCTATCTATGTATCTATGTATCTATCTATATATCTATCACCTACCTATATATCTATTATCTATCTATCTATCTATCTATCTATCTATCTATCTATCTATCTATCTATCTATCTATCTATCATGATTATGACTTTCTCTTCCTGTACAATTTTAAAATAAAACAGAATTGTGTATATATACTGAAAGTGGAGTTCCTTGCTGTCACAGTTGATTAGCATTTCATGAAGAATATACCAGTTAAAATAAAATTCTTCCATTAAGGAAGGGAAAAGATATGAAAACATATAATTTCTCTGAGCAATATTTGTTTTGATTTGAATAGATCTGTAATTCAAACTCTAAGCTGCCACTGCTTTAGAAAAGAAAATGGTGAAAACATGGTAATTGTATAATTAACTAGTATCCCCCTTCTGCTTAAACTATAGTAGCATTATAAATAATCATCATTCTCTTTCCTAAAGGTAGAAACAAAGATCCAGCCATCTTCTATTTTATAAATAGGCAGGTGTTGCTGAGGAATTCGATGGCTAGTGTATCTATTATAACACAAATTAGTTCTGAGACTTCTGAGAAAATAGAATAATATTGTTGCTCATTAATTCATAGGACATAAAGAATTATTTGCTTAGTATGTACATAATATTTTTATTTGAATTTAAGCTGTTTTTATTTTATTCTACATGCTTTACTATAAGCTGGTTTTACAACATTCATATTTTGTATTCTACTCACATGTTTTTGGAACCAAAATTTCTCATGATAGGATTTTTCTATTATCCAATTAATAAAGAGGTCAAATGTATTGAAAATAAAATTTAAAAATTCATAGTGCTAAAAGAATATAACAAAAACTGTGGGAAATGAATGGTAGATGGGTTATTTTGATTGAGAAGTCAGAATTATTTTTACTAAAAACATGTAGAATGAGACAAGAAAAAATACCCATGGGTCATTCTCTGTGGCTCTAGTTCAGAGCAAATCAATAATATTTATTCTTTTATTAAAGAAAGTACTTTAGTTAATTATAAATGAACAGAGGAATTGAAAGAAAATAAAGACAAATTTGAATGTCATATTTCTCTAAATGTTTTAGTCCATTTTATCTATATCTAAAAACACGGGTACATTAATTCATGCATGTATGAATTTATTCTTACAGAAAATATTTGTATTGGGACTTTTGAGAAATGATTCTTACTATAGTTCTGAGAAGTGATTTGTTGAATTTTTATGTATTCTAAGACAAGTTGACAGAAATAAATGAAAAGTCAAAAAGAAAATTCCTGTTTTGTCTGAGAGCTATGGAAGCTGGTAGAGGAAATACAAAAACAACTATGCAATTACTTTTGCTGATTTGTGTAGGGAGTGATAAAGATCACTGGTGGACCTGACCAGCTAAACAAGACTTGATAATTCAAGGAATTAGAAATGACCCAAATCTATGGGACAATCTTATGTGTCAGGAATCCAATAAGGCAGGCGTGCTCATCTAAAGGTTAGATTGAAAAGATCTCTGAAATTTTTCATTTGAAATTCTATTACATATAATATATAACCTATTATAATAATATAACAAACATTCTTTTTCAGTAGCATTGTTACTTTTTCTTTTGGATCTATGTACACTTATGTCATGAGTGTATAGGGCAACTCAAAGAGTATGGCAGAGGATATATCACCTGGAGTGGAGTTACAGGCAGATATGGGTTGCTAGAGATTCTAGGAATCAAACCCTGTCCTTTAGAAAAGCAGCAAGTGCTCTTAACCAAAGAGCCATTCCCCAGTCCCTACTATTCTCTGTTACTTGGATTCCAACCGTTTCCAGGATTTTCTACTTCTTTATAACAATCCAATAACTTTTCTTTCCTAGTGTGTTGATTCACTAAATGATTCCAACATTACATAACAGATTTTAACGTCTTCAGAACATGTGTTGATATTTGACAAAAGGACATGTATTAGCTAGATCTGCTGGGGAAAGTCTATAGTCTCATCATTTTAGAGGTGAAGTCAGGGAAAACAGTGGTTCAAGGTCATTCCTGGCTTCCTAGTTAGGTTTAGGCCATTCTAAAATATATGAGTCCCTGTCTCAGACAATCAAACAAAACCCACAAAATAAAGCAAAATTAGAAGGAATATGCCTAATATTACATATGGCTTGGTAAGGAGTCTTTCAGTCCTTCAAGAAATTTTATCTTCTAGCTGAAAATGATGCTACATTAACTTCTGCATTACTACCAAGACCATCTGTTTTCTATTTAAAACATTTTCTATAGTACATTTCATCATTATCATGAGAAAGCAGAATGGCTGAAGGGTGTGATGATTGTTTTAAACAAGTACCATTTGCACGGTCCCAGTCGTCCCTTGAACTACACATCCATTAAATATGTGTATCTGACTATCTACTACAAACGTTTACATGGACAGATTTTATTGGATTACTCCACAAATCTAATTTAAAAGAAAAACTCTGAGTTGATAATGTTTTATAGCAATAATTGCAAGATATTAGCCTGGTTAATGTTTTATAAATATCTTTAAATTATTAACAAATCAAAGAATCATCAGTAGAATGTGGTGTTACATTCTAGGGTAAAATTTCTAGGATTTATTTTTTTTGATGAATTAGAAATAATGCCCACTGGTATGTGATTTTAAATATGAAATTAATTCTTGATATCCTTTACAAAATACTTTCCACAAGCCAACTGTCATGTGTAAGTCAGTAGACAAGCTGCTCTTGGAAAATAAGCAAAGAAATGTTTTTGGTTGGACTCTCAAGGGCTGATCTAGTTTAGTCACTACTTTTCAAGTTAGTGAGCTATGCTTCTGTCATGCTTTGGGATGGTGAATTAGGTGATTTTTCTCAGAAACTTAAGCTCAATACTATTAGCTGCTTAAAAAAATAAAGTTGTGTCTGTCTAAATCTCTTATTCTAGTTCAAGCCTAAAATACCCAAGCCTTGAATAAGGGAGCCAGTCAGCTTTGATGGAATGACTGCTTCTGCTCTAGTTGCCGTGTCTGAAAGGGATCTTGGATGACACCATCTCCCACTTCCCATCCACTAACAAAACGAAGTCATTGATAACAGGAATTACTAAGGAATTTGACTCAATGTTAAACACATCTTCCATGAGTGAATAAAAAAAAAGGGGGGGGGGAGAAAGCTAGCTTCAAAGTGCAGACCTAAATCCTCCTCAGTTTTTATCCAACTTAAATCAGAAGCAGGAAATTGGCATGGGTATAATATTTGCAACGGAAGACTCCATGTACAGTAGAACGCACATGACACCCAAGTCCCTTAGCAGTCAGTTCTGCCTATCCTTTAAGCTCAGGTGATATCTTTTATATTAACCTCATCATCTGCCACAGTACTGTTCATCTAGCTGCCCCCTTGCTACCCATCTCTTTCATAGTGTGGCCTCAGGGTTGGGGCTAGATTTCCTGCATGCAGTTGATTCTCCATCTTAGATCAAGGTTTAGGCCTCCTATAGATTATATCCTGAATGTCACCTAAATGCTTATGTTTTGAAATCCTGGACCTCAGCTTGTGGAAATGTTGTAATATCCTTAAGACATGAAACATCTGCTCTAAACATTCCTTAGTTGCCTGCAGGTCTTTGTACAGGATTGGAGTTTCTTGGACTTTCCCCATCCATCTTAGCACATCTTATTGCTGCTGTCTTTCTTCAGCTCATGTTAAGGCAGTCATATTAGAGACATATTATGAATGTAGCTTCGGACATTAAAGGAGACAGGATCTCAGAGAAAAATTCCCTGATCCTCTGGCTCACACAATCTTTTCATCCCCTCTTCTGCTACGATCACTGAACCTTAGTTACAGAAGTTATGTTGTAGACATATCCAGTGGGATTTTGCTTCACAATTCAGAATTTGGATTGGTTGTAAGCTGCTGAGAAAAAGAGTGGAAATGAAGCATCTTTTTTCAAAGAAAGCATGAACAAAGTGGTTGCCCAATACCAAATGCTCAGTCCTGAAAATATGGAACATAGAAATAGTATACCAACTGAGCAGGTCACATTCTACACACACACACACACACACACACACACACGATGGAGTGGAGACCCAACTGTATGCAGGAACTCTAGCACCAACCCTGAAGCACTGCCTTGATGAAATTATTGGGACAACTTAGCCAGCTTTCCCATTCTCTGTTTTTTTTTTTTTTTTTTTTTTTTTTTTTTTTTTTTTTTTTTTTCTGCTGTAAGGAGGTAAGTAGGATCCTTGGAAAAACAGATTTTCTAATGGTGTGCAGTCTTACCAGAGGCCAAAAACAACAGAACTATTGACTATGGAGTGGAATCTCTCAAACAATGAGTCAAACTAACCTTTCAACTTTCCAAGTTGATTATCTCTGGCATTCTGTCATAGCAACCCAAAGCTGGCTGACACAGTCCCTCAGCAAATAACATCCTGTTTTTCATCTAAAACTCTCATTAAAATCCCTGCTAAATTTAGCCTTTGCTTATCACTAGCACTATGTTCTTCAGTCTTCTAACACAAATGCTTCTACATCACAGTTGGCTGTTTATTTCACTTTTGTCTCCGAACAAAAGATTTTCTTAGCCAAGAGGCTCTAATTTCAACTAGTCTATTTCTGACACATTTGTGCCTGGCTAACATTTCTCCTATTTGTGAATTAAGTTTTAGTCATTTGTATTCCCTGATAATCTTTAATTGCTTGTCATCCAGCTCAGCTATATTCAAGGAATTGAACCCAAAAGAAAACATAAGAGCTAATAGAGTTTAAAAAACTATATCATGTATTTGTTAATTGAGTATGAATTAGATTTACCTTAGCTCCTTCTTTGCATTCTCTTGGTCCCAACAGCTCTTGATGTTATCCTTTACAACGCAAAGAGAGAAGATTGAGGACATTGTTTTGGTTAACATTTGATAAATGTCAATACATAGCTTTACCCATTGTGTCAGTGACCTCTCTCTGATTTTTAAGTCTTGTGTGCTTTTGTCTCACAGTGAGTGTTTCAGATGTGAGCTCTGTGGGAGTCAGATATAGTCACTAGGGATTTTGCAAAATAATGAAATAGAATATCGTAATAAAAGTGCACCTCCCCAGAGGCAGATTTCTTTGTAGATTCCCTGATCATGTAAGTTCAGTGATTTAGGCCTGGAAGAGCCCCAGATATAATAAAATAGGGATCACCACCCTCCACAGATAACTACTTCTTTCTCGATGCCTTCTGTCGAACATACTCCTCTTTTCAAATATGTTAACATGGTGAAAATACACCTAAGGGGTAGAAAATGACCTTTAAAAATCTCATGTATCGTACTCCTTTCTTTATTCTACAGTTGAGTGCTTAACCTAAAGGTTGTATGTAATTTAGTGTAGGCCAGTAAAGCTCCGTGGCCTGCAAAAGATCATTTAGCTTCTGACATTAACACATGTCTAAGATCTGGGATAACAGGCAGTGCAACCTGAGAAGTTATAAGTCACGATTTGTTTAGTCACGATTTGTTTAGTATCAAAGAAAAACTTTTAAATTTGTATATGTGTGTGTCTATTGATCATTGTAATTGAGTGCAAGTGCCTGAAGAGGCCAGAAAGGATATTGAATTCCAACATAGGTGCTAGAAATTGAACTTGAATATTATACAGAAGTGCATATTCTTTATTGCCAAGCCATCTTATGTCTTATAGTTTAAGTGAATTGAATGTATATTGTTAGCATCTCTCCAGTACAATGGAAGGTTAAATAGTTGCCTCTGGTCTGCTGCTTCTCTGAGTTGGACTACAGCCTGCCTAATGGGATTACTTTCATTCCAATTCCATTGCAGGGGGACCATTCTGGTGAATTAGGATATACTGGGAAGAAGGTCTTAGCTTTGGAGCTTTAGAATTTGTTTCTATTTTGTGTCTTTGTTTATTGAACTAAACAGTCAAGTGAGCTGTTGGATTTGTTACCACAGTATCTGCAACAACCAGGATCAAATCTCTCAAATCACAATCTATATGAAAATGTGCCTCAAGAGTAATTCTACACGTAATCCAAGCCAGAGAAGCAGCAGACCGGAGACAAAGATTTAGCCTTCGGAGTTATATGACTTTATTCTGTGTTTAATGTAGGGTTTAAGGTGCACACTGTTGGACAAGAGCTTTTAGACTTCTGAGCAGGAGTGCACTGCACATTTAAAAGGCAGAATGAGCAGTGAGAACACCATTCCCTCTCCGTCACATTAGAGGCAAGACTAGCTCTTCAAATGCTTCCTGCTGGTTCCCACGGAGCACAGGAAGCAATGTTCTGGTGATTAAGCAGCAATATCATTATAAAAGCCAAATGAATAATCATTGTGTTAATGAACTTTATCTCAGAAAAGATTAGTTTTTTAATGTTAAGCCTCTTCCAATATGAAAGAGAAAATGTATTTCCATTTCATTTAATCAACCGAGATGTTCATCATCTATATAATTTCATATCCTTGTCTCCTAGATCGCCAAAAATAGTGACTTCAAAAGATGCTGTCTGATCATTCATGCAGAGTTCAACCTTTGTCCATCTGTCTTTATTAGTATATTTGCTGCTGTGAGTGTTTCTCTATTCCACTCCTCTGTTCATTGACTTTCTTTCTGTTTCTGTCAGTTTCTATACCTCTGTATGTCAGTATCTGTCTCTCTTTTCCTGTTTGCCTGTCTGTCTGTCTGTCTCTTTCTCTCTTACACACACACACACACACACATGGATACATACACACACACACACACACACACGAGTTATATCTCTAGAAATACAGCCATAAAGTCTTTCATGAATTAGACCAATTAGATTCGTTGGTGATAAGCATTCTGTAGTTAACAGGTTAGCAACTGCAGTTGAATTCCCAGAAGCATGTTTTAATACTTAAAAGAAAATCAGAGTGGCTTTGTGGCTTTTTAGAAATGAATATAAAAACATTTTTTTTCATTTACAATGATTGTCATCATGACTTGTGTTTCAGAGAAAAATGCTCGGGAAACAAAACAAAACATCAATAACAACAATAATAAACAAACAAAAACAACTCCTAAAAAGCTTTTTTTTTTTTTTGCAAAATATCAATAAAAACGCTCCTGATTATGAGCCTATATATGCTAATTTGCCTGTTTCATAAGATATGTGAATGGATTTCTATGGACATATAATTGATACTACTACTCTCACTAACCCATGTTTCTCTCTTTTGGTACCACTGTACTCAAAGCTAACATCAAAGAAGCTCACCAGCTTGGGTTCCTAGTGATCAGAAACCTAGAGCTCAATACAGCTACTTTCAATCGGACATGATCATCCAACAAGAAATGTGGGCTTCCCCACCACCCCAGAGGAATTGTCCATGAAGTATTTGACAGACATTTTCCCCTTAGCTTAATTGTGTTATCAGCAGCCTGGAACAGAACTAGCTTCCATGTGTCTTCTCCATACCACAGACTTATTTTATGTAATACATGAGCAACACATTAAAAATGGTTTTAAATATGTATTAGATAAAAGGAATTGTTATCATATTGCAATGTGATTTTACACATAATTTTTACTACGTTTGAGACCAAATAATAAAGTGAATCCATTTAAAACTCACTTTGGAATGTTCCAGAATAAATTCAAATCAGATATTAATACTGGTTGAAGAAATGATTGTTGTATGTGAACAAAGAGAAGCAAGAAGAGCAATTTTAACTATAGTGATTTACCAATTTTGACAGCAAACAAGTATAAAAATGAATACTGTTGTCTAAATTTGAGTTCTTTTCAAAAAAAGTGTGTGTGTGTGTGTGTGTGTGTGTAGTGTAGTGTAGTGTAGTGTAGAACACTTATACAGATCTTCTCATAAGAGCATATGTGGATGCATATATGTGGGGCACATGAGTGTTTTGGGGTGAATGTATGTGCATGTGTATGATTGGTTTACTCTAGCTAGCTAGCTCACTCCAGGGTATCTTCTTTTCTCTGCCTTCTAAATTCTGGCATTACATCCTGGCTGCCACACTTATCTGGCTTTTATGTGGATGTTTGGAATCTTGAACCAAAGCAGTCACCACTTTTGTGGTGCTTTATCCACTGAGTTTTTTCTCAACACTCTAAAGGTTTTGAGAGAAGATAAAGGATACTTACAACTCATTTAAATAGTAATGTTAGAGACTGGAGAACAAGGGAAGAAGGGTATTGAGAGACAGAAAGTCAGTCAAGGTATGTGGAAGTTATAGCTAATTGGGCTCCCTCATCTTAGAGACATCCTGACTAATAGCACTGAATATACATGGTTCTGTCCCACTGAGGGGCTTGGATGCTATGCATGAACTTATCAGCTCCATCTATTACTGGGGGTCAAAAGCTCCTCACACATTAGTCTCCTTCATCTTCTGTCCAACTTTGAAGTGTCTAAGTGAACTTATAGGATAGGTACATCATTAGGCAAAGACACACAGGACATGTGCAGTGATATAGGAAATGAGAAACGACTGACTGTCTACTGCTCTAAATGCTATTGAATTAGTTTAAATGCTGTCTAACTGACCCATAATAATGGAATGAATTTTTTCCCAGGAGTTTACTTTAGTTGCATGCTAATTTTGATGTGTCAACTCATGACAATAATTTTTTTGGAAGTGGCCAAATTCACTAACAGGGTTACTTATTTGACAAATAGGTTGAATCTGAAGAGTAAAAATCTATGAAGATAATTTTATTTTATATGCAAATGTTACTTAAGAACTTGGTAGCTAGTGACTTAAAGCTTCCAAATTGATGTTATAGGCATATGCTAGCATGGATAACTCTTTATGTTTTTTTTTTAAGATGTCAATTTGGTATCTTCTTTGTTTTTCTTTAAAAAAGGGGGGTGCTATTTGTTTTCTTGGTATTGAGTTGAATTCTGTTTGGACTTTGAATACCCAAGACATATTTATCACAAATATTTTTCTCTTATTTTAAAGGTTCTCTATTCTACCATTAGTCATTTGTTGCAAAATGAATATTAAATTTGACATAATACTATTTGTCTGTTTTTTTTTCTTCTCTTGCCTAAACTTTTGGTTATCATATTAAAATTAGCATTGCTTAGATCAACATAAAACAAAACAAAACAAAAACAACTCCCCATATTCAATGACTGTGATACTTCTAGAAGGTAGGCTATATTTTAATTATAGAAATCAGAAACAAAAGACAAAAACAGAAGTATGTATTTCTATGAATCTCCAAAGAATTTTTACGTCATCCCTTTTCAATTGACTTTGAAGTACTAAAGACTTGTTTGTTCTATAACCTGCTTGTTCAAGTGCATTAGGATACACTTCACTAGGTTCACTCTCAATTCATTTAATGTTAACCAGCTTTAAGGTACTCAGACATTTGAAATTTTTTTATTATGTGCCTCCTGGAATCTGCATTTCCTCTGCTTTAGTCATCTTTTACTTTAATCCACCTCATTATCTACCATTTAGATCAGTTCCCCATAATGTAGGCACTAGGGAGTTTCAGTTTTTCAGAAATATGAACATTAATTGGGACATAAATCTGTAGTTCAGATCATTGGTTGAGATGTTAAAGTCAACCAATTAACTTTATACTATTGATACTATACTATTGATACTAATACAACAACTATTAATACTATAGTTGTAAAATTGTTTTAATCCAGTGGAATATAAGTTTGAAGCTGGGTTAAGAGCAGACAGTGCAAGTCTTCCTTGTTACTGATGCTGTGTCTGAGAGGGCTGAGGGACTCACAGAGTAGTCATGTACTGAAGGTTGGTACTACCTGGATGGGCTTTCTTTCTTTGTTGAGCTTGTATATGGGAGTAAAACCCCAAGGAAGTCTTTAGGAAGGAGAAAGGAGAAAAATCAAAAGGTTAACCATGTGGGACAGTACTGTCACCAGTTATAGCAAAGCAAGGGAGGCAATTGTATCTATATTACTTTTTAATCGTTTATAAATAAAAATGAAAATTTATCAGCATTTTTGGTGCCTAGGACTATAATTTATTTTGAGGATTAACCCATAAATATTTTCAAGTGAGGAGAAACATTTGGGACAGTAACCTGTAAATTAAAAGTCACAGCAAATAAACAAACTAACTAAAACAAAAGCAACCCTCATCAAAACATATCCCTTAATCATATGTATTGGCCATCTTTTATCTGACACAAATTTGTTAAAGGTTAGGAGGCAATTAGAAAAGACTATTGATTTGATATTGAAAATTATTGGCAAAATGTGGGTATTTCAGTTAGTTTTAATGATATAAAATGACAATTTTTTGTCTTACTATTTCAAAATTCTTTAATTTCAAGAAAGGTATCTTAAAACATTTAAAAATGGAATGAGAGTCAAAACTAAGAAAACATTTAAGATTAAGACTTCTGTGTGGGTTGGCAGCTCTTAGATAATAGTAGTTCTATCACTGTACATGGATTTGTTTATATTTCTATGTGGCGCACATATTTTCTGACACCCCTCCCTTATATATTCTGCTTCTAAGCATTCTGTACCACTGTTTGTTAGAACAAATCATGTGTGTGGGAACAAATCATGCCTTTTCCCACCATGACTTTTACTTTCAGGGTTTGATACAAACTCTATTTTGAAATGTTCAGTCTCTGGTTATTCACATCAGTAACAACAATATTATGCAACCAATAAACCAATAGAGAAGGCATCACCCTTTTGGAAATCAGCTTTTAACCACCTTTGTGAAATTAAAGAAAACTATAACCTAAAGTGATTTATTTATTCTAAAACCATGGAAATCTTACATAGATATCTAGGGGAGTTATTACAATTGAAATAATTCA
This sequence comes from Apodemus sylvaticus, assembly GCF_947179515.1. NCBI lineage: Eukaryota > Metazoa > Chordata > Mammalia > Rodentia > Muridae > Apodemus > Apodemus sylvaticus. The sequence goes on along the minus strand of NC_067473.1, from coordinate 136,860,865 downwards.
TAGAAAGTTCACCTGTTAGACTTTTAGTAGTATGCAATGTCATTTAGCTGCACTGGTGCCATTCAGAGAGGATGAGGTTGCTAAAGGAGATATATATTACTTTTCTTCAAGAGTGGGATAATTCTTACCATATTCTGTTCACTGGTGCTGAATTAATAACTTCAGAAGTAAGAGATTGCAAAGAGAGCCTCCCCTCATGTTTGTACCTTGTACAGGTACCTACTTTTCCTGTTACTCCTATGATATATTGGAAAAACACAGAGTTCTTTGGGAAGTTGAACAAACATGGGTATCATGCTCTTAGATTTCTTATCAGGCAGAATCATAATCCAAACAAGCTTCTATTCTTTTTAAGTCATTCAGTCTCAAATATTCTGCTATAGCAATAGAAAATAGATAACAAGAAAAAATGAAAGTCTTCTAAGGAGAGGAGTAGAATTACTACTACTACTACTACTACTACTACTACTACTACTACTACTACTTAAGAAAGTAGGAAAATGAATTCATGAATAAAATCTACACAATTATGTGTCCCTGGTAAATCTCCATTGCTTAAAAAAGAAAACTCTTTTCTTGTGGTTGCTTTTGTCTTTTAACATTTGAGTTAACCTATATTCTTTTGCTTTATTGAAAGGGCAAAAATAATTGCCTCTGATTCCTCTATACCAGGATCATATTTTAGCTCTGTCTAATTTTACTGGCACTCAGATTTACAATGAAGATGTGGACATTAAGAAGCAAAAACTACAGCATTAAACATAGCTAGCTCAGAAGACCTACATTTTGTAGCCCCCCTCCTGAAGATTAGCAGAAGTGTCCCTCAGTTAATTCTGAATCAGGTCTGTTCTCATAAGCCTTTCTTATAGTGAACTTCCTATTTTCCTCAGAACTGAAATCACACCAAATGGCTCAGTGCCGCTTGAGTGAATATTACATACTCAGTAGTATGATTTGAAAATAGTTTTGGAATTAACTGTCTGTACATCAATGCACAGTAAGGAAATTGTAGCTATAGCATTGCTTCTTAACAGTCTCTACCACAAATAGTCTCTGAATTCTGAGTAATTTTCTCCTGTAATACTTGATTAATGGAAAAAGGACTGGTGTGCTAAAATAAAATGTCAATAGTTCATAAGAACAGTGTGGCTGATCCAATTGAAGTCTTGCTTTGTGGATGATTCATTCATTCCTTCATTCATTCCTTCATTCATAATCTCCTTTTATTCCTCTAGAAGTCAAGGTAAGATTACAGAACACAATATGAATATCACACACTTGCACCTTGCAAAAGTGATAAGGTGGCTGAATACCATCCAAGACATATTTCTTAATTACTTTGCAGTGTGATGGATGCTATTTAAAACATATTGGGTAGATTTCTTCATTTCACTCTCATACCTCTACAAAGCACAACTATTATTATCTTTCTATTCAGAGTGCAAATTAATGCTTAGAGTATGGAATTCCCTCCTAAGAACTGAAGCAGAAAGAGAAAATGGTTTGCTGGTTTCTATAATGCTTTCAGACACGGTGAGAAATGACTGATTAATACTGTCAGAGGTTAAAAAAAATACTGTGAGAGGTTTAGGACACATACTTCTAGGAATGCTATAGCAACTAAATTTAATTTTGATAGAAAAATTAATTTCTTATTCATGTTCTCATAGAAATCAAGACACAACTGCAGGATCACCTAAAAGATACTATTCTATTTAATTTATGCATCTACACATTCTTCATGGAGGTATTCTTCAACATGTTTCAGTTTAAAATGCTTGATGCCATGGAATGAGTTCAGCTTACATATTTCAAAGAACCATGTTTTGATCTCTTGATGGTATCTTAAGGATGTTAAGTAAAATAAACTTTCCAGAATATGAGAATAGTAGTAGATAGAGCACAGGAGAATGAGTGTAAACTTGTGATCAAGGAATCAATAGTAAATTGATTTTTATATATTAAATTGATTTATACATATTAAATATAAAGTATGGCATTTAAAGAATATTAAATATTGGATATCTTCGTTTATATGTGAAATCTCTCAATCATTTATCACCTATTTTTGCATATATCATTAATGCACACAGAAAGAGAGAGAGTCAAAGAGAGACAGAGACAGAGAAGGAGGCAGAGACAAAGGAATAGAAAAGGGACTTCCTTAAGTTTCAGAGACAAGAGCAATAGGAAATGAAGATAGAAAGAATAAAATATCCCAGTACCTGCCATTATTGCTTCACAACTGGGGAACATGGTGTTTCCTTATTTAGGAAGGAGGATGAGATAGAGTTGTAGCAACTTTTCTAGGGGAGGCAGTGGTAATATTAATGTATGGAACATTTAACAAACTTCATATCAGCCTAGACAAATAGAGAACTCAGTATATATTGAGTAGCATTGCTTTCAGAAAGATTTTGCATCAACACCAGCAAACACCCACGATGAACATTGAGGATCCACCTTGAGAAGTAAGATACTAAATGTATATGACTGAGAGCAAAGCCCAGAAACTCGGTTGACTGATATGGATAGTAGCTGTCTGGTAAGGCAATTTAGTCCACCATACCAGGAACACTGTACTATAAGGTACAGAATTTACACCAGAGGGCAATAGATATTTCTGACTTTGAACATCAAATATCAGGATGCATATTCTCCATTATTAGTGGTATGGCCAGCTGAGGATGGACTTCCACAGATATGCTATCAGGACAGATACAGATAATCCTGGCATCCCTGCCTTCTCTCCCACTGTGCTGTAGTGACGTCCTCACTAGAGACAGAGCAAATAGAGAACATTGTCATTCCCACTGCCACTTCAGCCACAGAGGCTTGCAGATATGCTTTCTTTCAGTCCTGGTCTTATCTATAGGAATGTAGGTTTGTGGGAGAATGGAGTCAGCAGAAATCTTGCCTGGCTCTGGATGTGCCCTGATACTATTCTATCCCAAGTGGGCAATGAAGGAGTGGGAAGGAAAGTCATCATCCTTGGATGTGGTAACATGGCATAGTGAATCTCTGTTCAGTTCCGTTAGTGGTGATGCTCTTTGCAGTACACAAATAGAGGACCAAGCAGAGATGAGACTATCTATCACTCCTTTTCTAAAGCAAGTTCTCCCAGAACAGGCTGTGAGCATTACAGTCATTCTAGACATAGCCTCCTTCATAACAAATTATACTCACATCATTAGTGAGTGAGCTTTAGATATGTTATCAGTGCAGATAGGAGAGTGCCAGATCCAGAGGACTTTGCCTTTTGGAGAATCACAATTATCAGTCCTTTGTAAACTTCATCACCTGGTAGGGACTGGTACTTCCATGCTGAGTATCTTGTAGCTGCCACTATCTTCATCACCTGCCTGCTGGATAAACTGTCCTTATTTCTGGAGGCACAGTAGAACACTAGCTATTAAATGGGTAAGCAGCATGCTCAAATCACCTACAACTGCCAAGGAAGCTGAAAACAACCACCATGATGGTGACTAGGTAGATCGATAGCCAATGCTACATGACAAACATGACAGAAAGAATAATTCTGAGAAAGATACTAAGATATCCACCATGTAAATGATACAGAGATTCTTTATGTCTCTTCTTTATTCTAGATTTCTCAATTTATTGGAAGTGACAGCAGAAAGAGGTTTGAGGTGACATAAATATTTTTGAATGATTAATTGGATTCAGAAAATGAGACAGAGAGAGGGAGGGAGGGAGAGAGAGAGAGAGAGAGAGAGAGAGAGAGAGAATGAATCTAACCTTACTCATGACCTGAACTTTCAAGGTTGTGTTTAAGATAATCCTAGCCATAAGTCTGGTATTTTAGGATAAGATACAGAAAAAGTAAAATTTTAAATTTTTATGAAGTCTTATATAGTAGTACAGAAAAACAGTCTTTGAATATCTAAAGTATTCTGACCATTATGCAGGTAAGATATTTCTACGAAGTCTGCCACTCTAGACCCTGTTCCCTTCCCTACAAAGTGTCTATCTGACATAACAGGCAATTAAACTTTAAACATGCTTAGTTAAGATCTGTCAAGATACATTTGAAAAAGAGCTGTGGAGACAATTCAGTCTGTAAAGCACTTGCTGCACAAACATGAGAACCTGAATTTGATACCCAGAACTCAAATTAAAAAAAATCCTGGATGTGGTATTGAAAGAAATACTTTAGCATTGAAAGAATAACTTATAAGGACAGAGAAAAAGGAGGGAGGTGATTGGAGAATGGGTGGAGAGAAGAAGGTTTATGGGACATATGGGGAAGGGGGATCTGGGAAAGGGGAAATCATTTGGAATGTAAACAAAGAATATAGAAAATAAAAGTATTAAAAAAATAAAGAATAACTTAAAGGAAGCTGGCAAGGTCTACCTGGATAGTCAATATCCTCAAATATTCCTGTGTTCTCACCATAGGCTTGGTGTAGAAAAAGTGTTTGTGTGTGTGTTTATGTTTGTGTTTGTGTTTGTGTGTGTATGTGTATCATAGAAAGAGAGAGGGAGGGAGACATAGAGAAACAAAAAGGAGAGAGTTGATGGTAGGCAGACATATATATATATATATATATATATATATATTTATATATATTCTGTTGTATTTTCTAGGTTCAGGAAACTCTTCTCTGACTTCTCACACAAAGATTCTGATTATATCAAATAGAATACAACAACAGAAACCCTATCATCTATTGATGTAAAAATAATGGATTTCTATTACCAATAATACAGAAGCATGGGTCACATCAGGTATAATACAGCTGCCTTCACAGCTGTAATTTCTCTAGATGCTTTGACTCTGCTTCACTTGATTAGGTGAACTTCATCTTTAGGAAGGTAATGGCTTGATTAGAACAATTGAACTGATGTCAGTGTTTAGAAAGTGTGTGTGTGTGTGTGTGTGTGTGTGTGTGTGTGTGTGTGTGTGTGACAGAAACAGAGATAGAGCAAGAGTAAAAGAGAGAAATAAAAAGGAGATAGATGATGATGATGAAGATAGATAGATAGATAGATAGATAGATAGATAGATAGATAGATAATAGATGGATGGATGGATGGGTGGATGATAGATAGATAGACTATACCAGACCTTATTAGCAAATTTTCCTGTATTCTTATTGGCTCAAATTATTCACTGGACCAATATCTGAAACTACTGTAGTGGAATATATTTCTTAGACTTAATAAGTAGCCTGTAAAGGTAAAAATATAAAATAAAAAAAAAACAGAGTCCTAATGGGGATAGTCGAGTTTGACATAGGTGAATGTAAGAAGCTACTGGCACCCTATTCCTGCAAGATAAGGGAAGAAATGGAGAATCACAGCCTTGAAAATATTGCTTCTGCTGAAGAAACTCCTACTCTGCTGTAGGGAAGAAAACAAGGAAACATCAAACATGCTACTAGTTTCCACAGATAGTGTAACCTTCACTGAGTCATTTCACAGATCTGGAAGCAGGTTGACAAGATCATTTTCTTCCCCAACCATTCTTATTTTGTCCCCTACAGTCTTTTAATAACAGTAATAGTATATGTTATGTTAGAAACATAGACAAATTTCTGTTCTATATCAAAATTCATTGAATAATAATATATTTACAAGTTAGATCAGTGCCATATTTTTCATCTAGTCCTTATTCCTTTTATAGATGGTGGTGGGTATAAGTGGTGTATTTGATTTCAATATTATTTACTAAACTTTAACTTTTAAATACTATGTAACTCATAAAGCAGTAATGTTATTCATGTATAGGCACACACATACACACAGTATACACACACATACACACACACAATACACACACACACACACACACACACTGCAAATATCTGTGAACTATTAAAGATGCCATTGCAGAATTCAAGGAGTCTATGATGTCTTTCCTTGAGTCAGGGGAAGAAAGTGTAAGGAGATAAAAATAGTGGATACAGCATTTAGACAAGATAGTAATATATCAATCTTGAATGATGTTCCTAAAATACCTTTTAATACAGTATCTCATGTAGTAATGACCCACAGTACTAAAATTATTTTCATTGCTACTTCATAACTATAATTTATATACTGTTGTGAATTATAATGTAAATATTTGTGTTTCTGATAGTCTTAGGTGACCTCTGTAAAATGGTCATTTGACCTTCAAAAGGGAGATGACCTTACAGGTTGAAGACCATTGATCTAGAATGATACTGGAGATCTATAATTAAAACAAACTGCAGAAGCAGAAAAGTCAAACCTAGCCTTGCAGCTGAGGCTCAATACAGAGGTTTGACAAAGAGCCATAGGTCTATGGAGGCAAGTGCTGGACCTATTCCCAGTGGTGAACAATAGACTGAAAGATCATAATTCTTATAAGCCACATCAGTGATGCAAACCAAACTAAAGTATCACTGTTGGTTTCTTGACATACATAGTTTCTGGTCAGATAGCTAGTAATTAGGTTCTGTTGACATTACAATATGAGGTATTATATTTATGAGGTCCAGGTAAAGGTACTGCATTATTTTTTAGTCTGGAGAGTCATCAAGTTCTCATGACTAGAACTTATGATATGGTTTTAATGTGCCCACACACCTTTAGGGTCCCAATGTATTGTGTTAATTTTAAGAGGTGCTATTCTTTTTCTATTTAGGACTAAATTGTTTATCACTGTGTTTTTTTAAGTGTTGCTAGACAGGGGAAGCCTTTTATGCATATAATAAATTCCATGTTTTAAAACAAAATTGTGCAAAATACTACATTAAAATGGAGTTGCTCAGAGTCAGGAATAGACCAAAGCCACTTTTTATTTTTTCCACAATATGGAATATATCAGAGCAGGCCACAGGGTGATCTCAATAACCTCAATTGAAAAAATATGCTAAGAAATAGATACAACTTCCAAACATCCACTCTCCTGCTGGATTGTGCAGAAGAATGACAAATGATTAGCAAGCATTGCCTCACATGGACCAGCCTGTGTGCAAAGCTAAAGTGGATGCGGATGAGAGCAGAGCTTTAGACAGAATCAATGTAACATGGCTCATTGGAAGGAGATAAATACTTGAATAAAAATGAGTTCTACAGACTCTACAAATGCAGAACTGACAACCAATGCCTTGTCCAAATAAGCAAGGAAGTTTTGGAACATGTCCTTGGAATTCTAAGTTCTTAGATAATTTAATGCATCTTTTGGCAATCCAAGAAGAATGCTTGTTAATGCTATTATCATTTTGGCTTCATAAAAAATCATCTACTGGACCAAGAGGAAAGATGCCTATGATGGATACAGCTATCATTACAACATGAGACCTAAAAAAAAAATCTCTAATTAATACATTAACCTCCACTGCCTCATTAAGATGGAATTTGTTACATATGCTCACACACAGTATCAGTAAGTTTGACTGCTTTATTGCTTAATTGATGCTAACAGATCTCCATCTTCATGTTTTCACTTCACATTGGCTCAGCGGGAACCCAAGCATCATTACCAGAGGACTGGGAATAAAGTACTTTGCAACTCTTTTCCCAAATGAGCACACCATTTCTGAGAAATCTGCTGAGCAAGACAATCTAGGTTTCCAGCACAGCAGGAGTCCTGTACCAGGCTCTCACTGGACCTGTGCTGAAATACTTGGCAATCTACAAAAGACTGCTCTATTAACTTATGACTACCTCTAGAATATACTAATCCCTATTTCTGACAAAGAGATATTACATTATTAATAACATTTTTATAATCATAAATATGTCACAAATAGTCAAATTTCTATAAAATGTAGTTTACTCCATATTTTTATCAACATATGTTGCCATAGTACCATGGACTGGCTGGATCTGAGCTGTCATGCAATCCCATACTTATTTTCTTTTTTTTTTATTCGATATAATTTATTTACATTTCAAATGATTTCCCCTTTTCTAGCCCCCCACTCCCCGAAAGTCCCTTAAGTCCCCTTCTCTTTCCCTGTCCTCCCACCCACCCCTTCCCACTTTCCTGTTCTGGTATTGCCGAATACTGTTTCACTGAGTCTCTCCAGAACCAGGAGCCAGTCCTCCTTTCTCCTTGTACCTCATTTGATGTGTGGATTATGTTTTGGGTATTCCAGTTTTCTAGGTTAATAACCACTTATTAGTGAGTGCATACTATGATTCACCTTTTGAGTCTGGGTTACCTCACTTAGTATGATGTTCTCTAGCTCCATCCATTTGCCTAAGAATTTCATGAATTCATTGTTTCTAATGGCTGAATAGTACTCCATTGTGTAGATATACCACTTATTTTCATATGACATAATCGCATCATACCTATCTTCTTCACTGATCTTCTTACACTCTATGCTTCTCATTTCTGTGTTAATAATCTAATTCTAAGCAATATTATGCTTTATTTTTAAAACTACAAAGTCCCTTCTCCTGGTCCTCAAAATCTTTCCAATGTTTAAAATCTATACTCAGTATAACTTCTAGAAGTTTTACTTCTGATTAACCAAATATTTAAGAGTGTAGTCTCAAAACACAAGAAACAAGATTAGAGAACTTCTTGAAAGTTAAGAGCTTAGTATAGTATTTTACATGTAGCAAGTTCTGCTAAAAGTTTGTTTACATGAATGAGTGATGTCTAAGTGGTTAAGAACAATGACAGTTCTTTCAGAGAACCCCGGTTCAATCCATAGAACTTCTGTGGCAACTCATAATTATCTATAATGCTTCTTCTGCGGATCTGATGTCCTTTGCTGGCCTCCTTGAACACCAGACCTGGACATGCTACACAAAGATATATGCAGACCAAAAACCACATTAAATTGCATTTATCCAAAGTCTAGATTCTAGGCTTGATGATATTTTTCTATATTTGCTTCACAGTACTAAATACTGAGAGATAAATAATACATATTCAATAAAACTTCAGGCCATAGCTCTCCTTTCCTAAGATTTTGCTCTCATTCTTGCTCTGAATGGCCATCTTACTGAGAAATGCACAGTGGCTAAGGTCCTAGAATATAATTATTTGTACATCTTGTTATGTCTCCTTTGTTTGGTAAATTTTTATATGTGTTCATGTCCATAATCAATACTTGATATCACACCTCTGTTCTTTTGAAATTATCCAAGTGGTGTCATCTGCACCATATTATTATGTAATTTGCATTTTATTCCTCAAGTTTCGGAGATGTATTTGTTCTTTGTGTGTGTGTGTGTGTGTGTGTTCTAACTTTTTCTCCTTATTATGGGGCATCATGTTCATGTGGTTCATGAGGACACCCACATAGTCACATACTCCCTGGGTAGACCACTACTTCATTTGGTTCATCAATGGTTTGTCTGTATAAAGTCTGTGAGTTAATTTTCTTAGTAACAAAGCATCCAGGTTCCTTGGATCCTGCCTCTCTACTTATAATTGACATGTTAAAACTTTCAAATTTTTGGCAATTTAGGAAGGAAATGATCTCGAATTCTAAATCTATTTTGGCTCTTATGAAATGTATTGGGCATAAACTTACTGTGCATATTTACAGGTCATTTGGCTTCTCTTTTCAATGAAGTATGCCTTGCTTACTCTATAATGAGTCATTGTGTTTGTTCTTCTGCTCTTTTGTTCACTATTTACTCTGCTATAAATAATTGTTGACTGATTTACATTATAAATATTCACTCTAGCACACATCTTATTCTTATTACTACATTTGTGATGTGTTTAGTTTTAATACAAAAATTTCATCAATTTTATTGTTTTTTTCCTGCTACAAAAAGGTAAATCTTGTCCTTTGAAGGTTTTAAGTATTTTTTTCTTGATATTTAGGTCTGTAATTCCTCTAGAACATATTTGCATATAGTATAATACAGGTGCATTTTCCTTCCTTTTTACCATACTAATAACCACCTGTCTAAGCATCACTTAATGGGAAATCCATTTTGCCCAACGTTTTCATTTTTTTAGTGTCAGTTGTTTGCTACTGCATGTTCTCATACATTCAGCACATTTTTCTAGGCTCCCTAATTAATCTTTTCCATTTTCTACTCTTTCCACTAATACCATGAGATGCAAATTTAGAAATTATTATCCAGAGTACATTGTATCAAGGCTTATAAAATGTTATTATATTTTATTTCATGCATGTCTATAGTTGTTGGTGGAATGCTGTTTAGACTCCAAACTACTGGTGGGATTTAATTCTTTTACTTTCTGTCTGCTCTTTGGTCTACTTAGTCTTCTCAAGATGGTACATATAAGACTTTGCCTTTTATGCCTAGGAGAAGGGGTCAACTTAAGGAGAAATATCTGAGAATATTCTATAAACCAGTACAATCAAAGATTTTTTGTGTGGATTCAAAATGAGGATAAATCAGAAGAACAGATTTCAGAATCATAAATGTCATGAATTTCCAGTGAAAAACTTGGAAATGCTTCTAAACTCTTCATCCTTGAACAGGATTATATAGGTCTCAGAGATTTAGGTGAAATGACTGTTCAGTAATAATTCCCCAGAGAAGGGTCATTGCAGCCACATTTCTCTCCAGCTTTACCAGGTAGAGTTCTGTATAGCCCCAAGACCACAATTGTGTTTTTTTTTTTTTTAATGTCATCAAAACCAGCAGGACTTATTACAGGACTTAGAGTTGAACTAATGTTCCCATTGCCTATTTGTGACCCTGAAAATGTAGGATTGTGTCCCTGATGACCATAGAAAGTAGCCACTGAAACAACAAAGAGTTGGCTAGTCTAAGAAAGGGAAAAACATGATTTTCTTACACTATAAATTACCAAGTTATCCCCTTGCCCTGGTATCACAAAGAATGATGCTTTGAACATAAACCTCCTTCCTGATAATTCTGAGTATCACTTGCTAGAAAGCTACCAAATTTTCTGTAATTTGATGGTTTGTTAAGGGAGATGGATATAGAAAAAAAAAAGTTTAGGCTGCCACTGCCCTTGTGTCTCTTACTGACTTTCTTAACATGACTTACTAAATTATTGTATTGTGATTATTATTTTTAATGACTCACTCCTGTAAATATTGGAACCACCTGAAAGGAAGAAAAAAGATGTAGTTGAACACTGTCTTCCTTACTACAATGCCTTTAGAGAAGATGAGGTGCTGTATGTATTTGTTAAATTAAAATCAAAGCAGAAAGACTGCTGTCAGTGAAGCAGGGTAACCTGGATACAGGTCCTCTTCTCTTCTTTTGCCCTAACAGTTGGATCCAGAGCTCTGTACCAGAACACCTGCTGCAGTCTGTTTTTCCTTTCTGACACCATCCTCAACAGATCACAAAGACCTGCTCCACAAATCTTCCTTTCCCTAACATACCTCATTACTGCAGCCTCCATCACAAGCAGGCATTCCTGTGATCATAGGAGCTGAGCAGCCCAGGGAAACAGATCAAATCATCCATATTATTCCCTGTGTTATAAAAGATCTTCTGGGGGAACCTCACTTCATAGTCTACCTCTGTTCAATGGGGACTAGCTAAACAGATCCTAGTTGAACATTCTGTTCTCCTTCCTCCTGTGAACTCTTTCAGGTGCATAGCTGATCTCCATTCTCAGCTTCCGATACCCAGAAACACATTTACGTGCAACCTACAGTGGCCACACATATCAGGACCACAAAAATTTCCCACCAGGTAAGACAACCATCATGTTCTTCTAAAATCCACAGAGAAAACAGAAACCAAGAAACAAAACAGCCATCCAACAAAGACAACTCTAGAAAGCGGTACCTAGAACTATAATTACCTCAACCCTAGATGCCACCATAAAAAACACAATCAATAACAGGTAGGGTAATATGTCTCCACTAGAGCCCAGGAACCCTTCCAGAGTAGGCTCTAAATACGCCATCATAAATTAAGCACACACACAAAAAAAGGCATTAAAACTGCTGGTATGAAGATGATAGAGGTCCTTAAAGGGGAAATCTATAAATCCCTTAAAGAAATACAGGAAAACATAAACAAACAGTGGAAGGAGAGAAATGAACACCTTAAAGAAATCCAGCAAAAACATAAACAATCATATGAAGAAATTGAATAAAATTGTTCAAGATCACACACAAAAAAGAATCAAATAGAAAATTCAAACCAAAGGAAAGCTGGAGATGAAAAATTTAGAAATTCAAACAGGAACTATAGAGCTTCAGCAACAGAATATGAGAGATGGAAGAGAGAACCTTAGGCATGGAAGATACAAGAGAAGTGGAATCATTGTTTCAAAAACAAGTTAAATCTAAAAAAAAAAATCCTCACATAAATCATCAAGTCATTCTGGAAATCTAAAACATGGTAAAAAAAAAAAAACAAAAAACAATTAAACCTAAGAATCAGAGACACAGCAAAAAACAATTAAACCTAAGAATAATAGGAATAAACAATGGAGAAGAAAGCCATTTCAAAGGCCCAGAAAATATTTTCAACAAAATAGTAGAAGAAAATTTTCCTAACATAAAAAGTAAGATGCCTGTAAATGTATAGCATATAGAAGACTAAATATATTGAACCAGAAAGTAATATGCTCTTGGTACATAATTAGAACACTTAGGATACTGAACAAAGAAATAATATTAAAAGTGCAATGGAAAAAGTCAGAGTAACATATAAAGATCAGATCTACTAGAATTTCACTTGAGTTCTCAATGAAGACTCTCAATAAAGACTCTAAAGGCCAGAAGGGCCTGGATTGATTTTCTGAAAATTTTAAGAGACCATATGTGCTAGACCAGAGCATATGCCCAGTAAAAGATTCAATCACCATATATTGAAAAAATAAGATATTTCATGATAAAGCCAAATATTAAAAGTATCTATCTACATATCCAGCCCTACAGAAGATGCTAGAAGGAAAATTCTAATTAAAGGTGGTTAATTATACTCACAAAAACAAATAAAATAAATCATTTCATACCAGCAAAATCAAAAGATTTTTCACATGCATACACACACACACTAACACCACCACCAAATGAAACTAAGACAACTAGAGGATAAGGATAAGGATATACAAATTGAAAAAGGAAGAAGTCAAAGTGTTTTTGCTTGAAAAGATATGATAGTATACTTAAGTGACCCTAAAAATTCCATCAGGGAACCCTAACCCTAACCCTAACCCTAACCCTAACCCTAACCCTAACCCTAACCTGATAGAAACTTTCAGGAAAGTAGCTGGATAAGCTGTAGAATTTCTTACACCAATCAGTAGCCATTCTATACATAAATGCAAAAATTGACTAAAAAATAAATGGTGGAAACAACACTTTTACAATAGCCTCAAGTGATATAAAGTCTCTTGAAGTAACTCTCTCCAAGCAGGTGAATGACTTCTATGATAAAAACATAAAGTTTTTAAAGTAAGAAAGTAAAGAAGCTATCAGAAGATAGAAAAATCTCCCATGCCCATGAAATAGTAGGCATAACATAGTAAAAGTGGCCATCCTGACAAAAGCAATCTACAAATTCATTGTAATCCCCACTAATATTCCAACAAAATTCTTCATAGATCATAAAAGAACATTTTTCAGATTAAAATGAAAAATGAAAAAATCCAGGATATATAAAATAATACTGAACAATAAACCGACTACTAGAGATCTCATTGGTCCAAATTTCAACTTGCACGACAAAGTTATAGTAATAATAACATCATATTGGCATAAAAAAGACAAGTTGATCAGTAGAATCAAGTTAAAGACCTAGACATTAATCTGAAAAATTATGGACATCTGATTTTAATAAAGAAGTCATAAATACATACTGTAAAAAGACAGGATTTTCAACAAATGGTGTTGTTCAAACTGGATGTCTATATGTACAAGAGTGCAGACTGATTACCTTGTACAAAACTCAACTCTGAATGCATCACAAACTGCAATATAAAATTACATGCACTGAACCTGTTGGAGGAGAAAGTTGTGAATTTATTCGCACAAGAGAGGACATTCTGAGCAGAATACTGCTAGTGCAGCCACTAGGATCAAAAAATTAATAAACTAGACCTCATGAAACTGAAAGTGCTCCATTAATTTTACAAAGTATCATCCTGTAGAATGAAAAAAAATGTTTTTACAAGAATTACATCTGATACACACACACACACATACACACACACACACACAGAGAGAGAGAGAGAGAGAGAGAGAGAGAGAGAGAGAGAGAGAGAGAGAGCTAAACAATGGATGGAGCTTGGAGACTCTTAAGGAAGACTAGGATGAAGGAGTCTAGGCTCGGAAGGGAATAAGAATTCCACAGGAAGCCCAACAGGCTCAACTAACCTGGACCCTTGGAGCTCTCACTGACTGACTCACCAACAAAAGATCAGACATGGGATGGATCTAGGCATCCCCACACATATGGAGCAAATGAGCAGCTTGTGAGTCCAAAGAACTGGAGAGCGGCATCCCAAAAACTATTGTTTCTAAGGGAGACATGTTCTTCTAGCTGGGCTGCCTTTTCTGGCCTCAATGGAAGAGGATGAGCCTAGTCCAGCAGAAACTTGATGTGTCAGGGTGGGCGTTACTCAGCGGGGTGATTGAGAGGGAGACAGAGAGTGTGATGTAAAGTGAATAAGTAAAATTAAATAGATACAATTAAAATTTATATTTGTTTAAAAAATGAGCATATGGATGAAAAATGTAAGCTAAATTTAAGATGTTTGCTTATGATTAAAGATAGTATGTAATCTTAATGAATTAAGATCAACAAAAAAGTTTACAGCTTGTTTTAAATTTTTTATTGTACTAACTATATACTGACTATAGCTATCAGAATGGCTAAGATTAATAACATAGTGACAGTTCATGCTGGTGAGTATGTGGAGCAAGAGGAACCCTCCTCCATTGCTGGTGTGAAAGCAAACCTCTACACTTTGGAAATCAAAATGGTATTTCTTCACAATGTGGGGAATCAATTTACCTCAGAATGTAGCTTTACCACTCTTGAGCATAGAGCTAAAGGATCCTAGCACAAGAGCATTTGTTCAACTATGTTCATTGTTGGCCTATTCATAACAGTTAGAAACAGGAAACAACCTAGCTTTCTCTCAATAGAGGATGCATTAAAAATTATGTGGTACCTTTCCATAATGGAGTATTACTTGGCTGTTGAAAAATGAAATCATGTAATTGGTGGGCAAATGAGTGGAACTAGAGAAAAAAACATTCTGGGTGAAGTAACCCAGATCCAGAAAGATAATATGATATGTTATTTGTTTATACATGGATATTAGCCCTTAAACGATAATCAGGCTAAAATCCATAGACCAAGACAAGCTACTTATACAGAAAGTGGCTGAGAGAGGCACACAGACCTCCCTGTGTGATGGAAATTGGATAGGTTTTATGGGTGGGCTATGGGTAGTGAGAAAATGGGAAAGGAAGATCAGGTGGGGAGGGGAAAAGATGATGTTGAAGGGGGGCAAATAAGGGAGACAGCTAGAATTGAGAGGCATTAGACAATGGTATGGAAATGCAGTGCAGTGAAACTTCCTAAAATATAAGCACAATTTTAATTAAGTGTCTAAATAATAGGGGAGACACAACCCCAACTAGACTTCTAGTAACTCCTGTCAATAAGACTTCAGTAACTGGGTTTCAACCAATTGAGTTGTTGACCATATAGGCCCCATGGAAATAACACATGGTGTTGCCAAGACAACAGATTGTTCTCCTCAAAATGACAGCAAGGCTTCATTGCTGATGACAACACCTACAGAAGTCATTGAACACAGAGGATGAACTGGTGTCTACCTGGTACCTTCCCCCAACTGCATTCTAGTGTCTTCGGTATGGGAAGGTATTCCACAGGCTACTAAAAGAGAAATGCAAACACAAATCGAGCCACAAAACAGGTGATCTTCAATCTATCCTGCATACAAAGCATGAAATGCTGGTACACATCTCCTGGGAGTAACCAACCAATGTTTTATCTGTTTCAAGGTCTATTTCCCCAAGATGGAAACCATACCTCATACCGCTGAAATGACCAAGAACCAGAGACAAATAGCCCAGGGACAGAGGTCATATCAAATACTACTGCCCTTTAAAAGAAAAGGAACAATAAAACAATGCCTAGTGACATTCTTTTATATTCATAGTTCAGTGCCTTTGTGAGCCAGCATCAGCGAAGCTTCTTCCTTCGGTGTCATTCAGCTGTATCTGAAATGGACATGAAATGTCAATTTCATGTTATAGTGGCTCATTTCATATTGGTCCACATAAGGCTATTTCAACCTTACTCATAAAATACCAGTGATCTGAGTCTCCTTTCAAATGAAGTAAGTATACACAGCAGACACAGGTACTATCTGGTCACTCCTGACAAAGACAAACTATGTCTCCAAGTTTCTCATCCTGGAAGTAAGAGATATCCTAATATTCTAAAGCAGAGAGTATATTCTCTCTAGTTCTTCACTTACATTCCTCATAAAAATTAGTTTGTGTTAGTGAGTTTAGGAAGATGCTTTATTGCTTTCTCTGACAGCAGATGGGAAAAGATGCAAAAGACCCATCGTCAGACATTACACAGAAAGGGTGTCCTTTGAACATAGAGCTCCAAATGGGAAGTCTCCATTGAACCCCTTCTTCCTTTCAGAGTTCAGGAAACACTGTAGAAGAAAAAAAGGAAGAGGAAGAGGAAATGGTATAAAGTGAAAGGGATGGAAGACACCAGAATATGTTCCTCGGAATCAACTGAGCTGGGCTCATCTGAACTCACAGAGAGTGAAGCAGCAAGCGTGGGTCCAACACCGATCTTCACCTGGCCCTCTGTATATATACTATAGCTCTCAGCTCAGGATTCTTATGGGACTGTTAGCGTGTAAATGAGTGGCTCTTTGATTCTGGTGCGATTAGTCTCTTTTCCTTCTATTGGGTTGCCTCATGCAGTCTCAGTGTGGTGCTTTTTGCTTTATCTCATATTTTAGTCTGTTATGTTTGGTTGTTATTTCTTAGAAACCTGCTCTTTTCTAACAAGAGATAAAAAGGGAGTGGAGAGAGCCATATGGGGAGGAGTAAGAGTGGAAAATGTTTTCATATTTTATTATATGATAAAATTATATTTATTTTTAATACAAGGTATGGCTGAAATATGTTAAGACTTAGACCCAACTGTAATGTCTAGTAGCTCTATAACAGGGTGGGGATATTTTGGATATGATCTTGATTCATTCATTAATCATTTATGACCTTAGTGAGTCACAGCTTCCCCTCTACCCCTCCACACACACACTGGCAATATGGAGAGAAAATCAGTGTTTCTTGTTGTTGTGTTTTGTTTTGTATTTGTGTGTGCTTATATGCGTGTGCATGCTAATATATGCATGTACTTGCAAGACAGATGCACACTTGGAGGCTAGAGAATAATGTAAGAGTCTTGTATCTCTCTTTACTTAATTTCTTTTGAGACAGTCTCTCACAGAACAGAGTGATCTTGAACTGGTCAGGAGCCATTGGCATTCTTCTTGCTCCAACATTCCCTTTGCTGTACATCTCCTCAGCTTGCAAGTTTCTTTTGCTTGCTTGTTTTGTTTTGTTTAACATAGGTGCTAGAAATCTATAGTCAAGTCCTTATCCTTGAGTGAGTGAGTGAGTGTGTGTGTGTGTGTGTGTGTGTGTGTGTGTTTGGGTCCTCATGTTTGTATAGTAAATACTATATATTGGTATTTCATAAACTGACGCCCCCACACATATTTACTACCAAATATCTTATCAAGGAGCTAAAGAATATAAAACATGACCATAGTCAAAATAGATGTAATGTCCATGCAATTTTGTATTTCCTTAGTGAGATTATTGAGCACACAGTATATAATTACAACTTTTAATGTAACGAACAAGGATGTCAAAATTAACAAGAAGAATGGCCCTAGCATTCTTGCCACTTATATGAAAAGATGATGGCAGGCATGATAAATAAGTAATCCTAGAAGTTTTTTAAGGAGTAATGCATCTTTAGTGACTCTGTTAAATATTTTCTGAATTCTCTTTGTAAAATAAAGGTCGTTCTGTGATCAATCATTTTGCATATCAACCTGAAAAGTGCTTTTCAAGAAATTAGTAGTAATATAACAGATTTTCAGGAAGCAGCCTGTGTCCGTAATGAATCTGAACCCAATTCAGTCAGTTGAAGGCCTGAAAAAGAGCTGAAGTCCTTCGGGTCTAAACAAAAAAGATTGTTTGTTAACGTAGTCTCTGCCTTGAAGCACTACCAGGTTTTCTGCCTCCCAGCTCACACCACAGGTTTTGATCCAATAAACTTCTGTATTTGTGTAACTTATTATTTATAACCTTCTACCCCATGAACACTGTGGGATAGCCCCGTATGGCAAGTTGAAAGACTGGCCTCAGGATTGCTCTGGAGGGAGTAAAACAACTTTCCACTTACAGAGCTCAGACTTATCAGATTCACAAGGTTGCTCTCCAGAGTTACAGAAGGCATAAGCCACTGACAAGAAGGGAGACTCAAAAGGGACAAGCTACATAGAGAAGACTTCCAGATACATTGATCTGCCCACATGTCATGCAGAGAGCTATAGAATTCCAGCTCTTGTGACTTAGCACTATATACTATGGTCTATTTTCCACTTATACCGCTGCCTTTGAATCGTCCCCAATCTTCCAAGTTAACTCCTTACCTAAGCTCTGTTGTGGGCAGTTTTAGGCTCTACTCGCCTGCCTTTAGCTTTGGGAAGTGACCGTGCTACGGGCCCTGACCTTGTTTGTCGCTTGAATCCTCAGACAACAGAAACATAGTTTGTTCCTTTACAACTTAACACAATTTTTCGGCACTCCTCTCTCCCACCTGGAAAAGCATGCCTTTACTGATTTCTTATCTCCATTTCTCCCACCTGTCCTAAACGTCAGTAGCTCATCCTGTCTGGCCCCTGCCAAATATCCCTGACCTACCTGTCATAGTGGCCAACAGGCCACAGCTCCTTTCAAGACTTCATGTGGCTGTTGGCTTCTTCTCTCTTCAAAGCATGGCAAAATACTCCTCCTCTCCTTTCTTTTTTTAAATTTTATTTATTTTTATTTATTTTTTATTCTTTAATCTTGTTTTACAGTCCAGACTTTACAGGTCTGCCCTCTGACTGTTCCATATCCCATAACTCCTGCCTACTCCCCACTCCACCAGATGATATCCCCCACCCTCCATCCCCACCCCACCAGACCTCCATACTCCCTGGAGCCTCAACTCTCTTGAGGGTTAGGTGCATCTTCTCTGAGTCCAAACCCAGAAGTCCTCTGCTCTATACATTTTTTTGGGGGGGGGTGCTTATATCAGCTGGTGTATGCTGCCTGGTTGGTGACTCAGTGTCTGAGCAATCTCAGGGATGTGGATTAGTTGAGATTGCTGGTCTTCCTATAGTGGTGCCTCCTCCTCAGCTTCTTCCAGCCTTTCTTTAATTTAACCACAGGAGTTACCTGCTTCTGTCCATTGGTTGGTTATAAATATCTGCATCTGATTCTTTCCTGCCTTCACCACCCACCCCAAACTTCTGAAATCCCATTGTAATTAAGCACTGTAACGCAAGCTAATGTCCAGGGGGTTAGCACTGCACGTTATTGACAAATACATAGTTCACACTCTAATACCAACAAACAATAATTATAATTGACAGTAGGAATTTGTGGCATAGGTGTGAGTGATGCAGAAGAGAGGAACTGAAGAATAAATGAAGAGGCTACATTTGTAGGGACATATCAAGATGTATGTATACACAGAAATACGATTACTAAACTGAGCACTAACCACACACTTTATAATATGCATCTGTGTACAATCCCTCAAGTATAAGGAATGTGGCACTGAATACTTTCTGTGGAGAGCACAAACATATCCTCAACTCAGAAATGTAACATTTTTTTCAGCAATCTCAGGACGTAGGTCATAGCTGAATTCATTTTTTCATTATTTACAATGATCTTTTTCTCAAGCTCTCATGGTTTCATGGATCCAGGGCTCATTAATGTCTATAGTATGACTATGTTTTACATATAAAATATTATCCAAACAAGAGAAAGGCCACACAGAGTAGTGGTAGCAAGAAGCAAAGCAAAGCCAAGAATGCTAGGGTCACTACCTCTCAATGATTACTTGGCATAACAGAGGCATTTGTGTTCTAAGCATGTGAGGCCAAAATGGAAGAAAAGGACATCCTGTGTAAGATATTATAATCTGTTTGATGACGACGACATGTCCATAATATCTCCCTCTGGAGTTTTTCACGGTGAAAACAAATTCATACATTATTCAAAATATACTTTCTCCTATTTGAAAATGCATGATTATTGGGAGAGTACAAATCTGTAAGAACCATCTAAGAAAAATGTCCCCCGGTGTCACATGATATTTCATCTGGTAATTATTTATGATTATTGTATCTGGCATTCAAATGCACAGCATGAAGCCTTTTGTTTTTTCTTTTACTGTTCAGTATGACATAGCAAATATTTTTCATACCATAAAAATCTGCATAGATGAAACCACAGTAACTGAAAATCATCTCATCCAGAGCTGTCTTTGCTGTTCCAAGTCTTTATCATACATATTTCATCAAGGGCTATATTTGCACATATCATTTTTTTCCTTGCTACTGTGTTGTTATGATGCCCAAACTAGAGAAATAAATGATAGAATGCTAGAAATAACATTTACATTCTAGAAAGTTAAATCTTATGTGGACTCATAATTTAAATGGCAGATGGCATATTGGGACATACAAGTAAAATTAAAATTCTGACTCACTGAGTCTGGGTCGACCTTTGAATTCTCCATTCTAACACTATTTAAGGAATGTTGATGTAGATACTCCTGTCTCACACTTTGAAAGAGAAACATTAGTGATGTTTTAAAAATTGTCAGTGTGGGCTGAGAGACGGCTCACAGTTAAGAGCATGTGAAATTCTTCCAGAAGACCTAGGTTGAATTCCCACACGCACAACAGCTCAAAACTGTCTGAAACTCCAGCATCAGGGGATCTAAAACCCTCACAAAGTTATCCATGTAGTCAAATAAAAGCCATCAGTGTATATATATACATATACATATACATATACATATATATATATATATATATATATATATATATATATTGTGTGTGCTATTGTATTTATACCATTTTAACCCTTCCCCCACGCTCTTCACACTCTCTCCATGATGCTGTTCACTAAGTTATGAGCTCTACTCACACACACGTACTCACACATGTGCACATGCACATAAGTGTGTGTGTATGTGTGTGTATGCATGCATGCACACACTAGTGAGCTGAATCTCAGTAGTTACTAATTTTCTATAGCTCTTCATCTATAGTTAGAACCTTGTGCTATTTTCTCCATCCACACTGGCAGGTTGACTGGTATTATCATTATACTATTCACGTGTAGGTGAGCAAATTGTTGAGATTTCATGGGTGAAGCATCACTGTTATATCTATAAGACTCTATCTTTCAACAGATATCCCATGCTGGTTTTCTGGACCATACAGCCTTTGTGACCTCTCTTCTATGATGTCCTCTGCATGGTAGGGGTAGGGGCCATGTTGGCGATATTGCATCTGAGGCTGGGCACACCAGAATCTCTTATTCTCTGCCTTTTGATCAGTTGTGGATTTCTCTAGTAGACTCCATCTTCTGCAAATGGAGGCATCTTTGATAAGGAATAAGAGCTATACAGAGTCATATTTTTAGATTGTGTTTTTAAGGATAATGATATTTATCAAAGAATGTATATTTCAATATTCGTATGTGTCCAAGTATCATTTGTTGTCATTGCTGTTTAGAAAAATCATCATAGATGGTTGTATAGTTTTAAGTTTATTACTATGCTTTAAAAATTCTGTAGATAATTCTATTCTTTTCTGGCATTTATTTATTTAGCAAGAAAGAAGCCTAAGGACATTAACTTTGCTTTCATCTCAGACTAAATAACCCATTACCTTTTTTCTATTGTTTGTTTATAGAATTATTATTCAAGTGTTCTGGGTTATGGCAAATTCTCTTGCTAATCATGAACTATGAACAATTAATGATAATTGTTTATATTGTACTATATTATTGTAATTATCATTGTTAAATTAATTGTATTATATATTAATTATAACTATAAACAATGTTATATTGTTTATATTATATTGTTATAATGATAACAATATAAATGATTGTTTGAAGACTTTGGAGACTATGAAAATACAGTGAGCTTCTATAGGAGATTGACCATTGGAAATAAACAGCTTAGTATAAGGTTTTGAGTATATACCTTTTAACCTGAGAGTAGGCCATGGTCAGTATCATGATAGTTCCTTTCCTAGAAGAAAACAAGTGCTTTTTCTGGTGAGAGTAAGCAATGGCTAAAATTTTGGGAAATTACTTCCTTTCAATATCAAAAAACAGTCCTGATGTGGAGGATTTGAAATGAAGAGGATGTGTTCCTTAATTTGGATCAACCCTTGCTATGTCTCCAATAATCTCTGAACTATGAATAGGAAGAATACACAGAGTAATCCAGCAAAAAATAACAGCAAATGACTTGGTAAGTCAGCTATGGGAGAACAAGGATACAAAGTAGTGCAAGTACATAAGTTAGGATCTACTCATAGGAATGTGGATGATATAAAGATATTGAGAAACATAGAATAATAATAATTAGAATAAAAATACTTTTAAGACATCTATTTACCTCATTTAGGGCTGATTAAGGAAATAAATTACTTAGGAAAAGAACCAGAAGCAGAGGAAACACACCTTTTGCAATGACAACCAATAATGATAGGAGATCTGATGAAATTCAGATCACTTTTGGGGAGTTGCCTTAGCAATAATTATCATAAGCAAGATTTATCAATAGATGTTCAACTCATGAGAACCAATTTATTTCAGGAGAGCATAGTTATACATTTTCAATATCCTTGCACAGAAGATATAAAAATCACAAAGAGATTTTAAAAATAAATGATGAGAAGTCTGGGGAACATTACTTCAATTTAATCAAGACATGACCTAAATGTTACCAGAGATGGGGAAACAAAGAGAGTGAACCTTCACTCACGGGCATCCTTTACTTATTGTCTCATTGAAACTGTCAAATTCGATTAGGATGATGAGTAACCCACCAGTCTAACTCAAATTAAAGAATACTTTGAAAAATGAAGAAACAGTAGCCAAGGCCACTTATAAAAGAAAGCGTTTAATCTGGCTTTCTGCTTTTTAGGTATTAGAGTCTACAGGAGTGAAGCAATAGCCGAGAGCTAGCATCTTGATGCACAACCATTAGGCAAAGGAAAATACTAGGAATGGTTGTTTGAAATGTCAAACCTGATTCCCAATAACATACTGGCTCCAACATGGCCACCCTTACTGATTCTTTTCCTTTATCATTCTACCAACTGGCTAACATGGATTTGAGCAAATGAATTTATGGGAGGCATTCTCATCCAAACCACTACACTGGTCCTGTGCCCTAACTGAAGAGACCTTACCTGAAGTCCAAAGAAGTTTTTTTTTTTTTTTTTTTTTTTTGCTTTTGTTTTTGTTTTTTTGTTTTTGTTTTTGTTTTTTTTTTTTTTTAGCTACAGCTCCCGCTCCCTTCTTCCACTCATTAAGAGGAGGTTTCATTTTCTTGAACTTCAGAGCATTTTTGGTTTTGTTTTACATATGGCCATATTTTTGCTTTACTGTTTTCATGGACACATGTTATACTTTGGTTGTAACTGCTAGATCACACACAAATGGCAAAAAATATCAGCTAAGTACCAAGAGTACAAAGCTTCTCACAATCTGGATCTTGCTTCTTCTCTAGATATTGCTGAGGTCTTCCTTTCTCTTCTCCAATTCCTTTTTGCGTAACATACTGCAAAGATTTTCTCCCTATGCTACAAGGAATCAATCACTGAGTGCAAAATATCACTTCATTGGGATTCAAGCTATCCCCGTAATTCCCTGTCTTTATACATTGAGTTCCTAAATGCTGGGACACACTATTTATTTAACAGCATTGTTTTTGAATTAGAAACAAAGCATTATCAGTTTGCCATTGATAGAGATCATATATAGTATTTGAACTAAGGATCAGTAATAAACAGAGTTCTTCATTACTCTCAGGCTCTACTGGAAACAGTGAGTCAGCAATAAATCTGGCATTATCATTCATTATAGACCCTTGAAATATTTGGAAAAATATTAAATTGCAATAATCTTCAACTCTTAGTAAGAAAATAATTTTCAGTTTCAGAATGTTAAAAAAAGAATTGTGGGCCTAAATGAAGTTAAGATTTAGTAGATGATCCATAACTATTGGTTACTCTGATCATATAACCTCGATTTCTTCTTCACTGAGATCACAAAAGAAGTTTGCAATAAGAGTAGAATCAGTTTTTAGGCAAATCAATAGTCCAACTGGCAAAAGAAAGGGGTCTAATTATTAATGGAAGTGCTTAATGGCTTTTTTTCCCCTCCTGATTTACAACCTTTTGTTTCTTCAGTATTTTTTCAAAATTCATATTGTGGTCTGAGCAGTAACTATAATCTGCAGAACTAAGAGCATGTTCTGTATCCTGAAAATTGCTACAAAGGTACATATCTTAAAATAAATCAAGTTAAGATACAACTTTTGTTATTAGTTTTTAGCTGTACAGTAATAAACTGCAGTGAATGTGGCTGGATTTATTTCTCCTTTTGGGGATTTATTGGTGTTTTCGTTATAGCTTGATATATGAGCAATCATTGTAAATGTTCCATTGGCTCTTGAAAAGAAGAAGCAGTGCTTACATAGGATTTAGGATTTGAAATATAATCACACATAAAATAAACCCTATTAATATATTACCCAGACCCATTTTTTGTTTACTTGCTCTGTCAGAACACTGTTAAAGTTTTCCAATTTAATTTGTGTTGCTGACTAGCTCTGTTTATATTTCTTTTTGCATGTTAAATATTGAAAATCCTAAGTTAAAGATTTACCGCCATGCTAGTTGTATACCTGAAGGCTTATGTTTCCAACATATATATAAATACATTATATAATGCACATGTATAAATATTACATTTTACTTTATTTTCAAGGGTAAAAGGTTATATTAAACTTTTTATGAGCATATTTTTTAGTTAAGAATAACCATAACTTTAATTTTTATATTTAGTAATTGGATTAACAAGCTCTAATGTCTCACCATAGTTTCGACTTGTTATGGGAATTTTTAAAAAACTCCCCTCTATGCACTAAATTCCACCTTGAACTTTACTAGGATATTATTGAAATTTCTTCAGTATTTTTACATTAAATTTTTTTAAGTCATCTTATCATGTTTTGATTTGTTTCTATCTAACAATCTAGGACATTTGTCTTTTTCCATGTATCTCGTTAATGGTATGAAAGTCACTTATAAATGAAATATACATTTATAATATATTGTATATGTGTATATATACATTTTTGTACTCTTTCTAAACATGTTTTTAAATTAAGAAATGCACTGACTAGTCACTCAGAGCAAATCATTTTCATTGAAAAGATTACTTATTTTCATTTTATGTGTATAGATGTGTGTGGCATGTCTGTCCATATACCACATGGCTACAGTGCACAAGGAGGCTCGAAAAAGGTATTGGTATCCTTGGAACTGAAGTTACAGATAGCAGTAAGCAAACATGTGCGTAGTCTTAAACACAGACACTTCTCCTGGCTAGATCAAACTCATACACACAGTTTGGTTAGTTGAATGCATAACAAATACTACACGAAGGCTGAAAACAGAGAAATGTGACAGAAATATTCAACAAGCAGCAATAATTTATAAGGCTATAATCATGTGATCTGTGACAAGATGGATGAAACTGGAAGTAGCTATGCTAAGTGAAATAAACCAAAGAAGTATTCCATGATTTCTCTCAGATGAGCTATCTAAAATACTTGATCTTAAAAAAGCTAGCTAGAAGTGGCATGTTGGTTACTAGAAGCTTTCGGGAAGTAGTGGGGAAGTGGGATATGAGTGGAAAAAGGAAAAGAGCAAAGTTGTCCCATAAGCACTGAACTACACATACATATTAAAATCAGTTCTATGTTGCTGATGAAGGATAAGTATAATAATGTGCTGTATGTTTCAAAAAGCAAGAATTTTAGATTTTTACCACAAAGTAATAACCGACAAATGAAACTAGCTATTGAACATAGTTGTATATATATATATATATATATATATATATATATATATATATATATATATATATATATATATCTGTGTGTGTATATTAAATTTATATATATAGAGAGAGTATATATATGTATATACACATATATATTTGGTACATATATGCCAGTATTATTAAATTATAATATAAATTATTATAGTTATATATGAATTATATATTATAATAATTATAAATCTTATAATTATATATAAATTATTTGTTATTAGACTAATTATAAATAAAATAATTATAAATGTTAGGATCGTCGGGTGGCTTAAGAAAGACCACACCAGGCCAAACAGTTCTGCATGTGGTTTATTTAGAGAGGAAAGGGCAAGGTGGCAGCAGAAATAGAAGAGGGGAAGAGAGAGAGAGAGAGAGGGAGGGGCCTTCCTCTTATATATGGATGGTGATGTGGTCACAGGTAAAGGTGAGAAGTGAGTCAAATGGATTCTGGAAATATGGTGGCTGTTGCCTTGGAAACAGGTGTGCAGGTTGTGCTGTCCCCTATGTGATGTCACAGGTCTCAGAGATCCTGATACCAACAATAATTATTTATGTCTTATTTATACTTATTTTTATCATAAATATATTTAGTGTATATATACACTATATGCATATATACTTGTTACTGTGTGGGTACTACAGCATGTTACTCACTCAACCGACCATAAGAGCACATTCAATCTAGCTGTAGCTAATGATGATCACCTTCACTATCATGCCAGCAGTGTGTATGTATAAAGTGTGTAGTAGTTAGTCAAAAGGAAACACAATTTTGCTAATAAAATGTTTATTCACAAAAGAACATGAGAGATCATAAGATTCTTTAAGAACTTTTAGTATTTTGTGTGTATATGTTTTCATGGGAGTCTTGTGTGCCTACATACACATATGAAGACTTTGTGGAATCGCTTCTCACTTCCCAGATTTGTAGGAGTTCTAGGGAATCAAGCTCAGGTAACTTTTCTTACATGACAAGCTACCTTATCCAGTGAAGCCACGACAATGTGCTTCTGCTGTTTTATGTGTTTGTTTGTTTTAATGTAAAGGGCCTTTTTAAATGAAGTACCTTAAAAATATTTGTCCTGCCTTTCCTTGTCATCTTCCATCTAAATTTCACCATATCAAATGTGTATGTAATAGCTCTTTCATTCAAAATATGGTTTTCAAGGTTTCTCTGTGTTGTTGAGTATATCCCCATTTCTCCCATTAAGTTTCAAGAGCGTTGCCTTGAATGAACAGATTTACAATCATTTTAATGCTACTGTTACTGTTTATTTTAGCACATTTAGTTCTTCCTCCCCAACTCTGCCCCCATTTTTACTATTACACAACGTAGGAATCTGTGACATCTTTGAACAACATTTTTCTGGATATATGTCCTCTTTTCTTGTTAGTGTATTGTTCATTGGACTTTCTCTCTGGAGCAGGTAGACATCTAAAATATATGCAGCCATCACATGGTTTTCCAAAGAGACTAGAGTGCATTAGATGTCACTGTACTGTATATTGGCTACATATATTCAGCTTAGGAACATAGAGGATGGGCCCCTGCAAACCTTTGAAGGTTGAGAACAGTTAGAAGCATTTTTATTTTAATATTAGAACATAATTTGACTTTTCTTTCACATTGACATCTATAGGAATATAACAAAAGCAGTTTTAGATAAAAATAAATCTGCTAATTTTTTTTTTTTTTACATAATCGTGCCAGTTTCACTAAACTATGCAGGAAGTCATTGTTTTCATCACAGTGGAAAGAAGTAGAGGAGAGAAGAAAAACCACATAGGGAAAATCCTGAGTGTCCTGGATTAGTGTGCAAAACTTGGTAATGTAACTAAGTTGAAAACCTCAATGACATATAATTTTAATATTCTTTGTGAGCTGATGGGAAATATACATAATACGGACACATTCTGAAGTAAAATGGCTATTTTGACAAAAATTGCCTTAATTATAAGTGACAATATTTGCTTTTTAAAAGGAATGTTATTTTTTTTCCAAAGGAAAACTTGCTATGTCTATTCACAGTGAGTACTTATTACACATTTTTTACAAGTTAACTGTTTATAACTTCAGGGAAAAAAAACTAGTGATGATGTTATTAGTGATAAAACAACTTTTAAACAGAACTTTGAAGCTCCAAAAACTTCTGCTAGCTTTCCAGTACTGAAAGATGCATCTGAGAGAATCAATGACAGCGGTAATGTATGTGGCTTTCGAGATCACACAGTGCAGTGTGTCAACTGTGGAAAATATATACCGTTTAAGGAGCCAGCACTGAAGAAGAAAACAAAACAAAAACAATCTATGACTGTTAGCATTCCTTCTAGGCTCTGCCCCACAGTTACCTGGCAACAGCCAGGTATGCCAGACTCCCTATATAGGAGCTGCCTGCCCTCTCCTCAAGCTCTTATCCTAGCATCCTCTTTCTCTCTTTCTCCACCCCTTCTCCCTCTCTCCTCATCCCCCTCCCTCCTCTCCACTGTTCCTGATTGGCCTCTCTGCATGTACACCTCCTCCCACCTCACCTTTATCTGGCTCAACCAAACAAGTCCTGACTCTCTCTCTCTCTCTCTCTCTCTCTCTCTCACACACACACACACAACAATGATATTTTACAATGATTCTTGAGTGAAAGCCACACTGAGTTTAAGACTGAGCCAATGAATGGGTTTCATTGTAACAGAAGGGAGTGAGTTTATTTAAAGTGACTGAAAGTTTCTCATAAAATTGGTTGCTTAAAATGTTAAAAATGTATCTTTGCCGAGTTCTGCTTACTTATTTTTAGGCCTTATCTTCTGGGTTTAGTTTCTAATGACTTCTCTATAATAAAGTTACCAAGCCTTCCTATTTATGTGTCCAACGTTTGCTAATTATTGACCTCCGCCTTCCCTGCTCTCCCACCTGTCTCTCTGCTTGGCTTTCTCTCCAGTACTCTCCCTCCTGTATTGAGGACTGAATTTAAGGGCCTTGTTCATGGGCTGCAAACTCTCTGCAGCTGAGCAATATTCCATCCCTAATATGTATTATTATTGCTTTAAAAATTGTATAATGGTCATTTGAAGTTTTGATTATGTCTTTCTCTCAAGTTAATTCCTCTCAACCTGTAAACATTCAAACTTTTTTTTTTATAATTGCTAAATTCAACAACTGGGTTATCTGTTCATTTTCTCTATTATCTTTCATTGATAATGATTCCTGTGTACAGCAATTTAATTGTATACTGGGAACTGTAGATAACTTTTTTTGTGGACCCTCTGGAGCTGATTTTATTCCAAATATATAGATTTTTGTCTAGCAGGAAGGCATTTAAATGATCATAGATCTCTTTTATTTTGCAGACTCTTCTTTATAATGAATGAGTCTCCTGACTTTACTAAGCCATTAAGTAAATAAGTTTTAGTCCTGGGTTCACAAGGGAGACAGTAGGGCATTCAGTGTATTCAGTGTTGACTGAGATTATCAATACTTCCTTAAAGTCAATTTCTTCCCAGCATCAGGAATATTTTAAAATTCTGGCTTCCTAACTCCTGCTTGTTTTAAGATTTATTAAATCTCTTCTTTGCATGCTCACTCTTATTTTATTTTTAGATTTCAAAAGAAGGTAGGCATGTATCTGTGTGTTGATACCTGTGACCTGTGTATGAGTGCCCTTTGAGATCAGAAGAGGGTGTGGGATTCTCTGATGTGCATGGTGGAGCTAGTGATTAGCCTCCTGATATCAGAGCTGGGAACCAAACACATGCCCTCAGCAAGAACAAGGGCACTTCCTTAGCCCTATGAATGGATGAGAATTTTAACGCAATGCTAAAATGTTAGGTTTTGTGTCAATAGTGCCCTCCTTTATGGTCATTTTTCCACCTCCCAGCAGCAGTGGGAACGGATGATAGCACTGCTCCGTGGCCTGATTAGGGTGAGGCTTTTATTGGAAATGTAAGAGAGAGAACAGTCGAAGGCCCCTAGAGAAGTCTAGAGCAGAGAAGGAAAGACTGAACATGGCTAGCACATTGACTCTCTCCAGAGTTATCTGTCAGCAAGAAGAGAACAGCAGAGGCTAGGGAATAGAGGACAGGGAACATCATAAGAGGAGCAGAGAAAAAGACAGCTGTACAGATGAAAGAGAGAGTAGGTGGGGCGTAGCAAGAATAGCAGGGTGAGAGGAATGAGGAGCTGGGGGGGGCAGTTCTTTAGCTTGAGGGAGTTTAGGATAGGGAAGGAGGTAGAAGGACTAGAAACTGGACTTTGAAATATGTAGCAGGTCCTTGTGACTCACCTGAAAGCAAGCTAGATCTTTGAAATGCTAACAAGCACCACAGGTAGCCATATATCCATTGGGTCAGAAGTAAGGGAAGTGGCTCATTTCAGTAGATGAGAACCAGTTTTCTAAGTTACTGAATAATACTGGCTTTTATCTAACTACTAGAAATACCTCTGTGGTCCAGGTTGTGCTCATTTCTGGATATTTGGACTGACTTTTGGAGCTTGGGAAATTGGAGAATTCTTCGGACCTAAGATCTTTACCTCTGACTTTTATTTTTATGTCTTATAATTTCAGAATACAGGAGCAAATCCTCAAGGTAAAAAAAAATCGTACCGTGGCATTTTTATTTCTGATTGCTGGATTGTGGTTTTAGATCATTTGCTATTTTGTGCAGAATTTATTCATGTTAATAGTCAAGGAATTAATGCAACACAATATTTTCTGCTGTTTTCAAAACTAGAGATCCCCTGCTGATCAGACTAATTTTCTTTCAATTATGTTTATGTTATTAGCAATGAGAGTAGCAAAAATATTTGATCTGTCATACTATTTCATAATTTTATTTCATAAAATTTCTTGCTATGATTTTTTTCATTATAATCCTTTTTTAATAACTTGCTAAACATTGATGAATAACATTCTGTAAGACAAGAGAATGATGGGTCCATGAGTTGCCACGGAAGAGCAGAAAAGCGTCAGTTTTAATGCTATAGAACTCATTAATGTCATTTATAACATGTGAGTCAGTAATGCTTGCTACACATGGCTGGCAATTAGAAGTAGATTGAGTTCAATACACATTTTCTGGGATGTGCCCAGTCAAGAGAGATTTGACCCAAGCAATCAGGATACAACTACCAAATGTAGTAATATACTCATCTTTCTGGAACTCATTTGGTCTCCAACGTCAGGTGTTATAAAATCTCTCTGCATGGTTACCAGTTTGCTCTGCATAGAAAGACCATGCCTGACTGTATGATTACTATTTTCTTTTTGTATTTAAAATTTTCATTAAAACAAAAATTATATTCACCTTTAAGTTGTATCCCACCATTTTAATACTATTTTCTCATTTATTTCTCTGTGTGTGAACCAGTTACTTCTGTTACTTCATGAGTTACTTCTGTTGGCATTTTGTCTAAGCTCTTCCCGCAGTTATCTGGCGAAGGTGAGGTATGCCTGATTCACTATAAAAGGGGCTGATTGCCCCCCTCCTCTCCTCTGCTCTTCCCTTCCTGCTCCTGCTCTGTTTCCTTGCCCCTTCTTCTGCTCTCTCCACATTCCCATCCCTCCTCTCTTTCTCTCTCTCTCTCTCTCTCTCTCTCTCCTCTCTCTCTCTCTCTCTCTCTCTCTCTCTCTCTCTCTCTCTATATATATATATATATATATATATATATATATATATATAAACACAACAAATTGTATGAACATAGTTGGGGTTATTTTCAGAAATTCTAGGGAGTGGATGCATCAAGTGATACCAAGGAATCTGGATTCCCCTCTCTGTGTTCTTAGTCTCGTTGACAAAATCTTTTGTGAAAAGACTAAGAGGAGACTTGAAGAAAATTTTGAGAGAATTTAAGAGAAGTCCTCCAGGGCAGAGGAGATGTAAATTTCAGCAGCTTTCTGGAGGAACTTGATGGAAATGAAAAAGCAAAAGAAGTCACACTGCTTGAGTTAAGTCAGGGTGGTGGTCAGTTATAGGGTGTCAGGTAGTCAAATGGGGAAGAGTAGGACTTAGAGAAATAGCAAAAGGGTTAGAACCCCACAAGCTACTGTACTTTGGGTGTGAATTCTGGGAAGAAAAAGGGCATCCTCCCATTGAAGGGATAAATATATTTCTCAAGCATGGTTTGAGGTAAACCTATAGTCCTAGAGGTTCAATCAACTTCCTTATGGTGGTCAGTAATCTCGATGGTTGACTAGCCTATCTGGAATGTTGGGGCATTGCCTAGGTCAGATATTTCATTCTCCTGAACAGAAGAAAATAGTTTTCCCTCTATGAGCCTCGAGTGCTGCAGTCCTGTTCCTCCATGTCTTCTGGTTCTTCTTATATTTAAGGGATAAAATAGCAAATGGAATGAAAATGGGAAAGAAATGTATGTATACTGGATCATATAATAGAGTAAACAAGCCAAGATGAATTAAATAATTTAAATATATCTATAACCAACCATGAGATTGAAGCCATAAATTCCCACCCCAACTTCCCAAAGAAGCTCAGGACCATATGGATTTACTGAAGATTTCTACTAGAACACCAGAGAAATGTTAACTAGTTAGAAAAGGCAAAATTAAATAAATTACAAGCTTATGTTCCTAATAAACAGATATAAACTTTTATTTTTCCTGAGAACTTTTATTATCCTCCTTCCTTCGACACGTGAACCCTCTACTTTGATTCATATTCAATATACATTTTGTGTGTAAAGTCATTCGACCATTTCAGTATAGAAGTTTTACATAGTCAACATCTGACTCTCACTATCACATTGTAATGCCGTTGATATATAAGAGCACATGGTATACATGAACATAAGTGTCAGTATGCTATAAACTTATGGAGAATCAATATACCATGAGACTTGTTCTACTATATAATCAGGACTTGAAATATTATTATTATTATTATTATTATTATTATTTATTATTATTATTATTGGTTTATTCAAGACAGGATTTCTCTGTGTAGCCCTGGCTGTCCTGGATCTCACTCTGTAGACCAGGATAGCCTTGAACTCAGAAATTAGCCTGCCTCTGCCTCCCAAGTGCTAGGATTAAAGGCGTGTGCCACGACTGCCTGGCTTTGGACATATGATTTAACCTAAAAGAAGTCTTATCTAATACTAAACATTGACACCAGAATGAACATGTGTTATTAAATCCCTTAGAAACACTCATATATCCAACTATTAGGATCTCCTCTGGATAATACAGTGACTTTTGTATAACATTTTAATAAAAATTAGTCTTTTAAGGAAACAAAAATCTCTAGCTCAGTTCCTATTATCTTTTCCTATGTGTAAGGAGCATCATTTAGTTAATCTTGTGTCTAGTGCAAACCATATGTATCAATGCTGTTTCTACCATCATTTTATAGAAATGGAACCTGGGATAATTAGAAATAAAATGATTTCACTAAATGCACACATTATGTATGAATGATAAAGTTATTACCCCAAAAGAGCACAGAATCAAGTAAAATGCTGTGAAACAATGTATGATGTTGCAATCATTGTTCTTGGTAGCTACAGATCCACTTAAATATAAATCTTTTCTAAGACTAGTATGGTTTAGTCCTGGTCTGAAGAGGGGGAGGAAGGAGAGTAGGATTTTAGTTACTTGACAAATGTATTATACAACAAGCAAACTAGGACTACAGGAATTCAGGAAATATAAGCAAGATATTTCATTAGCTTGCTTCCCATATTTATATATAGTAAAGGCAAAAATAAAATGTAATTGAAATGTTTACAAAGCTAAAAAAATACCACTTAAGAAGAAAAGTTTGAAAAAAACAACTAAAATATTTCTGACTTCTTGCATTTAAGCTCTGCATTACCACAAATAAGAACATTATTTATAAAATACAGCTGCAATAGTGCTTCCTGGAGATTAGCATAGAGAATATATATCAGCAATAAAACCATAAATGCACTAGGCAGGTGCAATATCCTAGTGGTGTTCATTAATACAGTGGTATTTGGGTCTGAGTACAACTTCAGATGCAGGATAGTTTTTATTATTTAATCTTGGTATTTAAAAATGGAATTAGAATAGTTTGTAATGGTGTGTAAAACTCTCTAAAATCTTGATAGAGTTTAAGATTAAAGTACTCTGTATTCATTACAAAAACTACAGAAAACACTGGTAAATGAAAGCAATGTAGTCTAGGGTTTCAACCCTAGGCACAGACACATCTCCTTCACATGTGTGTGTGTGTGTGTGTGTGTGTGTGTGTGTGTGTGTGTGTGTGTAGTTATGTATGAAAATATCTGTTTGCAGTCTCATTAATTAAAAAAAAATATCCTGTAGCTACTCTATGGTTCCACTCATTCCAGAGTCCCTGTTTTTGTAATCTTCAACTGTTCTGTTTGTGGTTGCAGCTTCCCATTTAAAAACATTTTCCATCCAAAGCCACTTGATATTGTCGCTAAAAATCCATGTTAAGAGCATCTTTCTGACGTTATCATTCAGTGAAACGTCCATACTTCCCATTCTGTAGCACATGCTGTCATCTGAGGCTGACCATCTGGGTTTCTATAAACTCATCTAATGTACATAATGATTTATATAGATGAGGCATTTTTTAGATTTTGCTTCAAGATCTTGGATCATAAAGACTCTAAGCCCAAACAGAAAGAATGAGCTTAGATGAAGTGAAAGCTACTAACAAATTCATTTAAATTTTTCTGGTATTTTTTCTATAAGTAACGATGTGCTATTATATGAATTTATGAATAAAGTAATTTTTATTTATGAAAATCAGATTTTTATGTTTCAAAATAATGATTCTTTTTTCTTTCTCTTAATGGAAGCCTTGCAGTTGAATTCCAATTTTGTTATATTATCAGTTTTCTTTGTAGAACCTCAATTTAATATTATTTAATCACTGTCCCACAAGATTATGTTTCCTTCTATCCTCCCAATCCTGGCTTGGAGTTCTTCCACAGTCCTGAATTTCTGAATCTACTGGAGAAAAACAATGCAAAACCTTCATGGTGTAGGCATATAAAAAAAAGCTGTATGGGTAGGACCTTAGTAGCTAAAGAAACTGACAGATGAGTCTTGAAGATTCAGTGCAATAGTAAAGAAACACTTAGTGTGCATGAGGTCATGACTTCAATTGATACCATCCCCAAAACTGACAGATAGGTCTGAGTTTGTTTCAAATGTTCTTCAGGTTAAATGAAACAATCAGAAATGTAAGTAATGAGAAGAATGATTAGTATATGGTGGTCAAATGAGAGTCGTCTGAACCAATAAGTAAGCCAACAATCAATCAAACAAACGATTAAAAAAATCTAATACTGATCCTCAGAATCTAATAGTGATTCTCTAGTCTTAAAGCCGAGATCTCCTCTTGACCCTGGGTGATCAGGCTGGTCCAACCTTCCTGTTCCCAGGTAAGCAGGGCATGTAACCTTGTTCAGCATGGAAAGTCTTAAGAAAATGCAACTTTGGCCACTGTCACCCTTTAAGATTGAGGGATCAAAGAATCCTAAGGAAGTGTGGCAGGTCCAAATCACAAGTTAAACATAAAGGGCACAGGAAAGGAAAGGCAGAATGTGGTTGTAGTCTCTCAGAAGCTGAATCTCCGAAACCATGCTGGAAGCTGCAGAAGTTAGGTTGGGTAAAGTTACCAACATTTAGACAATATTCCTATGTCTAGAAGAGATTTTTCATATTTATTTATAAGCAAAGTATCTTGAAAGTCTTATATATTATACCTTTTAATCTCTTTTGAGCTCCATTTTTATCTTTTCAATCTATAAAACTTTTATATACTTGCTAAATTTAAATTATGTCATAATTTCTTTTACTAAAAAAAAAATCCTTCACATGAAAAGAATAACAAAATATTTTGATATCCATTTAAGGTTTTTAATGGTGACAGAAAAAGACACTAAAATGTCATATATATATATATATATATATATATATATATATATATATATACTTTGTAAAGACATGTATTTAAGCCATTTAAATGTGGATTTATTAAGAAACCTGAAATTATTCTGTGTGTATCACTGATTTTTAAGTCAGTACCAGCATATTACTCTGACTTTCTTTCTTTCTTCCTTCCTTCCTTCCTTCCTTCCTTCCTTCCTTCCTTCCTTCCTTTCTTTCTTTCTTTCTTTCTTTCTTTCTTTCTTTCTTTCTTTCTTTCTTTCTTTCTTTCTTTCTTTCTCTCTCTCTTTTCCCTTGTTCTTAACTTTTGCCCTTAAATCTATACCAAAATATTTTCTCCATAAACATAACCTTTACTTCATAAAAAAGGACTCAAAAATTAAGCATATCAAAACCAAAATATTAAATCAATTCCTAGGTAAATGAACTGAGCATGTGTTCTAAAAATGAAGTAAAAATTCTTTATTAATATGTATACAAATATTTGATTCTTTTAGCCCCCTGAAAAATGCAATTCTGAAGAAAGAGAGCTTGCAATCCACTGTACACAGGATTGCTAGCTTCACAGAAGCAAACGGCACAAGTGACAGGATGATCTGGGGGAAACTAGACCCTGGACATTGCTGGTATAAAGTGTGTACCCACTCTGGAAATGAGTATGAAGTTTCCTCAGCATACTAATAATTATTATCATATGTTCCTTCCATAGCATATATAGCTCTTTGCCAAAGAACTTCAAATCAACATACAATAGAGGTACTTAAAATTCCATACATGCTTCCTTTTCCATAAGCAAGGTTAGAGAATAAGCATAAATAAAGAAGACTCATGGATAGTCTCATTTTTAGAAAACACTGATAGATCGTCATATTGCCACATTGAATGAAATAATTTAGAACTGTAAAAAAACATGTCACCGTTTTCCTTTCTTAGGGGGTGTGTTCAAAGTAAAGTAGAGGCTTTCCCAAGGGATGTGAAAGCAGATTAGAAGAACTGGAGGGTACAGGGTAATAAAGGGAATGAACACAGAAGATATATATGCTTGAAACCCACTGTGACACTTATGTATGTGGACTGTGTACTTAAAATGAGCTGGAAAGAGTCTACGTGCCAGAGGAGATGAAGAGCACCAAGAAATCAGACCCTCTAAGTCAGCATGATAAATACACATAGGAACTACAGAGGCTGCCTCAGCGTGCATAGGGTCTGTATAGGTCTGTTCCAGAAGAAAGGAGAGATGGATATGGTACCCATGGATAACCCAAAAGCAAACTCCAACTGTTAACTATCTACAAATGAAAATGTAGATTCCTTTAAGGGAATCTCACTAGGAAACAAACAAACTAGAGTTAAGGGTAGGTACATGCCCTTAGAGAATGAGCAACAGACAATAAATACAAGGGTATCCTTGGAGGTTCCTTGCCTTGTAAAATTATGTTCAGCATTTTCTTCTCTGTTTAATGTCATTTTCTTATTGTATTTTGTATTATTTTAATTTTACTGTAGTTATATTTTTTCTTCCCTCTTTCTGAAGCGCTTTTACATATATCTGATGGATTCCAATGTAGTGTTTTTATGGGTTTCTTGAGTATGGTAGTGAGTGGGTCTCTGTTTCTTCTGCCTCATCTTGTCTTAGGTTCCTCTCTCTCTCTCTCTCTCTCTCTCTCTCTCTCTCTCTCTCTCTCTCTCTCTCTCTCTCTCTCTCTCTCTCTTTCTCTCTCTCTCTTCCTCCCTCCTTTCCCCCTCCTCCCTCCTGCCCGCTGCTCTCCCCCCTCTCTCTTTCTTTCTAGTTGTTGTTTTGTCCAATTCTGAGGTGTTAGTTTTTGTTCAATCGTTTTATATATTATACATATGTTGAGGAAGACCTTGGATATCTGATTATATTTTCTCCATCCAAAATGTACACATGATACTGGTGTGTTCTATCCCCAGTTTATACAGTGCTTGAGGTAAACCCCAGGATTATGGCATGCAAAGCAAGCATTCATCAAACTGAACCACAATCTTAGACTTTCAAAATTGGTAAAGTCTGTTAGAATATTGAGCTTTAATTCTAGATTTCCGGGATTTACACATCCTAGACATAGCTGAGTTAGCTGAAATCCTAGTTATGTCCCATAATCTTTGTCTCTTCATACTGCTAATGCATCATCATTCAGTTAATAAATTGGCTTGATTTTTTTCTAATGTTTATGCCTAGGGATTGCTGTATTGACTCTGCAATGAAGTTCATGTATTGAGGATTCCCTAAACAAAATATTTTTCTGGTGTTTTAATTGAGCAATGCCTCACAGATTTTTATCAAGCCTTCAATCCAGATGAAGAATCAAAGCTACCTAATTTCACCTCCTTTGGTATCTAAAATGTAATTTTTGCTCTATATTAAAATAACCAATAGTTACATGTCTTTGTTGCTGATGAAGGTTATGGCTTTTAGTCTATTATTCAAAGGCTACAGAATTTTTGATTCAGAGGAGAGGAAGAAAAATTTCTACTGTCAATCTCAATTATTGGCATGTTGATTATTATGTTTTCTGCCTTTTCCTTTCCTAGAATGAGGTTCTATGATACATCTGAGATTCACAGTACTCTGCCAGCAAACAACCTGCAATATGAAGGATTTATCTCCTGCCATATAATATTTTAGCGTGTTGGCAGCTTCTTCCTAGTTGGGGTAGATGGAAAGGCAAACTAATCATGTGCCTGTGGACAGACTGCACAGACTTCCCACATATGTCTCTTCAGTTGGTCTCTAAGAAACCAAGATGGCAGAGTCATTTATAAGCTGAGTGATCTCAAGCCAGAAATAGCTTGACAACCTCACAAGTTTTGTGCCACAGTCAAAGTTACATTTGAAATTGTAAGATGTGTATGCTAGAAAGTGCCTTATAATTTAGAAAGTATCTTATGAATAATAGTTTTCATTATACAATTATACTCACTGCTAGCTACCCACAGTGCCTTTGATGAGCTTGTTAGATGTAAGAACAGTAAATAAAAACAAACATAAATAATTTTCCAAATATTTCTCTCTTAGAATCACTTACTAAAATTATCTCTGTGAACTGATAATTTCAATAAATGCCACACCTAAAGGAGAGATACATAAAGTAAAACTTACAATTTTCATTAAATTCAATGGAGGTAAAACTAACAGGGTCATTTGCTAATAAAGGATTGGAAGTTCACTGTTTAATGTTGATGCAAATTCCAGGGTCCAGGCCTAGTACTTTCCTGTGAAGACACTTTCAGTGGCCATGCCAATGAGAGCACAAAGGATAGACTTAACAGTCTGTGTGTTATTGTAAGACCCGAAGCTTCTTTTGCGTCTTGCTGACTTTACATCATTTGAAGATCTTCACATACTGCTCTGTTTCCTCCCCTCTTAGCCTGGATAATTATTTTGTCCTCTGATTTCTGGTCTTTCTTCCTGGGAAGAGGTCTCCTCAGACTCTTGTAAGATAATGTGTTGCTTTATTTTAGCTTCTCACTGAATGCTGACCTCCTTCTTTATCACATGTAGTGATGATTTATAATTATGTGTTGCTCATTACCAGTCACTCAGGGAAGCTTCCTCCAGGCTGTAAACTGCTTGTGTTCCTATTAGGATTAAAATCCCAAGTACAAGCAATTTCTTGCACATATTACAATTTTAACTGGTATAGCTGGTAGAAAAACTACTGTGAGCTGAGCCTATCTACCAGGTACCTACATAAAACAATTCCCTTAAATTGCAGCTAATATTCTCTCCCATTGAACTTGCACACATGGTTAGCTGTGTTATTTTTAGCATCTCAACAACAAAATATCCATCTGCCCTGAAAATTGATGAGTAAGAGGCATAGTTGTATTTAACACAGTTATGACAACTATTCATTGAAATACAACTTTAAGCAATCAATTTCTAAAGGATTTTTTTGTCATTTTCACACAAGCAGTTAGAATTTTCTTGACAGTGCAATATATTGTAACAAAGAATTTCTACTATTTATGATCTGTCTTCTTCCATGTGGTATTAATGGTAACAATCCAGGAGCCTCAACTTGGCAATGACACCTGTACATCTGTATTTTATCACTTCAGGCAAACTTCGAAAGCTGTATTGCATGTATTTAAGCATATTTTCACCATGTATGCATGGATGCTACTTTATATATTTATTATTTGAATAGGCAAAAAGATCTCTTCATGACTTGAATTTTCTCTACAATATAACCATGTGCCCTGATGTGGGCAGCTAAGGCTATTCCCTCGCCATTGGGTTTGTTTCTATTATAATTATGTGTTACTTGAATATGTGATTCACCTACCTGGTAATTTCCCCCAATTTCTGTCAAATTTTAACATTATCTATTGTTTTGTCCTTTTCCCTTTAACAAATTTGAATTTGTACTCACTTAAGCATGGAAAAACTATAAAGTGTAAGCTAAATATTTGATATAATTCCCCACATCCTGTATTTTTCCTTGGATTGTTTGCCTTAATCTTCTTATGTTTTAGAACCAAGCAACAGAAAATATTTTCCCTATGTGTGGTAAGTAGCAACAATATATCCCACTATGTTCATAGCTGCCTTATCCATGATAGCCAGAAACTGGAAGCAACTCAATGGAAGAATGGATACAGATAATTTGCATTTTCTGTACTTTTACACAATGGAATACTACTCAGTTATTAAAAACAAAGACATCATGAATTTTGCAGATAAATGGATAGAAGTGAAAAATATCATTCTGAGTAAGGTAACCCAGACCCCAAAGAACATACATGGTATATATTCACTGATAAGTAGATATTAGTCCAAAAGCACAAAACACCCCTGATATACCCAATGGACCCTATGAAGTTAAACAAGAAGGAAGGTCCAAGTGAGGGTGCTTAAACCCCACTTAGAAGAAAGAACAAAAATAATCATGGAAGGCAGAGGGAGGGAGGCATCTGTGTGGGAGAGGGGAAAAGTGGGACAGTATTAGGTGTTGAGGGAGACAGGAGAAAAACCCTGAGGATCAGGAGAATGAATGGAAATATGCAGCTGTCAGAGTTAGGGGGTGGGATAGCAGTCTCTAGAAATTCCCAGAGACCTCGGTTGTGAATAGAAGAGGCTCCCAGGACTCAATATGAGTGACCTTAACGAAAGTGCCCAAAAGTGGGTATATGGAACCTGAAGAGACCACCTCCAATAGTTAGACAGCAGCCAAGGAGGGATAAAAACACCAATTCACCTTCAAAATTTTTGACTCAGAATTTTTCCTGTCTAAAAAAATGCAGAGACCAAAATGGAGCAGAGACAGAAAGAATGTAAGACCAGTGATTGGACCAACATGGGATACATTCCATGGGCAGGAACCAACTCCTGACACTATTACTGATGCAATGTTGTGCTTTTAGACAGGAGCCTAACAATACTATCCTCTGAGAAGCTCTAGCCAGTAGTTGACTGGAACAGATGCAGATAGTTAAGGTTGGGGACCACTATAGAAGAGTTAGGAGAAGGACTTCAGGAACTGGAAGGGATGGCTACCCCATTGGAAGTCCAACAGTGTTGACTAACCTAGATCCCTGAGACTTCTCAGACTCAACTACCAACCAAACAGCATACACAGGCTGGTCCAAGGCCCCTTGTACTTATATAGCAGAGAGTGACTTGCCTGGCCTCAGTGGGATAGACTATGTCTAATCCTGTAGAGGCATGATGCCCCAGGGGAGGGGGATACAGAGGGTTGGGCACCTTCTCAGAAGTGAAGGGGGTTGGGTGTAGTGAAGATCTCTGGGAGGGAGGACTGGTAAGGAAAGCAAAATTTGGGATGTAAATACATAAAATAATTTATTAATAATAAAATATTTGACACTGGCTGTGATAATCCCCGTGACTAGAGGCTGCATCTCCATTAGGAGGCCACTGAATATTTGCTTTTTTACAAAGACATGCAGAGGTCTTGCCTCCAAAGTAAGGTGCTGTGATCAGTAGTGAGGAAGTTTCTGTGTGTATGTGTGTGTGTGTGTATATATGTGTTTGTGTGTGTGTGTTAGTGTGTGTTTGTGTGTGTGTGTATGTGTATTTGTGATGCATTTTAATATAAGATTTTATATTTGGTCAGGTCTTAGAAATTATTCTTCCTTTGCAAAGTCACGTGATGTAACGTAACTTAGGTTTAGAAATAAGATCCTACTTATTCAAGGGGCTAGAGATCTTTATGGATCTTATAAGATCTTTATATGGATCTTTATAAGATCTTAGGAAGATATCAAAATTTTTTATTTATCACAATTTGCATTAAGAGAGAGTTTGCATGTTCTTATATGAAAGCAACCTAACATATTTATGTATATTTGCTGATTCTAAACTGATACCAAAGTAGGTCTCAGAACATGAAGAAAAAATATACTGTAGGGGAAAGAAATCAGCTACTAAATTAGAGTTGGCTTGAGGAATCAGAAATAGAAGTAGTCCTAAACACAGGACCATTTGTCTCTGTAAGATGTGTGGTTGAATTAGCGAAAACCTGGAAATAGCTGAGGAGGAGGGTGACCCTGTAGGAGGACCAGCAGTTTCAATTAACCTGAACCCCTGAGATCCCTCAAACACTGGACCACCAACCATCAGCCTATACCAGCTGATATGAGGCCTCCAATACATATACAGGAGAGGACTGCCAGATCTGGGTTTAGTCAGAGAAGATGCATCTAACCCTCAAGAAACTGGAGGTACTTTAGAGGTCTGGTGGGGTGAAGAGTAGGGGTAGGGACATCCTCATCTAGACAGAGCATTGGGTAGGAGGTATGGAGAAGTGGAACAGTCGCTCACTGGGAGGGGAAAAAGACCTACAGTTTAAAATAAATAAGTAAATAAATAAATAAATGAATAAATAAATAAATAAATCATTAAAAGAAAAAAAAAAGACATCAGTGAGTCCTAGGAGTGTGGAGTGCCAGAAAAATCCTATTGTTGCATCTATGTAGGAAATACAGAAAATTCCTATAGAGGGCAGAGATTTTCCACAAATGTAGTGCTTATATAATTGAAAGCCAAAAGTTTTAAGAAATTAAAACTGTACTCAAAGCTTTTTGGAACCGAAGGACCAGAGACCCAGCTACCCAAAGGGCAGAGACGCCTTGATTGACCCAGTCTCAGAAACATTACAGGCTAGCGCTCTCCTTTACTGTGATAAAGTGAGCACTGAGGTCACTGTTTGCTTAATTTGAAGAAAGCTACAATATGAGTTGGCATATGATAACCCATGGAGCCCCCGCATTTCATCTAAATACTGTATTTGGAAAACAAACAAACAAACAAAAGTACAACTGGCCTTGTAGTTTAGCCATAGTATGAGCATAAGGGTTCAGTCTCAGACAGAAAAGGAACTTTTTAAAAAAACTGCTGTCCATGAAAAGACTGAGTAATATGATTATGTAAGTAAATTATGTAAGTCATAAAAA
Organism: Apodemus sylvaticus; assembly: GCF_947179515.1. Classification (NCBI taxonomy): domain Eukaryota; kingdom Metazoa; phylum Chordata; class Mammalia; order Rodentia; family Muridae; genus Apodemus; species Apodemus sylvaticus. The sequence continues at coordinate 136,817,367 of NC_067473.1, read as the reverse complement.
TATTTCTACAAATCAATCTGATGTTTGAGTAGGAGACAAGGAACTAAAAATAATTCTGATTAGCCGAGTGGCACAGAAAAGCTGGAAATAATGAATAAAAAGGTAAAAGTTGTAACAACAGAAGAGTAAACTGTAAAATAACCAAGATGCAATTCTAGATATTGAGACTAACATGTCTGAAAGTAAAAGATTATCCATTGAAATGATCAGGACAGCACCACTCTAGGAAAACACATTGAGGAGAAACTACTAAAATATGGCTCCAAAATCACAAACAAAACATGATATGTAAACAGACTTTGTTTAATTAAGAAAAAAGTCCATCAAGTCAATCCACAGGAATAAAATAAAGGAGATTATTATTGATGTGTAATGTCTTGTACTTGGATTCTTTAAAAGAAACCAATGACAAAAGGGCCAAATTATGGCTTATATTGAAGAGAATTTTCTAATTTTATGTATATGTACTTTATGTATTACAATATAATTTTTTATTTCTCTAGGATATTTCTCTGGAAAAATATTTGGTGCTATAAATATCATGGAGCAATATATGAACCAACCAGTACCCCCAGAGCTCCCAGGGGTAAACACCACCAAACAATGAGAACACATGGAGGGACCCAGGGCTCCAGCTGCATATGTAGCAGAGAATGGCCTTGTTGGACATCAAAGAGAGGAGAGTCCCTTGGTTCTGTGAAAGCTCAATGCCCCAGTAAAGAGGAATGTCAGGACAGAGAAGCAGGAGTGGGTGAGTTGGCGAGCAAGGGGAAGGGGGATGTAATGGGGGATTTCGGAGGGGAACCAGGAAATGGGAAAGCATTTGAAATGTAAATAAAGAAAATATCTAAATAATAATAATATCTTATGTCATTAATTTTTGGCCACTTCTTTCTTGAAAATAGTTTTATATCGATGATTATTTCAATTGTATATCAGATTAAATAGGATAATTGATATATTTCATCTATAAATACTTTCTCTTAATAATAGCTATATTACTAGAATTATTTTATATTTATTTATAAATGACTTTAAATGAACATTTATATCTATTTAAATATTTATTTTTCAGAACATATTTTATAAGCATGCAAATTGATGCAATAATACCATGAAATTAAAATGTTTATTTATAATCACTTTCCATCTAATTAGGAAGCTTGATCATTTCATATACTTGTAGCTTAACAATTAGAGACCTTTGTTCATCTGTCCTTCTGGTTTGTTCTTTTCAAAATGAAAAATTCCAATTCTAAACATTAGGGTAAGACTTGGAGACCTTCTTTGGAAATATGTTATAAATAGTCAATTGAATGAAAACAAACTCACATGATGGAACAGACAAAAATAGAATGAATTCTATTTGATTTTAAGAAAATATACTCAAGAGATATCACAAAAATAAGTTTTTTCATTGTAATAAAAAGTAACTAGATTTATGTTATTATATGAACTCAATTCCTTAGTAATAGCAAATAAAATATAGAGAATTGAATTCACATAATCCTAACATTTTTTCTTAAAATAGGATGCTTTAGAAGGTAGAAATTCCACTAAGTTCTATGAAATACTCAGAGGTAAAGTAAATTTGTTAAATTGTGAGCATAATAGTGGTTGTTACTTGTGAGATGAATCAACCAGTATTCAAATGCATTTGAATTATTAAAAACTTACATATGTTCAATCTTGCTATAATGGTCATTTGCTGGTAATCTCATTAATTTGATGTGGTGGTGCCTCATGTAGAGGTCCCCGATTTCCCATGATATAAGAAAAAGTACATGGTTACACATTATCAGTCCGCATTTTTTTGACATATTAAGAATAGCAAGCACATTTTGAGATATAATTATTTGTTGGAACTTGGGAAAGCCATACATTTCTATTCATCTGTAAAAATTCTGGGTAAGAAATGAACAATTCTTCTCTTTTGGGATTTTCATGCCATATTTTATATTCTTAATCTATGTCTAAACCAAAGAAGTATGCTGTGCTGAAGAATTGTATATTTTTCAAACTTCTCATATATTTTTTGTCATCAGATTATCCTAGTAAACTAGAGATTTAAGACAGCATGGGATAATTAATAGTTTATATGCATTTGTAAGCATCATATTCTAAATAACATTATAGTCAAATCTATGTGTGAATGAACACTTTCAGAGGATATCTTGTTTCTCCATCCAGAATTTAATTTAGCCAGACAATAGAAAACGAAAAAAAAAAAAACTTATATTCATATCATGTAGCCTCATCTGTATTCAAACTACCTTTTCCAGATCACAAATAGCAGCAAGGATAAATATGTAAGGGCAGTTGCAGGAGTAATGGAATTATGCCATGCTGTTTGACATGGTGGGAAACGCCATCAGTACAGGCTCCAGGCAAGAGAGACGAAAGATTTTCACAAGGGGAGAATAATGATAATTGGAGAAGAAGGTTCTCGGTGCTCCCCACCAACACTGTGTGGCAGAGTCTCCCTCATGTGAACAATGAACCTCCCTACATTTTTTCATAGCATCCAATCCCTTAACCTACTTGCCAGATAGAGGATAAAGGAAGACTTCCTCATGCCCAAAGGGAGTTGAACCAAGTCAGGCAGATGTTTTATTTTTTTCAGTTTTATTGTCCTTCATATACATGCCCAGTTCCCCTGCTCTTCTGGTTAATTATTTATTGCTTCATTTCCCTAGCATTCACTACTTTTATTCATTATCTATTCTTGAGTGAGATTGAGTTTGCTCCTCACCTTAACTGGGCATTATTTTTGTTTTTCTGTTTTTTTTTCAAGTGTTCTCATGCCCACATTTGTTTTTCTATTAAAATTTTATTTTATCTTTTAGAAATTATGTGTAGTAGTGCATATATAGGTGCACATGTGTTTGTGAGTGTCAGCAGGCAAAAAAGAAAAAGAAAAGACAGGATGCAATCACCTGGAGCTATTGTTTCAAGCAATTGTGAGCCATTCAACATGGGTGCTGGAACTGAACTCAAGGCGTCTGAAAAAGCAGCCAGTATCCTTAACTACTGGACCAGCTCTCTAGCCCTTGTGCTTAGTTTTGCTTTTCGTTAAGTTCTTGAATAGCCATGTTTCTTTCTCACCTGCATTTCCATCTGTTAAAACCCCCTCTCTCCATTTTTTCATGTTTTAATGATGTGAAATAGTGGTTTTAAAGGCCTGAGCAAACTCAACCGGTAACCTTGCTACTGTATGTTCTTTGATCAGTAACTTTGCTGGTACCATAGTAGGTGGTTCAGAGATAACTGATCAAAGAATGCAGTGGCAGTTCTGTTGGAACATTTGTCTTTCACTTTGTTCTTAATATCTTCTGTTATTCCTTTACCTTGTGTATTTTCTTTGACACCTTACCTGTTGTTTTGCCCATATTTCCTCACAACACTTTGTGTTGTTGTTTTTCATATAACAACCTAACGTGTGCCTTATGTTTGAGGACTTAGATTGGGCATGTTACCATTAACTATAAAATTACTTATAATAGTGTCTTCTTTAGCTGGGTGTGTAAGCATAAGCCTTTATTGTTAGCACTCAGAAGGAAGAGCAGATAGATCTCTATAAATTACAATCCATCCAAGTTAGTCACACACCATACAGGGATAAAGTATAAGACTCTGCATCAGGGTTATCAAAAGAAGTTACATATTAATTTATTTCCAGATTAAGACATTGGTTTATGGAAATGAGATCATAACCACTATGATTTGCTATCATAAATACTCTACATGCAGAAACAGCATGCTGCCCTGATCTTGATGTTAGTAATTGAGTCACAACCTAACAAGACATGTGTTCAATCACCTGATGGGTCTCTGCCTTCCTTGCTGAAACTATTTCAACCCAATGGATCTTGATAAACCAGAATGATTACTTTGGAAATGTAACTGGGAAAAATCTGATGCACAGCTGGATCATTTTTTCTGCTATCTTCAAAAGAAGTCATATTCCTTTGGACTTACGGTGAAAATGTTCCTCCTGGTTACTCATTGTTGTAGACAAAAGTAAAAAACCACGTTGTCAGGGACATTGTGACTACTTAGCCATTGTAAATATTGCTAATAATTATCTAAAAATTATCAAAAACAAGCAAAAGAAGAGTTATCTATGAACTACCTAATATGGTACCAGGCTTTTAGGGCTAAGCATCACACTTATTATCCCTAAGAATATAAAATATACTTCACAATGGTTCCTGAGAGATGGCTCTACATGAGCTTTCCCAAGACTTCATTCATTGCTGATTCACTGGTAGATAGAGATTACCCAAAAGTGGGAATCCAATGCTTTTCAAATGTTATTATGAAACGTAACTTTATCCTTGGAATCAAGATTTTCATTTTATCATTGAGTAATTAAGGCTCAAAAGGGTATCTTGTTATTCAGAGCACAGTTGGCAAGTCAGTTTTTTTCTTTTTATTAGATATTTTCTTTATTTACATTTCAAAAGTTATCCCATTTCCTGGTTTCCCTTCTGAAAACCCCTTATCCCATGCCTCCTACCCCTGCTCATTAACCCAGCCACCCTTGCTTCCCTGACCTGGCATTCCCTTACCCTGGGGCAATGAACCTCCATGGGTCCAAGGACCTCTCCTCTCATTAATGTCTAACCAGGCCATCCTCTGCTACCCATGTGGCTAGAACCATGGGTCTCTCCATGTGTGCTCATTGGTTGATAGTTAAGTCCCTGGGATCTCTGGTGGTACTGCTTGGTTCATATTGTTGTTCCTCCTATGGGGCTGTAAACCCCTTCAGCTCTTAGGGTACTTTATCTAGTTCCTCCATTGGAAACCCTGTGCTCAGTTCAAAGGTTGACTGAGAGCATCCCCCCCTGTATTTGTCAGGTACTGGCAGGGCCTCTCTGGAAACAGCTATATCAGGCTCCTGTAAGCAAGCACTTGTTGGCATCCACAATAGTGTCTGGGTTTGGTAACTGTATATAGAATAGATCCCCAGGTGGGGCACTTTCTGGAAGTGTATTGACTGATGAGAATCCCTTGAACAGATGACTGCCAATATTTCTAAATGTAATCATGCCATGCTTTCTAGAAAAAAAATTTTTTCTTTGTCATCCACTTCCTGCCATGTCATTCACTTATGGTTCCTGTTAATTTTTTGGATGCAAAATTCAGCTATCAGTATTGATGTATCAATGACAGTCAGAAGAAAAGGTGCCACTAGGTGCTCAGGTCATTGATTCTGGCAGAGCACAGGTCCACCTCTCTCTCCGTGGTGATCCTAAACTGTTTCTACAATTAACCAATTTTCCTTGTTTGACTGCTTGTCTTGTTTCTGTAATCTGTTTTTATGGAAATAACTAAGATGTCAAAACATTCTTCAGTATGATCCCATGGGGTAGGGAGGTGGGAGTGGGGGTGGGAGAAGGTTTTATGCATCAAACTATGATAGAAGTTTAGAGACAAGCTAAGTTTAGAGACCATATTTGGGTCTTGCATTTAAAAAATCAAAACACATTTTGTGTTTGGCTGTGATTTGATTTTCAAACCACTTCTCTTGCTTGGACATGCACTGCTCTAGTGAGAGGCCATGGATCTGATTTTCAATAGTATACTATGTACTCGTGAACTTGAATGAGTCAATGAAACTATTTTTTGCTTCACACCAGGAATATCTCACCCATTATAATGATTTGACCGGCATAATAGAAATGAAATGAATCAAACCAGTTATTTAGAATGATGGACAGGCTAAATGGCTGATTAAAATGCCCACACTCTGTCAATATCTTTAAACTCTTTTGTGGATATAGGCATTCATTTATTATGTCGAACTCTTGACCAAATGTAAGCCCATTGTACTGAAATATATATTTCAGCGCTCAAAGATTTGGTACAATTTGAATATGATTTGAAGTGAATAATGTAATCTTCCAATATTATGTTTAAAACATGTTCCTATAAATAAATACATTTTTTCTCCCTTATTGCAGTGTTGAAGGGGATGGTGAAAGTTTGCGCAAATTTGTCCTTGTCTGCTTTCTGTAAACTTTGGCTAAGTTGGACTTTTGAAAATAATAAATCTAAGCATTCTACAAAATGTGTTAGTCTTCAATTCAGAAAAGAAATATTGGAGAAAATAGAGACCATGCTGTTAAATATGTAAGAAAGGTTATTTGGTATATGTTGGAATTGCGAGAGAAAGAGAAAATTTAAATTATTTTTTCTATTTCAGTCTGCACTGAGGTAGTAGAGAGAGGTATGCTAATTTCTGGAGAGGAGTTATCCATTCACTATATGCTCTTTAGAGGGGTCTTCTGACACGTCCAAGCCTTTTGATACAGGTTCTTTTCCTGGTAATAAGACTGAGAGTCACTACTGCCACTAAACTGGAAGATTACATTGATCATGGTAAGCAGTAGCAGGTAATGAAGTCTTTAAGCATTTCCTAATAGAGAGACCCATGCCATGGCTAATTAACAATATGAGCCTGGCATCTAGCATATAAGGAAACTGGGTGGTTTAACAGGAAGTATTTAAGGAATAAGTTTATGGAGTTGCAACCTTACTTAGAGCACAATATATTCAGTGTTAAAATGAGTATGAAGATAAAATAACCCTTGAATGTATTTCTTGTGAAGAAATTTATGTGGTATATACCACACTCCTGTTCAAAGTTGAGGCTATTCATAGACATGAGATGCTAATTACTTTGTAAACATTTTTCCCCTTTCCCATTACATGTCCATATTTATAATACCACATATACCTTTTCAAGTAGCTATAATTAGATAATAAAGATATTAGGAAAGATTAATATTTAAAAAATGCAAGTTAAACCTTGGATTTCTTCATGCAAATTTGGTAGTTATTTTTTTTTAAAAAAAACTGAAATTATTTCTGCATTGACATGGACTTACAAGGCAGAATTACCTTAGGCAGTTCAAACTATTTCAAGATATTTATTCTATCATTTATATACATCATCTTACTTTTCCTTTCAGTGAAATAGTATTCTATGGCTTTATGCCAGAAAAATTTTTAGGTGATGCTTAAAATAGTACATTTGCATATCTTTTATTAAAATGGCCTCTAAAATTGTTTCTTCATGTAATCCCCCTCTTAACTTTTTAATGCTATAGTCAAATCGAAACAAGTCCCTAAATTGTGTGAGATTTTTTCCAGTTTTTATATGAGTCATAGGCTTAATGTTGATAATCTAATTTGATACATCATCTCCTAAATTATAAAAATCCACCTTTTACTATAGAAATTCTCATAAAAGGTACTGATTATATTTGATGCTATTGTGAAATTCATGAAGTCTTCCTCTAAGAACTCTTCAAATTATGTTACCATTTTTAAATATTCTTGCTAAGAAAATAGATTTTAGCTAAAATAATGGCATTTAAAAGAACATGAAACATATATTTAGAAATGAATGATGTGTGGTGGTGGGGTGCTGTTAATATTTGTTAACATCTGGTGTATGCCAGGCACTGTACTAGGAAATTTGTAGATAATCCTCACTGGAGGCTGGAGATTATCCCAACTTATAAAGGAGGAAAATGTTATTTGAGTCAAAAGTAACATGACTGACACCATGCAGTAAGTGGAACAGAGAGTCTTCTTTCTCAATGAGCTTTTAATTTTAGAATAGATGTACACTGAAAGGAATACCGTGAAGAATTTCAGAACATTTCCATATATCTCATACCAGCTACCTTCTAAGATCTGCACCAGACCAGTCACAGTTTGCCTGACTTTCTGTTGCATTCTTTCTCTCACCATTACTCATTCTTGTCTCTTTATTACATTAATATAGTATAATTGCCATATCTAATGAATCCAAATTTGATATATTTCCTTCTAGCATGTAATTCCTTAAGTTTGATCTGATATCCTTTTGTCCCAGGACTCATGCCACATTACAAGCATCCCGTGACTGGGACTATTTACCAACATCTTTTGAAGACTTGGACATTTCAGAGGAGTACTCGTAATAAATGTCTTACATATTAATAGAAGATATTTAAATTGGGGATTGCTGTGATTTTCTTATGCTTACCTTGGGATAGAGGTTAGGCAGAAGGATTTCAAACAGTTATAGAACTCGCTTCAGCCCAAGACATTACCACACAGGCAAAAAGTTGTTTCTCTCAGCCCCTCCCTCTGACACATGGGTGTGGCAATTGTTCTATCAACATGACATCACTTTGACACTCAGCTTCACTCTAACCTGGGACTTTCATCTGTGAAGTTAGTCTCTTCCTTTTCATATTGCACTTTGTCACCCACTGGACTCAGGCTGTGCCTAGTAGAGGAAAGGGATGCACCCCTTCTTCAAGACCTGCACATGTGGAACATGGGTGTTTTCTGGAGAGGAGACTTGTCTTTTCTCTGGCATTCCATTTATCATGTGTGAACTTTTAGGAATGTAGTTTACACTTTGGGGTATAAAATCATGCTCTACTACGTGTTCTATTGGTTAAATTGCTAAGGTATGATTTGTCCTTTGACAAGTTTGCTTTCTTGTGTGGACTCGGGAATTGGAATTGGGAAGCACTTCTTCACTTGGTATTTCTATACAAATGGTGTAAGTTCTGGTGGCATGCACCTTCTTTTAGCCTTAGAATCAGAAATTTCATCAAACAACATTTTTATCTCTTCAAAGATAAATCTGAGCATGGAGACCTTCTCAGTTGAATGCTGTGGAAATGTACCAGTTCATGTGGTTCCAAGCATTCATTTGTCTGTCTTCTGATTGCCAGCATAATACTGTCTGACTGTTATCTATCTATCTATCTATCTATCTATCTATCTATCTATCTATCTATCTATCTATCTATCTATCTGTGTATCTATCTATCATCTATCTACCTATCATCTATCTATCTATCTATCATCTATCTATCTATCTATCTATCTATCTATCTATCTATCTATCTATCATCTATCTATCTATCTGTGTATCTATCTATCATCTATCTATCTATCTGTGTATCTATCTATCATCTATCTATCTATCTATCTATCTATCTATCTATCTATCTATCTATCATCTATCTATCTGTGTATCTATCTATCATCTATCTACCTATCATCTATCTATCTATCTATCTATCTATCTATCTATCTATCTATTTATCTATCAATCTATCTATAATCTATCTATCATCTATCTATCTATCTATCTATTTATCAACTGTTTAATTTATCTACATGAACATATTCTATCTGCACCAATGTTAAATAAAGATACACACCAATATCTTTGGTCTAGTTCTAAATTATCCACTGAGGAAAGTGTATCTTTGTGAACTTGTGAACTTGATTACTCTCTTCCAGTACACCTGTGTGGAGTACTACTTTTATGGAGTAGGTTGCTAATGTACAATTTCATTTTACTTTTATAATTATAACTTATTTATAGTTACTTAAGTTGGACACCCCTAAAAAACTTTTCAGATAGTTCAAACTATACAATTTAAATAAATAAATTTGGAAATTGTGGCACAGACTTCATTAATCCTAAAGTCTTCTAAGTACATTGTAGGGAAATCAAGCTGGCCTGAGCTATAGGGAAACCAGGTAGGCCACATACCCATATAGAGATGGCAGGTGCCTGTGTATCTGGAGATGGAAGTTGCCCAGCTATCCAGGAGGAGGTCTTTATCAGAAGGCAGGGCCATTCTGGTATGGGCCCTGTGTACTTGTAAAGGAAGACTGTTTGGGAAGAGTCTTGGGTCCTTTTTGGTAGCTAGATACCTGGGTACCTGTTCCATTGTTTTGCACAGCAGGTTTTGATAAGAAGAGGAAGTCCCAGCTTGCCATCCGACCAGCAGTGGAGGAGTGTTCTTTTTTCTCCACAACTTTTCCAGCACCTGCTGTCTCCTGAGTTTTTTTTTTTAATTATCTATATTCTTTGTTTACATTCCAAATGATTTTCCCTTTCCCGGTTCCCCCCTCCCCATAAGTCCCATAAGTCCTATCTCCAATAAACCTCTTTCTTCTTCTCTGTCCTGGTACATCCCTACAATGCTGGATCAAGCCTTTTCAGGACCAGGGCCCTCTCCTTCCTTCTTCTTGGGAATGATTTGATATGTGAATTGTGTCTTGGGTATTCAGGGTTTCTGGGCTAATATCCACTTGTCAGTGACTGCATTCCATGTGTATTCTTTTGTGATTGGGTTACCTCACTTAGGATGATATTTTCCAGATCCAACCATTTGTCTAAGAATTTCATGAACTCATTGTTTTTTTAATTGCTGAGTAGTATTCCATTGTGTAAATAGACAACATTTTCTGTATCCATTCTTCCACTGAGGGATATCTGGGTTCTTTCCAGCTTCTGGCTATTATAAATAAGGCTTCTATGAAGATAGTGGAACATGTGTCCTTATTGCATGCCAGGGAATCCTCTGGGTATATGCCCAGGGGTTGTATAGCAGGGTCGACTGGAATTATCATACCCAGTTTTCTGAGGAACCACCAGACTGATTTCCAGAGTGGTTGTATCAACTTGCATTTCTACCCACAGTGGAGTAGTATTTCTTTCTCCACATCCTCACCAACACCTCCTCTCCTGAGTTTTTAATCTTAGCCATTCTGACTGGTGTGAGGTGAAATCTCAGGTTTGTTTTGATTTGCATTTTGCTAATGACTAAAGATGCTGAACATTTCTTAAGGTACTTCTCAGCCATTCTATGTTCTTCAGGTGAAAATTCTTTGTTTAGCTCTGTACCATTCTTTTAATAGGGTTATTTGTCTCTCTGGCATCTAATTTCTTGAGTTATTTGTATATATTAGATATTAGCCTTCTGTTGGATGTAGGGTTGGTGAAAATCTTTTCCCAATTTGGTGGTTGCCATTTTGTCCAATTGACAGTTTCCTTTGCCTTACAGAAACTTTGTAATTATAAGAGGTCCCATTTGCCAATTCTTAATCTTAGGGCATAGGCTATTGTGGTTATCTTCAGCAAATTTTCCCCTTTGCCTATGTGTTCAAGGTTCATCCCTAGTATCTTTTCTATTAGTTTCAGTGTGTCTGGTTTTATGTGGAGGTCATTAGATAAGAATGGATTGATTTGCATTCTTTTGCATGCTAGCCTCCAGTTGAGCAGGCACCATTTGTTGAAAAGGCTATCTTTTTTCTACTGGATGTATTTATCTCCTTTGTCAAAGATCAAGTGACTGTAGGTATGTGGGTTCATTTCTGGTTCTTCAATCCTATTGCACTGATCTACCTGCCTGTCACTGTACCAATACTATGCAGTTTTTAATGCTATTGCTCTATAGTACTACTTGAGGTCTGGGATACTGATTCTCCCAGAAGTTCTTTTACTGTTGAGAATAGTTTTAACTATCCTGTTTTTTTTTTTTGTTTGTTTGTTTGTTATTACAGATGAATTTGAGAATTCCTCTTTTTAACTCTATTGAGTTGGGATTTTGATGGGGTTTGCATTGAATTTGTATATTGCTTTTGGCAAGATGGTCATTTTTACTATATTAATCTTGCCAATCCATGAGCATGGGAAATCTTTCCATCTTCTGAGGTCTTCTTCGATTTCTTTCTTCAGAGAGTTGAAGATCTTGGTTTAACCATTCTGGAAATCAGTTTGACAGTTCCTCAGAAAACTGGACATAATGCTATTGGAGGACCCTGCTATACCACTCCTGGGCATATACCCAGAGGATTCTCCAACATGTAATAAGGACACATGTTCCACAATGTTCATTGCAGCCCTATTTATAATAGCCTGAAACTGGAAGGAACCCAGATGTTCCTCAATGGAGAAATGGATACAAAAATATGGTATATATACACAATGGAGTACTCTTTAGCCATTAAAAACAATAAATTCATGAAATTCTTAGACAAATGGATGGAACTGTAAAATGTCATCCTGTGTGAGGTAACCCAATCACAAAAGAGCACTCATTGTATGCTCTCACTGATAAGTGGATATTAGCCCAGAAGCTTGGAATACCCAAGACACATTTCACATATAAATGATGCCCAGGATGGAGGAAAAACAAAGTATGGGTCCTTGGGTCCTTTGTAGAAAGGGGAAAAATACCCACAGAAGGAGATACAGAGACAAAAGTTGGAGCAGAGTCTGAGGGATTGACCATCCAGAGACTGCCCCACCCAGGGATCCATCCTATATACAGTTACAAAACCCAGACATTATTGTGGATGCCCACAATTGCTGGCTGACCAGAGCTGGATATCTATCACCTGGGAGGTTCTTCTAGTGCTTGACTAATACAGAAGGGGACACTCTCAGCCAGCCTTTGAACTAAGCACAGAGTCCCCAATGGGGGAGCTAGAGAAAGGACACAAGGACCTTAAGGGGTTTGCAGCACAACAAGAGGAACAATATGAGTCACCTAGTATACCCAGAACTCCCAGGGACAAAAACCATCAACCAAAGAGTACACCTGTAGTTACCCATGGCTCCAGAAACAGAGGCAGCAGATGATGGTCTTGTTAAACACCAAAGGGAGGAGAGGGTCTTGGTCCTGGAAAGACTTGATGCTGTAGTGTAGAGGAATACCAGGACAGGGAAGTAGGGGAGAGTTGATTGGGGAAGGGGAGATGGCTTATGGGATTTTCGGGGTGGGGGGAACCAGGAAAACAGACAACATTTGAAATGTAAATAAAGAATATATCTAATAAAAAAAGAAAAAAGAACAGGAAATCCATAGTTTCAAAGCTTTTTTATAGAGAAGTAGGAAAAGAAAAAGAGGGGAAAAGAATAGTGGGACAAGAGCATAAGGGCAAGAGAGAAAAGCAAGAGAGCTAGGAGGGGCTTGGCATCGCATTTTATAGTGGGCTGGGTGACCTGGTTGTTGCCAGGTAACTGTGGGGAGGAGAAAACATGGCTGTAGACAGGTGGCTATGGAGGTAGAGTCCAGCCAGAGCACTAGGAGCCTTGCCCTACATGTGACTGATGACCACAGGATTATGGAGTTGAGGAAACAGGAGTATGAGCCTGAGTATCTGGGATCATGGCTCACTGGTTCCGTCCCTTGTCGAATATTCTACTGGGTTTCCAGAGTAAGCCTTCTTCAACTGGGCCACAGACTGCCACAGTACCTAAATAGATTTTATTTTTCCTTAGGTTTTACTCTTTCTGCTGGAAGGTTCTATTAATTTTGACAAATGAAATGTGGCTGCGATCTACCTTTATAGTACTATGTAAAATTGATTATGTGACCTTAATTTCTCCTATATCTAACTTACTTAAAAATTTCCCTGCTCACAACCGTGGTGACTACTTATGGTTTTAACACATACACACACACACACACACACACACACACACACACACACACACAAACACACACACAGAGTTTTGTCTTTCTTACAGTTTCAAACGCATTGAAAGAAATAGTATGTAATATGACGTTTTGAATATGATATATCATTGCATTTTCATTGTTTGATACTTCACACTCTTACGCAATGACCAGAGCATTCTTTCCTTCTTTGTTAACTTGCTTGCTTGCTTCCTGTTTTCTTTTCTTGTCTTCAATCATCTCTTATTACAAATACTACTTTGTAATAAAGTAAAACGAGAAATACTACTTGTTGCCTTTTTGTATTCATAAACTTTTCTATCAGCCTGGCAGACACTAAGGGTTATATTACTGAATTTCACGGTAATACATTTTTAACATTGTTAGAAACCATGAAATCATCATTGTAGAGAAGAGCGAGTGGGCCTGCATAGCTGTAGAGGGATGGCAAGTGCCCACGTACCTGCGGAGGAAGCCCAGCCTGGCAGAGAAGGCCTACGTCTTTTCTGTCTGCTGGGAACAAGGCCTGTTCCATTACCCCAGCATGGAAGGTTTCCTTAAGAAGAGACAGCCCAAAAACAGTATTTGGCAAAACCAGAACAGGGAACTGGGAAGGGGTGGGAGGGAGGACAGGGGAAGAGAAGGGGGCTTACGGGACTTTCGGGGAGTGGGGGTGGCTAGAAAAGGGGAAATCATTTGAAATGTAAATAAATTATATCGAATAAAAAGAAAAAAGAATGAAAAAAAAAAAAAAGAAGAGACAGCCCAGGACTTTAAAGCTTTAATGTAGAGAAGTAAAGGGAGAGAGGGGAAGTAGCGACGTAAAAGCCTGCCATGACCACGTGGGAAGAGGGAGAAGAGAAAAGAGAAAGATAAGAGAAAGAGAGAGCAAAAGGAAAAGAGAGAAAACAAGAAAGCAGAGTGAGAGTGAAGGGGTGAAAGAGCATTTAGGGGCCAAGCCGCCCCTTTTATAGTGGGCAGGGTGTGGGGCGGGGAAAACCTGGCTGTAGTCAGGTGGCTGTGGGGGTGGAGTCTAGCCAGAACACTAGGGGCCTGGCCTTATGTGACTCATGGCCAGAGAGTTATTTCCAACACATCTTGAAAATCAGCTGTAGTATTTTATATCCTGTTAGAAATGATTAATGATAAATCTGGTTTTAAAATTTAACCAATGTAATAGGTTACTGTGATATGTTATTCTTAATTTTTATTTCTTCAGTGATAACTATTGTTAAACATATATTTTAAGTAAAATTTTTATTTAAAGACCTAAAATTGTACCAATATTTCTCAGAGAATGCAGCAGGTTACTTTCTTGCTCCTCTCCTGTCAATACCTGGCCTTCTTACTCTTAGGCTTCCATATAAGACATCTATTGTCACTGAAAAGCTTGTGTTGATATTTTCTCTTGGTGTTACATGTGTTTTCACAAACTTATTTGATTTGTGTGATTCTTCTGCAAGTCAACTGTTTGGGATCTGAATCCCTCTCATTGCAGGACATTTATTTGGTGCATACAAGATGCTGAGTTCAAACCCTGGTAATCAATACCAAAAAGAAAAAAGAAAAAAAAAAGGAAATTTAATTAGAATCTTGAAATTACTCAGAGAAGGCATACACACACACACACACACACACACACACACACACACACAGACAGTATGCAGTTGAAAATATTAAAAAATTTCTCAATAACCCAATGGTGGAAAAGAGACATGCCAATCAAAACCACAATGAGAAATCTTGTCACCCCAGTGAAAATGGCTATTTAACCAAAGATTCATGAAAACAGCAGCTATCCTCAAGGATAGGTGAAAACAATACATTAGAACTTTGAGTGGTGATGTTTGTAAGCCCAACCATTGAGGAAAAAAAGCATGGAGGGTCCTAAAATTTCAAAGATTGTAGTACTTCATGGAGTAGTGCTCCCATTCCTGGTTGTAATTCTAAAACAAATGATGTCCAAAATGTAAGAAAAATCCATTATATCAGGTTAACTGCAACACTTTTAAAAAGAGTTAGGAAATTCATATGGGCTGCATGTCGCTAGACAGGAAAGTAGAAATAGGAAATGTGGTACATGCACATAATAGAATACTATTCAGTCACAGAAAGAAGTTTTTGAAAGAATTGTTTATCTTATGTATACTGTAGCTATCTCCACACACACTGGAAGTGGGCATAGGATCCCATTAGAGATGGTTAGGAATTACCATGTAGTTGCTGGGAATTGAACTCAAGACCTCTGGAAGAGTGGTAAGTGATCTTAATGGCTGAGCCATCTCTCTAGCCCCCACAAAAAGAATTTTTATTCCCACATTTTTATAATAGAATGGAAGGTTCATTATCTCATATAATGGAGATACAGAAAGGCAAATACTTCCTTTTCTAATTTGTGGCATCTATGCTTGATTTCAGAGACAGACATTTAATGGTACACAGTATCTAGTGAAGATGAGAGAAGGGAAGTTCAGGATAGAATGATCAGAAGCTAGAGAGGTAGAAGAGTGTGATTGCTAGTCTTGGATGTCAATCTGGTTGTACGGGGAATAAAACAAAACCAAAATAAGTGGAAAAACCTGCGTAGAATTTTTAATTAAATAATTTGAAGCATAAATACCCACTTCTAATCCAGGTCTTTGGAGTGGGAATATCATGCTTTAATCTAGACCTTACCTTCTATTTGAAGCCCATATACATAACATGGATGAAGGAGGATGTTTCTTTTTTCCCTGCTTGCTCTCACCCTCCCTAGCAAGCCCAACCCTTCACAGGCATTAGAACCCACTTTTCTTAGATTCTGAGATAGATTGACATACATCATCATAGACTGAAAAAACTGAAAAAACTACTGAACTTTCCATTCATAGGCAAAAAAACCACTGAATTTTCCATTCATAGGCATGCACATGCACACACAGACACACACACACACACACACACACACACACACACACACACACACATTATTATTGGATAGGAGAAAGTCCTTTGTAGGCTACTCTTAGTAGGATGACTGTACACAGCTAGAATGGAATGTAAATTTTATAAGGTAAGAAGAAGAAATCTGGAAACTTTAACATAGAGAAATAATGTTCAAGGATATAAATAGGTTTAGTTTAATCAAAACATTAGGTATTCTAGATGTATATGAAAATACTGTATCATGATACACTAATATACAAATTCTTTGCCAGAAATCAGATCTGGACCTCTGATTCTCTCTTCACGGTAGCTGAAGGGAAAGGGCAGACATGGGTCAAGACTTGTCTTGGGAGAGATTAGTTTTGCTTTCTATAATAGTGTATACCTATCTTGACTTTAAGTTTCTTGAGGCCAGATGCTGCAGGCCTCTGGAGCTATTGACACTTGTCACCAACAGCAGAGGTCTTAGGTAAAGGACTTAGTGCTCCCTTCTCTGAGCAGATATTCAGGAACCTCTTACTGACTTGGCTAGTTAACTCTTTGTAAACCAGAAAAGAAAGGAGGCACTCATACATAAAACACACTCACTGGGTGAAGCAGAAAATGATGACATCACCTTTTATTTGTTGCTTTTAGCTTTCTATAATGTTTAGACATGCATTCATACTCATACACATACACATACACATGCATACTCTGGTCAGGCTGAGCCATCTGCCTCATGAACTCCACAGGTATTCATGCATGCTAGCTCATGTACACATACTCTTTGATATGTTTATACAAACAAACAGATAGACACATTTGTATAGATACATAGGTAGATGAATGAATGAATTGTTCAGAGTCCACTGAAGTGCCACCATTATTTTTTCTTTGGCCTTTTTATACCTTCTTAGACAAAAACTCTTAGGAAATTACCTCAGATATAAGTGTTAAAAAAATGGAAGTTACAGAAGGATGCTGATAACAAATTCAAAGCAGTTATTCATTGTATATTTAAATTATAAGTTCAAAACAACAGTTTTTTTACATGGCTTTCCCTTATCATAGTACACACTTGTGATTTTATCCTTGTACCTGAATGCTCTTTCTTGGATGAAAATTTGTGCCAAGTCTATTTCTCTTTTTAGTGTAATACAAAAGCTCACTGTATTTCTTTTTTTTAATATTTTTATTTTCTATATTCTTTGTTTACATTCCAAATGATTTCCCCTTTCCCGGATACCCCCTCCCCATATGTCCCATAAACTTTCTTCTCTCCATCCCTTCTCCAATCACCCCCCTCCTTTTTCTCTGTCCTTATATTCCCTTCCCATGCTAGATCAATCCTTTCCAGGATCAGGACCTTCTCCATACTTCTTCATGGGAGTCATTTGTTATACAATTTGTGCCTTGGGTATTCAGAGCTTCTGGGCTAATTAATATCCACTTATCAGAGATTGCATTGCATGGGTATTCTTTTGTGATTGGGTTACCTCACTTAGGATGATATTTTCCAGATCAAACCATTTGCCTAAATATTTGTGAATTCATTGTTTCTAATTGCTGAGTAGTATTCCATTGTGTAAATATACCACATTTTCTGTATCCATTCCTCCTTTGAGGGGCATCTGGGTTCTTTCCAGCTTCTGGCTATTATACATAAGGCTGCTATGAACATAATGGAGCATGTGTCTTTATTGCATGCTGGGGAATCCTTTGGGTATATGCCCAGGAGAGGTATAACAGGGTCCTCTGGAAGTCTCATGTCCAGTTTTCTGAGGAACCTCCAGGCTGATTTCCACAGTGGTTGTACCATCTTACAGCCCCATCAGCAGTGGAGGAGTGTTCCTCTTTCTCCGCATCCTCACCAACAACTGCTGTCTCCTGAGTTTTTGACCTTAGCCATTCTGACTGGTGTAAGGTGAAATCTCAGGGTTGTTTTGATCTGCATTTCCCTAATGACTAATGATGTTGAGCACTTCTTAAGGTGCCTCTTGGACATCTGAATTTCTTCAGGTGAAAATTCCTTGTTTAGATCTGTACCCTATTTTTTAATAGGGTTATTTGGTTCCCTGGGGTCTAACTTCTTGAGTTCTTTATATATATTGGATATTAGCCCTCTATCAGATGTGAGGTTGGTGAATATCCTTTCCCAATTTGATGGTTGCCGTTTTGTCTTTTTAACAGTGTCCTTTGCCTTACAGAAACTTTATAATATTATGAGGTCCCATTTGTCAATTTTTGATCTTAAAGCATAAGCTATTGGTGAACTGTTCAGGAACTTTTCCCCTGTGCCCATGTTCTCAAGGGTCTTCCCCAGTTTCTTTTCTATTAGTTTCAGTGTGTCTGGTTTTACATGGAGGTCCTTGATCCACTTGGAGTGAAGTTTAGTACATGGAGATAAGAATGGATCATTTCGCATTCTTCTGCATGCTGACCTCCAATTGATCCAGCACCATTTGTTGAAAAGGCTATATTTTTTCCACTGGATGTTTTTGGCTCCTTTGTCGAAGATCAAGTGACCATAGGTGTGTGGGTTCATTTCTGGGTCTTCAATTCTATTCCATTGGTGCACTTGTCTGTCACTGTGCCAATACCATGCAGTTTTTAACACTATTACTCTGTAGTATTGCTTGAAGTCAGGGATACTGATTCCCCCAGAATTTCTTTTGTTGTTGAGAATAGTTTTAGCTATCCTAGGTTTCTTGTTATTCCAGATGAATTTGAGAATTGCTTTATCTAACTCTGTGAAGAACTGAGAAGGGATTTTGATGGGGATTGCATTGAATCTGTAGATCGCTTTTGGCAAGATGGCCATTTTAACTATATTAAAATATAGTTAAATTTTTTTTAAATTTGCCACGATCATGGCAGACTTTTCCATTTTCTGAGGTCTTCTTCCATTTCCTTCTTCAGATACCTGAAGTTTTTGTCATATAGATCTTTCACTTGCTTTGATAGAGTCACACCAAGATACTTTATATTGTTTGTGGCTATTTTGAAGGGTGTTGTTTCCCTAACTTCTTTCTCAGCCTGCATATCCTTTGAGTATAGGAAGGCAACTGATTTGCTTGAGTTGATTTTTATAACCAGCCACTTTGCTGAAGTTGTTTATCAGCTGTAGGAGTTCTCTGGTGGAGGCTTTCGGGTCATTTAATTAGACTATCTTGTCATCTGCAAATAGTGATAATTTGACTTCTTCCTTTCCAATTTGTATCCCCTTGACCTCCTTATGTTGTCTAATTGCTCTAGCTAGAACTTCAAGTACTATATTGAAAAGATATGGAGAGAGAGGACAGCCTTGTATAGTCCCTGATTTTAGTGGGATTGCTTCAAGTTTCTCTCCATTTAGTTTGATGTTGGCTACCGGTTTGCTGTATATTGCTTTAACGATGTTTAGGTATGGGCCTTGAATTCCTCCTGTTCTTTCCAGTACTTTTAGCATGAAAGGATGCTGGATTTTGTCAAATGCTTTTTGTGCATCTAATGAGATGATCATATGGTTTTTTTTTTTTTTGAGTTTGTTTATGTAGTGGATAGCATTGATGGATTTCCTTATATTGAACCATCCCTGTATACCTGGGATGAAGCTTACTTGATCATGGTGGATGATCTTTTTGATGTGTTCTTGGATTAGGTTGGCCAGAATTTTATTAAGTATTTTTGCATAAATATTCATAAGAGAAATTGGCCTGAAGTTCTCTTTCTTTGTTGGATCTTTGTGTGGTTTTTGGTATCAGTGTAATTGTGGCTTCATAGAACGACTTGGGTAGAGTTCCTTCCGTTTCTATTTTGTGGAATAGTTTGAAGAGTATTGGTGTTAGGTCTTCTATGAAAGTCTGATAGAACTCTGCACTGAAGCCATCTGGTCCCATGCTTTTTTTGGTTGGGAGACTTTCTATGACCCTTTTTATTTCTTCAGGTGTTATGGGACTGTTTAGTTGATTTATTTGATCCTGATTTAGTTTTGGTGTTGGATATCCGTCTAGGAAACTGTCCATTTCCTCCAGATTCTCCAGTTGTGTTGAGTATAGGCTTTTGTAGTAGGAATTTAATGATTTTTTGAATTTCCTCAGTGTCTGTTGTTAGATCTCCCTTTTCATTTCTAAGTTTGGTAATCTGAATACTGTCTCTGTGCCCTTTGGTTAGTCTGGCTAAGGGTTTATCTATCTTGTTGGTTTTCTCGAAGAACCAGATCCTGGTTTTGTTGATTCTTTGTATGGTTCTCTGTGTTTCTACTTGATTGATTTCAGCCCTGAGTTCGATGATTTCCTGCCTTCTACTCCTCCTGGGTGAAATAGCTTCTTTTTGTTCCAGGGCTTTCAGGTGTGTCATTAAGCTGGTAGTGTATGCTCTCTCCATTTTCTTTTTGGAGGCACTCAGGGCTATGAGTTTTCCTCTTAGCATTGCTTTCATTGTGTCCCAAAGATTTGTGTATGTCGTGTCTTCATTTTCATTGTGTTCTAAAAAGTCTTTAATTTCTTTCTTTATTTCTTCCTTGACCAAGGTATCATTGAGTAGAATATTGTTCAGTTTCCACGTGTGTGTGAGTTTTCTGTTGTTTTTGTTGCTATTGAAGACCACTTTTACTCCATAGTGATCTGATAGGAGGCATGGGATTAGTTCGATCTTCTTATATTTGTTGAGGTCTGTCTTTTGACCAATTATATGGTCGATTTTGGAGAAGGTACCATGAGGTGCTGAGAAAAAGGTATATTCTTTTGCTTTAGGATAGAATGTTCTATATATATCTGTTAAATCTAATTGGTCCAAAGCTTCAATTAGTTTCATTGTGTCCCTGTTTAGTTTCTGTTTTCCTGATCGGTCCATTGAGGAAAGTGCAGTGTTGAAGTCACCCAAAATTATTGTGTTAGGTGCAATGTGTGCTTTGAGCTTTAATAAAGTTTCTTTTATGAAAGAGGGTTCACTTGCATTTGGAGCATAGATGTTCAGGATTCAGAGTTCTTCTTGCTGTATTTTTCCTTTGACCAGCAAGAAGTGTCCCTCAGTGGCTCTTTTGATGACTTTGGGTTGAAAGTCAGTTTTATCTGATATTAAAATGGCTACTCCAGCTTGTTTCCTGAGACCATTTGCTTGTAAAATTGTCTTCCAGTCTTTTACTCTAAGGTAGTGTTTCCTGTAAGCAGCAAATTGTAGGGTCCTGTTTATGTATCCAGTCAGTTAGTCTATGTTTTTTTATTGGGGCATTGAGTCCATTGATGTTAAGAGATATTAAGGAATAGTGATTGTTACTTCCTGTCATTTTTGACGTTATTTTTTAATTTGATTGGTTATCTTCTTTGGGTTTGATGAAAGGTTACTAGCTTGCTTTTTCCAGGGTGAAGTTTTCCTCCTTGTATTGGTGTTTTCCTCCTATTATCCTTTGTAGGGCTGGCTTTGTGGATAGATAATGGGTAAACTTGGTTTTGTCATGGAATTTCTTAGTTTCTCCATCTATGGTGATTGAGAGTTTTGCTGGATATAGTAGTTTTGGCTGGCATTTGTGTTCTCTTAGAGTCTGCATGAGATCTGCCCAGGATCGTCTAGCCTTCATAGTCTCAGGTGAAATGTCTGCTGTGATTCTGATAGGTCTTCCTTTATATGTTACTTGGCCTTTTTCTCTTATTGCCTTTAATATTCTTTCTTTGTTTAGTACATTTGGTGTTTTGATTATTATGTGATGGGAAGTATTTCTGTTCTGGTCCAGTCTGTTTGGAGTTCTGTAGGCTTCTTGTATATTCATGGGCATCTCTCTCTTTACGTTAGGGAAGTTTTCTTCCATAATTTTATTGAAAATATTTGCTGGCCCTTTAAGTTGTAAATCTTCACTCTCATCTATGCCTATAATCCTTAGGTTTGGTCTTCTCATTGTGTCCTGGATTTCCTGGATATTTTGGGTTACAAGCTTTTTGCATTTTGCATTTTCTTTACTGTTGAGTCCATGGTTTCTATGGTATCTTCAGCATCTGAGATTCTTTCTTCTATCTCTTGTATTCTGTTGTTGATATTTGCATCTATGTCCCCTGATTTCTTCTCAAGGCTTTCTATCTCCAAAGTTGTCTCCCTTTGGGTTTTCTTAGTTGTTTCTACTTCTGATTATGGATCCTGGATGGTTTTGCTTAGCTCCTTCACTTGCTTGTTTGTGCTTTCCTGTAATTCTATAAGAGATTTTTGTGTTTCCTCTGTCATGACCTCAGCCTGTTGACCAAAGTTCTCCTGTATATCTTTAAGTGTATATTTTTGCGTTTCCTCCTTATTGGCTTTTGTATTCTCCTGGATTTCTTTCAATGATTTTTGTGTTTCCCTTGCAAGGGCTTCTAACTTTTGATCCATTTTCTCCTGAATTTCTTTAAGTATGTCCTTCATGTGTTCCTGTACCAGCATCATGACCAGTGATTTTAAATCCAAATCTTGTTTTACTGGTGTGATGGGGTATCCAGGACATGCTGGTAAAGGAGAATTGGGTTCAGACGTTGCCATATTGCCTTGATTTCTGTTAGTGACGTTCCTGCATTTGCTTTTTGCCATCTAGATCTCACTGGAGTTAGTTGGTCTTGTCAATGCTGGACTCACCAGTGCAAGCTGCCTCTTCCCAGGTGGCCTCTGGTGCACAGCTTACCTCCTGCACTACCTGGAGACAGGGCGCTGTTGCCCAGGCTGTTCAGATCCTGCAGCAGACACCTGAAGGCTCCAGCTGGGGCCTGCTGGATTCACCAGAGCACATTGACTCCTCCCAGCCGGCCTCCTGGAAGCCCCTCTTGCCTTTTGCAGGACTTGGAGATGTGGTGTTCCTGCCCAGGCTGATCTGGATCCGGAAGCAGAGAGATCTGAAGGCTCCTGTCAGAGGCCTCAGGACTGGAGCCTAAGCTCCTTGCCACCAGAGCAAGCTGTGTGCTCTCCCTGACTGCCTCTGGGTGCACACCAGGTCTCCTGCACTTCCTGGAGACTGACTGCTGTGGCCCAGGCTGTTCAGATCCCAAAGCAGACACCTGGAGGCTCCTGCAGGTACCCACTGGATTCACCAGAGCACACTGACTTCTCCCTGCTGGCTGCCCAGAAGCTCCTCTTGCCTCTTGCAGGACCTGGAGATGTGGTATTGCCGCCCAGGCTGATCTGGATCCGGAAGCGGAGAGCTGTATTTCTTTCTTTTTTTTTTTTTTTATTTTTATCTTACTTTTTATTAGATAGTTACTTTATTTACATTTCAAATGTGTTCTCCTTTCCTCCCCCTAAAACTCTCCATCCCATCCCCCCTTTCCTGCTTACCAACCTTTCTCCCCACTTTCCTGACCTGGGACACTGGAGCATCAAGCCTTCACAGGACCAATGGCCTCTCCTCTCGTTGATGTCTGTAAAGGCCATCCTCTGCTACATATGTAGCTGGAGCCATGGGTCTGTCCATATATACTTTTTGGTTGGTGGTTTAGTCCCTGGGAGCTCTGGAGGTATTGGTTGGTACATATTATTTTTCCTTCTATGGGGCTACAAACCTCTTTATCTCCTTGGGTCCTTTCTCTAGCTCCTCCATTGGGACCCTATGCTCAGTTTAATGGTTGGCTGTGAGCCACAGGTATTTTGATTCCCCTTCTAGAAGGGTCAATGTATTGACTCTTTGATTTTTCTTCATCTTGATATTCATGTGGTCTGTGTATTGTATCTTGGGTATTCTGAGCTTTTGGGCTAACATCCACTTATCAGTGAGTATATAGCATGTGTATTCTTTTGTGATTGGTTGTGACTGATTGACTTCACTCAAGATTATATTTCCAAGCTCCATCCATTTGCCTAAGAATTTCATGAATTCATTGATTTTAATAACTGAATAGTACTCTGTATCCATTCCTCTGTTGAGGGACTGTTATTCAGTGTCTGGAATTTCTCTTTCCATGTGAGTCAGGAATACTGAAGACATGATTCTAGAATAGAGGCATATGTTAATATTGCAAGGGCCATTGCTCTTAAAAATGTTTTAAGAAAGACATCAGAAGTTTTGTTAGTGGAGGATTCTGGGACTGCCTGCCTAAATAGAGATTCATTAAAATCACACAACTTTGGCAAATTATTAATGGAATCCTTAGCATACAGAATGCAATCTTTTTTTTCTTGATATTGGAAAAGTAAAGTATATCAACAGGAGCTTATGAACACAAGGGAAAATACCTGGAGATAAATTCATTATTCAGTAGATATTATAATACAGAAGGATGGAGAACACATGATTAGAAAGCCTAACTCATTAAAAATGTTTTCTTTGTTGGCTTAGGGACTGGAGATGGCCACCCTATCATGCATCAAACGGTGACAATAGCTGCCATCATAGAAGCCACTTGACATATTAAACAGCATGGACTAGATATACTAAAATGTAATTATCATCAGCATAATCTTATCATACAATAAATATTCCTAAAACACACAGAGATTAGGACAGTGAAGATGAGGCAGTTACATGAGTGTTTCCAACATGTTCACGGTTGTCAGGGCAGCATTCGCTCCAAGGTTATTACTTCTATTCAGAAAGTCCTGTTCTTAATTCACACATTCTAATGAAATGTGAAACATTTAAATAACTATGCATAATTGGTATGCTAAACTTTGCATAGCAAACCACAGCACAGGGATTCAGATTATACAGCAAAAACTAAACAAGAAATAATACTTAGGAATCTGGTAAACCTAAAACGCACGGCACCTTAAGAAGTGCTCAACATCATTAGTCATTAGGGAAATGCAGATCAAAACAACCCTGAGATTTCATCTTACACCAGTCAGAATGGCTAAGGTTAAAAACTCAGGAGACAGCAGGTGTTGGTGAGGATGTGGAGAAAGAGGAACGCTCCTCCACTGCTGGTGGGGTTGTAAGATGGTACAACCACTGTGGAAATCAGTCTGGAGGTTCCTCAGAAAACTGGACATGAGACTTCCAGAGGACCGTGCTATACTTCTCCTGGGCATATATCCAAAGGATTCCCCGGCATGCAATAAAGACACATGCTCCATTATGTTCATAGCAGCCTTATTTATAATAGCCAGAAGCTGGAAAGAACCCAGATGCCCCTCAAAGAAGGAATGGATACAGAAAACGTGGTATATTTACACAATGGAATACTACTCAGCAATTAGAAACAATGAATTCACAAATATTTAGGCAAATGGTTTGATCTGGAAAATATCATCCTAAGTGAGGTAACCCAATCACAAAAGAATACACATGCAATGCAATCTCTGATAAGTGAATATTAATTAGCCCAGAAGCCCTGAATACCCAAGGCACAAATTGCATAACAAATGACTCCCATGAAGAAGTATGGAGAGGGTTCTGATCCTGGAAAGGATTGATCTAGCATGGGAAGGGAATATAAGGACAGAGAAAAAGGAGGGGGGTGATTGGAGAAGGGATGGAGAGAAGGTTTATGGGACATATGGGGAGGGGGTATCCGGGAAAGGGGAAATCATTTGGAATGTAAACAAAGAATATAGAAAATAAAAATATTAAAAAAAGAAACAACCATATTCTAAAAGGCTGCCACAATTCTGGTGTGCATTTCAGCCTCCTGCTATTGCAGAAAAATATTCCCTCTCACTTAGTATAAAATCTAATATATTTACTTTTCCTTAGCTCTGATACAAGTTGCACTGAGCTGAAATCAAGATGGATCATGGCTCCTTTCTGAGCATTTGAGGAAATAACCCATTTCCTTGCTTTTACTAGCTCTTGGTGGAATTTTCTAGACCTTGCCTTGTGGCTTTCTATCTCCATCTGAAACACAGCATTGTGACAAAAATATTTATCATAATCCCATTTACCTCTGGCCAGAGTTAGGAGATATTTTGTGATTTTTAAAGATATACCCTGTCAGACTGGTACTGTGTCAAGTGCTTTAATATATCCATATCTACCAGTTCCTTTCAGAAAGTCATGCTATGTATTCACAGTCTAAGACATCAGGAGAGGGTGTCTTTGGTGGTGGTGGGGATCATCTTCTTCTTCCCACCAAATAAAAACTTTAGATCTTTGCAAACACAGTCTGAGATCAGGTATGAGACTGCAGGGTACATACAGGCAACACTGCAAAGGCTAACCTCTGAGCAAGATGACTCTCTAAACATTAAAGGGATGTTTTCAAACCAGGCCAATCTTTCTCATCCTATAACTGTGAAAATATTTCCCTTACCTCGAGCTCTATCAATGCTTTTCTGTTTTTTTTTTTTCTATGAAGTGTCAGCCATGTTAAAAGTTGGAACATGGGGACACAAAGACACCATAGGATTCATCTTTGCCAGATCCGGAACAATCCTCCCTTTAATCTATGAAGCTAGCTGCTCCTGGGGGGATAAAAGTTAGTGTCAACTGATCATCCTTGGGAATAAATGGCCTTTCAGCATTTGGAAGGAACAAGATTCTATGGTTAATTCTATGTAGTTTTGATCAATAACAGACATCATATTCTTCTTCAAAGAAAGCCTTTTCCAGTATTTACCCTGCAAAGGACTCTACCCTACATACACATAGAAAAGCAATATCAATTTAGCTTTCAAATAAAGGAAAAAGAGGCTTGTCACAGGAAATGGCTAATAGGATCTACTTGACTCCTGCTTCTTTTAAGCTATGACTGAAAGCAACAACAAATACCAAAGAGCTCACAGTGTAAATACTTTTAGGCACTTCACAACATCCTCCTAGATACCTAAAGTACCAGATACCCTTAGAAATACACAGATGTGTTTCCTCCAAACCACCTTCCATCCAAAAATGGATTGCTAACCTTTGTATTTAAGGGGGTTTTCTGTAAAATACGAATGAGACTATTCAATTTATCATCCTAGAGAAAAACTGTCATACTGTCACAGAGCAGAGAATAGCCAATTGCTAATATCAAATGCTGTGAAAACAGTGCTTCTCAAAGTTCCGAGGAAGTGACCCAATTTTACAGCAGAGCACACCTAGGCTAGGCAGATTATACTAAAACAATACTACTGAAATATTAAACTTAAGTCACTTTATTTGTATAAAGAAAATATAAAGCCAAGAAAGGATGTTAATTGAAATATTATAAAATATTTAGATGCCACAATGTGTCTAGCATTTTGAATATAATTCTCTACTAATTTGGGCAGAGTCAGTGAATTGCTGAAAGACTCAAAAGGAGGTCAAGAATGGAAGAGTTGGCCTAAAACTGGAGGAAAATCTTGCTGATCATGGAAATCCTGGAAAGTTACATTATAGACGTCTTGGATGTGGATTCTTTATTAGAAAACCACATAGTAAATGAAACAATCAGCCCTGTGTTTTTGTAAAGGAATCTAGGATGCACTAGAATAACAAAAACCAAAACTTTGCTGTCTTAATAGTCTTTTCTGCAGTATATTTGTTTTCTGCTTAAAACAAGTATTGTGTGCGTGTACATGTGTGTGTATGTGTGTATGCATGTGTGTGAGAGAGAGTGTGAGTGTGTGTGTGTGTTTGTGTGTGTTTGTGTGTTATTCAACCCTAGCCTAGTGACATCTCCATTTTGTATGAGAGTATTGAAGCAGAAAGGCTTACTTTTATTTTACAATTATTATCTCAGCCAACTTAAAAAGGAAGTCATTATAAACTTTGTTAGAAATATCCTTAGAATTTTGATAGAGGACTGCATTGAATCTGTAGATTGCCTTTGGTAGGATGGCCATTTTTAACATGTTAATTCTACCAATCTATAAGCATGGGAGATCTCTCCATTTTCTGAGGTCTTCTTCGATTTCTTTGTTGAGAGACTGAAGTTCTTGTCATGTAGATCTTTCACCTGTTTGGTTAGAGTTACCCCAAGATATTTTATATTATTTGTGACTATCGTGAAGGTTGTTGTTTCCCTATTTTCTTTCTTATCCAGTTTATCATTTGTGTAAAGGAACACTACTGATTTGTTTGAGTTAATTTTATATCCAGCTACTTTGCTCAAGTTGTTTATCAGCTGTAGAAGTTCTCTGGTAGAATTTTTGAGGATATATATATATATATATATATATATATATATATATATATATATACATCACCTACAAATATACTTGGAAGAAACTAGAGCTCTATAAATTTTAAACTTACTCAGCTTTTGCTTGGGTAGATTTAAAAATGTTGGTAAGTGCAAGAATTGTCATACAAAGATCAGTGAGAAAACTGGCTTCAGAAAGGTGAGGCTGTGTATGTAAGAGAGAGAGAGAGACAATGGACTAAGAGAAAACATGCTATTAGTATTTCTTAGATATACAATGGGGAAAGGGTAGATTTGTGGTAAACATTTCTCAGTAACATTCCTTTATGAATATCTTAAATGTTGCTAATTTTGATGATTAAAAAAAAGAAAGTATAG
This sequence comes from Apodemus sylvaticus, assembly GCF_947179515.1. Taxonomy (NCBI): domain Eukaryota; kingdom Metazoa; phylum Chordata; class Mammalia; order Rodentia; family Muridae; genus Apodemus; species Apodemus sylvaticus. The sequence goes on along the minus strand of NC_067473.1, from coordinate 136,788,830 downwards.
GAACGCTGATTAGTAACAAATTGCTGGGCTAACAAATTATTCAGATTGCTTCTGGCAAAAGGAACGTGGGAAATCCTTAGTGTCCTGCTTTGTAAGCACACTCTCTATTTTCTTTGGTAGTATTGGTTTAGAACCTTCTGCTGATTAATTTACTCATTATTAAATACTATTAGTCTTACAGTGTCTAGAGAGTCTTCTTTCCTTACCATAATGATATACCACCCACCCAACCTTTTATTTTTGAATTATGACAAATGTGGCCTTGGTATTTTTAACTTTAAAATTGAGTTAACTTTTCATACCACATCTAAGAATATAGTTAGAACATGATAGTAGTCCTCTAAATTGGAAGTAAATTCCTCTTAAATCCCTCAGGAGCATTTTTACCTTTCTTCCAAAGGCTGTGGATGAAGAAGAATTGTAGCAATGAAGTAGGTAAGATTATCAGCTGAGACATTCAAAAAAGAGCATCCCAGATGGCACAGTTAAGTTTAAGTATTCAGTGAGGTTCTTTAGGTTATTACCCCTCTACTAATGGGGCAAGAGAAAGTGGCGATGTTCTGAGTGCACCTCCAAACAGACTTGCCAGTGAGGGAAAGAGATGTTTTTATCTTTATGTGAAGCACTTTGTCACTGTGTGCTTTTGAGTGGATTAGAGTTATCACATTTTTGATATACATGTGTCTTTCTCTCTCCTTTTTACTTTATTTTATTGATCATTTTATTTATTCACTTTTTCAAATGCTATTCATCTTCCCAGTTTAATCCCCTATTCCCTCTCCAGAACCCCTGCTTCTGTGAGGGTGCCCCACCCACTCACCCCCTCCTGATTCAGCACCCTAGCATTCCCCTACTCTGGGTCATCAACCCTCCACAGGACCAAGGTTGTCACATCCCATTGATGCTAGATAAGGTAATCCTCTACTACATATGCAGATGGAACCATAGGTCCCTCTATGTGTACTCTTTACTTGGTGATTGAAGCCCTGGGAGCTTTGGGGGGGGCGCGGGTTGGTTGATATTGTCATTCATTCTGTGTGGTTGCAAACCCCATCAGCTTCTTCAGCTTCTTCCCCTAACTCCCCCATTGGGGTCCCCACACATACTCTGATGTTTGGCTATATGCATTCACATTAATTCTTCATCAGGATCATCTGTGTTGACAATGAGCACCAGGAAAAATATACTTCATGGGATTATATATCCATAAAATATAGAAATGAAATAAAATTCTCACTAATTTTTTTCCAGATTTTTCATTCTGGTAATAAAGCATTATGCAAACATTTACTATGTCCAAGTCAATTTCCTAACCACAATGGTGTTTGGTGAATTTAGCTGAAACACGGATAGTGATATAAAGGGAATTAAGCTAGCATATTGTTCCTATAATATGGGTAGGTGCCTGCTGTTGTATTACATATGGTTATCACTGGGGTTTCAGTGTCTCTTCCAAAGTTCATGCATGAGAGACATAATTCCTAATGCATCAGTGTTGAAAAATGAATGTAAAAAAAGGAGTTCCCTTGTGCTTTTTGCATGGATTGTCATGATTACTGGGTAGGTCAATCACAGACAGTAGTATGGGACCCTGGAGTCAGGACAGCTCTTTCCTTATGATTTTCCTTTTCCTGCATGTTTTGGGGAAGCATAAAGTTCTACTTTCATTAGAAGCAAGTATCATGATTTTGGACTGACCATCATCTAAAATCACAAGTTTTATAAATTTTTGTTCATTGCAAAGAGTGCAGCCATAATGATTCTGTTATACCAACATGAAAACATAAAGACAGGGCAGATAAATTTGAATTGACTTAATAGGAAAATGTCCTTGTCCAACTTTAAGAAGTAGGCTCCTGGAATACACATTGTAGAAGAAGAAAACCAACTCTTGCAATTCATTCTCTGTTCTCCACAAGTGCATCATGGTATATTCATGCCTACATACATATGCAACAAAACTAGATATATATATAACAAAAATTTTTTTTAAAAAAATGACCAAACCAATGACTGTGATTTTCTCCAATGCTGCATATCTTCACATTATGAGAAGGATAAGGCAATTGCCACATGGCTATTTTTAAATAAAAGCAAAAACCATCTGATTTCTGGGGCCATAGGCTTTGTGTTTGATTTTTCCTCAACAAAAATAAGCTGGAAAAATTCTCATGGCATCTATTCTTTTGGATATTTTGAAAAAAGCATGGTTTTCTTTGTGAAGATTGAAATAATTTCCACTTAAACACCCCTTGAGGTATTTTTTTAAAAGGTTTATTTATTTATTATATGTAAGTACACTGTAGCTGTTTTCAGACACCAGAAGAGGGCGTCAGATCTCTTTAGGGATGGTTGTGAGCCACCATGTGGGTGCTGGGATCTGAACTTATGACCTTTGGAAGAGCAGTCGGTGCTCTTACCTGCTGAGCCATCTCTCCAGCCCCGAGGTATTTATTTTTAATACCTTAAAAACTTAGTTCATACACCATAGAACTTCATCAATTGAAATTTATAGTAATTAATAATATAACTAAATGTTCAAAAAATGTTCTACACTTATCTATAGAAAAAGATATAGAAGAGGGGCTTCCGGGAGGCAGGTTGGGAGAAGTCAGTGTGCTCTGGTGAATCCAGCGGGCCCCGGCAGGAGCCTCCAGGTGCCTGCTTTGGGATCTGAACAGCCTGGGCCACAGCACTCGGTCTCCAGGAAGTGCAGGAGTCCTGGTGTGTACCCAGAGGCAGTCTGGGAGCTCACATCTTGCTCCGGTGGCACAGAGCTTGGGTTCCAGTCCTGAGGCCTCTGGCAGGAGCCCTCAGATCTCTCCGCTTCCGGATCCAGATCAGCCTGGGCTGCAACACCATATCTCCAGGTCCTGCAAGAGACAAGAGGGGCTTCCAGGCAGCCAGCTGGGAGAAGTAAGTGTGCTCTGGTGAATCCAGCAGGTCCCAGAGGGAGCCTTCAGGTGTCTGCTGCAGGATCTGAACAGCCTGGCCAACAGCACCCTGTCTCCAGGCAGTGCAGGAAGTAAGCTATGTAAGACAGGTCACCTGGGAAGGGGCAGCTTGCACTGGTGAGTCCAGCATTGACAAGACGAACTAACACCAGTGAGAACTAGATGGCAAAAGGCAAACGCAGGAACGTCACTAACAGAAATCAAGGCAATATGGCAAAATCTGAACCCAATTCTCCTTTACCAGCATGTCCTGGATACCCCATCACACCAGTAAAACAAGATTTGGATTTAAAATCATTGGTCATGATGCTGGTACAGGAACACATGAAGGACATACTTAAAGAAATTCAGGAGAAAATGGATCAAAAGTTAGAAGCCCTTGCAAGGGAAATACAAAAATCATTGAAAGAAATCCAGGAGAATACAAAAGCCAATAATGAGGAAACACAAAGAACACTTAAAGAAATACAGGAGAACTTTGGTCAACAGGCTGAGGTCATGAAAGAGGAAACACAAAAATCTCTTATAGAAATACAGGAAAGCACAAACAAGCAAGTGAAGGAGCTAAGCAAAACCATCCAGGATCTAAAATCAGAAGTAGAAACAACTCAGAAAACTCAAAGGGAGACAACTTTGGAGATAGAAAGCCTTAGGAAGAAATCAGTGGACATAGATGCAAATATCAACAAAAGAATACAAGAGATAGAAAAAAGAATCTCAGATGCTGAAGATACCACAGAAACCATGGACTCAACAGTTAAAGAAAATGCAAAAAGCAAAAAGCTTGTAACCCAAAATATCCAGGAAATCCAAGACACAATGAGAAGACCAAACCTAAGGATTATAGGCATAGATGAGAGTGAAGATTTACAACTTAAAGGGCCAGCAAATATCTTCAATAAAATTATGGAAGAAAACTTCCCTAACCTAAAGAGAGAGATGCCCATGAATATGCAAGAAGCCTACAGAACTCCAAACAGACTGGACCAGATCAGAAATACTTCCTGTCACATAATAATCAAAACACCAAATGTACTAAACAAAGAAAGAATATTAAAGGCAGTAAGAGAAAAAGGCCAAGTAATATATAAAGGAAGACCTATCAGAATCACAGCAGACTTTTCACCTGAGACTATGAAGGCTAGAAGGTCCTGGGCAGATCTCATGCAGACTCTAAGAGAACACAAATGCCAGCCAAAACTACGATATCCAGCAAAACTCTCATTCACCATAGATGGAGAAATTAAGATATTCCATGACAAAACCAAGTTTACCCAATATCTATCCACAAACCCAGCCCTTCAAAGGATAATAGGAGGAAAACACCAATACAAGGAGGGAAACTTCACCCTGGAAAAAGCAAAACAGTAACGTTACATCAAACCCAAAAGAAGTTAACCAATCAAATTTAAAAAATAACGTCAAAAATGACAGCAAGTAACAATCACTATTCCTTAATATCTCTTAACATCAATGGACTCAATGCCCCAATAAAAAGACATAGACTAACTGACTGGATACGTAAACAGGACCCTACATTTTGCTGCTTACAGGAAACACACCTCAGGGTCAAAGACAAACACTACCTTAGAGTAAAAGGCTGGAAGACAATTTTACAAGCAAATGGTCTCAGGAAACAAGCTGGAGTAAGCCATTTTAATATCAGATAAAATTGACTTTCAACCCAAAATCATCTGAGGGACTCTGAGTCTCTGAGGGACACTTCTTGCTGGTCAAAGGAAAAATACAACAAGAAGAAATCTCAATCCTGAACATCTATGCTCCAAATGCAAGTGCACCCTCTTTCGTAAAGAAACTTTATTAAAGCTCAAAGCACACATTGCACCTAACACAATAATTGTGGGTTACTTCAACACTGCACTTTCCTCAATGTATCGATCAGGAAAACAGAAACTAAACAGAGACACAATGAAACTAATTGAAGCTTTGGACCAATTAGATTTAATATATATATATCTGTGTATATATATATATATATATATATATATATCTGTGTATATATATATATATATATAACATTCTATCCTAAAGCAAAAGAATATACCTTTTTCTCAGCACCTCATGGTACCTTCTCCAAAATTGACCATATAATTGGTCACAAGACAGACCTCAACAAATATAAGAAGATAGAACTAATCCCATGCCTCCTATCAGATCACTTTGGTTTAAAAGTGGTCTTTAATAGCAACAAAAACAACAGAAAACCCACATACACATGGAAACTGAACAATATTCTACTCAATGATACCTTGGTCAAGGAAGAAATAAAGAAAGAAATTAAAGACTTTTTAGAACACAATGAAAATGAAGACACAGCATACCCAAATCTATGGGAAACAGTGAAAGCAGTTCTAAGAGGAAAACTCATAGCCCTGAGTGCCTCCAAAAAGAAAATGGAGAGAGCATACACTACCAGCTTAATGACACACCTGAAAGCCCTGGGAAAAAAAAGAAGGTATTTCACCCAGGAGGAGTAGAAGGCAGGAAATCATCAAACTCAGGGCTGAAATCAATCAAGTAGAAACAAAGAGAACCATACAAAGAATCAACAAAACCAGGAGCTGGTTCTTTGAGAAAATCAACAAGATAGATAAACCCTTAGCCAGACTAACCAAAGGGCACAGAGACAGTATCCAGATTAACAAACTTAGAAATGAAAAGGGAGATATAACAACAGAAACTGAGGAAATTCAAAACATCATTAGCTCCTACTACAAAACCCTATACTCAACACAACTGGAGAATCTGGAGGAAATGGACAGTTTCCTAGACAGATATCTGACACCAAAACTAAATCAGGATGAAATAGATCAACTAAACAGTCCCACAACACCTGAAGAAATAAAAAGGGCCATAGAAAGTCTCCCAACCAAAAAAAAAAAAAAAAAAAAAAAAAAAAAAAAAAAAAATCACGGGACCAGATGGCTTCAGTGCAGAGTTCTATCAGACCTTCATAGAAGACCTAACACCAATACTCTTCAAACTATTCCACAAAATAGAAACAGAAGGAACTCTACCCAACTCGTTCTATGAAGCCACAATTACGCTGATATCAAAACCACACAAAGATCCAACAAAGAAGGAGAACTTCAGGCCAATTTCTCTTATGAATATTGATGCAGAAATACTTAATAAAATTCTTTTTTTAAAAATTTTTTTATTCGATATAATTTATTTACATTTCAAATGATTTCCCCTTTTCTAGCCCCCCACTCCCTGAAAGTCCTGTAAGCCCCCTTCTCTTCCCCTGTCCTCCCACCCACCCCTTCCCACTTCCCCGTTCTGGTTTTGTCGAATACTGCTTCACTGAGTCTTTCCAGAACCAGGGGCCACTCCTCCTTTCTTCTTGTATCTCATTTGATGTGTGGATTATGTTTTGGGTATTCCAGTTTTCTAGGTTAATATCCACTTATTAGTGAGTGCATACCATGATTCACCTTTTGAGTCTGGGTTACCTCACTTAGTATGATGTTCTCTAGCTCCATCCATTTGCCTAAGAATTTCATGAATTCATTGTTTCTAATGGCTGAATAGTACTCCATTGTGTAGATATACCACATTTTTTGCATCCACTCTTCTGTTGAGGGATACCTGGGTTCTTTCCAGCATCTGGCAATTATAAATAGGGCTGCTATGAACATAGTAGAGCATGTATCCTTATTACATGGTGGGGAATCCTCTGGGTATATGCCCATGACTGGTATAGCAGGATCTTCTGGAAGTGAGGTGCCCAGTTTTTGGAGGAACCGCCAGATTGCTTTCCAGAGTGGTTGTACCAATTTGCAACCCCACCAACAGTGGAGGAGTGTTCCTCTTTCTCCACACCCTCTCCAACACCTGATGTCTCCTGAATTTTTTATCTTAGCCATTCTGACTGGTGTAAGATGAAATCTCAGGGTTGTTTTGATTTGCATTTCCCTAATGACTAATGAAGTTGAGCATTTTTTAAGATGCTTCTCTGCCATCCGAAGTCTTCAGGTGAGAATTCTTTGTTTAACTCTGTACCTCATTTTTTAATAGGGTTGTTTGGTTTTCTGGAGTCTAACTTCTTGAGTTCTTTATATATATTGGATATTAGCCCTCTATCTGATGTAGGATTGGTGAAGATCTTTTCCCAATGTGTTGGTTGCCGATTTGTCCTCTTGATGGTGTCCTTTGCCTTCCAGAAACTTTGTAATTTTATGAGGTCCCATTTGTCAATTCTTGCTCTTAGAGCATACGCTTTTGGTGTTCTGTTCAGAAACTTTCTCCCTGTACCGATGTCCTCAAGTGTCTTCCCCAGTTTCTTTTCTATTAGCTTCAGAGTGTCTGGCTTTATGTGGAGGTCCTTGATCCATTTGGATTTGAGCTTAGTACAAGGAGACAAGAATGGATCAATTCGCATTCTTCTGCATGCTGCCCTCCAGTTGAACCAGCACCATTTGTTGAAAAGGCTATCTTTTTTCCATTGGATGTTTTTAGCCTCTTTGTCGAGGATCAAGTAGCCATAGGTATGTGGGTTCATTTCTGGATCTTCAATCCTGTTCCATTGATCTTCCTGCCTGTCACTGTACCAATACCATGCAGTTTTTAACACTATTGCTCTGTAGTATTGCTTGAGGTCAGGGATACTGATTCCCCCAGATTTTCTTTTGTTGCTGAGAATAGTTTTAGCTATCCTGGGTTTTTTGTTGTTCCAGATGAATTTGATAATTGCTCTTTCTAACTCTGTGAAGAATTGAGTTGGGATTTTGATGGGTATTGCATTGAATCTGTATATTGCTTTTGGCAAAATGGCCATTTTAACTATATTGATTCTACCGATCCATGAGCATGGGAGGTTTTCCCATTTTTTTGAGGTCTTCTTCCATTTCCTTCTTCAGAGTCTTGAAGTTCTTGTCATACAGATCTTTCACATGTTTGGTAAGAGTCACCCCAAGATACTTTATACTGTTTGTGGCTATTATGAAGGGGGTCATTTCCCTAATTTCTTTCTCAGCCTGCTTATCCTTTGAGTATAGGATGGCCACTGATTTGCTTGTGTTGATATTATAACCTGCCACTTTCTGAAGTTGTTTATCAGCTGTAGGAGCTCTCTAGTGGAGTTTTTTGGGTCACGTAGGTAGACTATCATGTCATCTGCAAATAATGATAGTTTGACTTCTTCCTTTCCAATTTGTATCCCTTTCACCTCCTTATGTTGTCGAATTGCCCGAGCTAGTACCTCAAGTACAATATTGAAAAGATAAGGAGAAAGGGGGGCAGCCTTGTCTGGTCCCTGATTTCAGTGGGATTGCTTCAAGTTTCTCTCCATTTAGTTTGATGCTGGCTACCGGTTTGCTGTATATTGCTTTTACTATGTTTAGGTATGGGCCTTGAATTCCTGTTCTCTCCAAGACTTTAAGCATGAAAGGATGCTGAATTTTGTCAAATGCTTTTTCAGCATCCAATGAAATGACCATGTGGTTTTGTTCTTTGAGTTTGTTTATGTAGTGGATTGCATTGATGGATTTCCATATATTGAACCAACCCTGCTTCCCCGGATTAAACCTACTTGATCATGGTGGATGATCGTTTTGATGTGTTCTTGGATTCGGTTGGCAAGAATTTTATTGAGTATTTTTGCATCGATGTTCATAAGGGAAATTGGACTGAAGTTCTCTTTCTTTGTTGGATCTTTGTGTGGCTTTGGTATCAGCGTAATTGTGGCTTCGTAGAAGGAGTTGGGTAATGTTCCTTCTGTTTCTATTTTGTGGAATAGTTTGAAGAGTATTGGTGTTAACTCTTCTTTGAAGGTCTGATAGAATTCTGCACTGAAACCATCTGGTCCTGTGCTTTTTTTGGTTGGAAGACTTTCTATGACTCCTTCTATTTCTTTAGGCATTATGGGACTGTTTAGATGGTCTAGTTGGTCCTGATTTAATTTTGGTATTTGGTATCTGTCAAGGAAATTGTCCATTTCCTCCAGATTCTCCTGTTGTGTTGAATACAGACCCTTGTAGTAGGATCTGATGATTTTTTGGATTTCCTCAGTTTCCGTTGTTATATCTCCCTTTTCATTTCTAAGTTTGTTAATTTGGATACTTTCTCTGTGCCCTTTGGTCAGTCTGGCTAAGGGTTTATCTATCTTGTTGATTTTCTCAAAGAACCAGCTCCTAGTTTTGTTGATTTTTTTGTATGGTTCTCTTTGTTTCTACTTGATTGATTTCGGCCCTGAGCTTGATGATTTCCTGCCTTCTACTCCTCCTGGGTGAAATAGCTTCTTTTTGTTCCAGGGCTTTCAGGTGTGTCATTAGCTGGTAATGTATGCTCTCTCCATTTTCTTTTTGGAGGCACTCAGGGCTATGAGTTTTCCTCTTAGCACTGCTTTCATTGTGTCCCATAGGTTTGGGTATGTTGTGTTTTCATTTTCATTGTGTTCTAAAAAGTCTTTAATTTCTTTCTTTATTTCTTCCTTGACCAAGGTATCATTGAGTAGAATATTGTTCAGTTTCCACGTGTATGTGGGTTTTCTGTTGTTTTTGTTGCTATTGAAGATCACTTTTACTCCATAGTGATCTGATAGGAGGCATGGGATTAGTTCGATCTTCTTATATTTGTTGAGGTCTGCCTTGTTTCCAATTATATGGTCGATTTTGGAGAAGGTACCATGAGGTGCTGAGAAAAAGGTATATTCTTTTGCTTTAGGGTGAAATGTTCTATAAATATCAGTCAAATCCAATTGGTCCAAAGCTTCAATTAGTTTTACTGTGTCCCTGTTTATTTTCTGTTTTCCTGATCGGTCCATTGAGGAAAGTGCAGTGTTGAAGTCCCCCACAATTATTGTGTTAGGTGCAATGTGTGCTTTGAGCTTTAGTAAAGTTTCTTTTACGAATGAGGGTGCCCTTGCATTTGGCGCATAGATGTTCAGAATTGAAAGTTCTTCTTGGTGGATTTTTCCTTTGACCAGCAAGAAATGTCCTTCTGTGTCTCTTTTGATGACTTTAGGTTGAAAGTCAATTTTATCTGATATTAGAATGGCTACTCCTGCTCGTTTCCTGTGACCATTGGCTTGTAAGATTGTCTTCCAGCCTTTTACTCTAAGGTAGTTTTTATCTTTGACACTGAGGTGTGTCTCCTGTATACAGCAAATTGTAGGGTCCTGTTTCCTTATCCAGTCTGTTAGTCTATGTCTTTTTATTGGGGAATTGAGACCATTGATGTTAAGAGATATTAGGGAATAGTGATTATTACTTCCTGTCATTTTTGATGTTCTTTTTATATTCAAGTGGTTATCTTCTTTTGGGTTTGATGAAGGAAGGTAACTATCTTGCTTTTTCCAGGGTGTAGTTTCCCTCCTTGTATTGGAGTTTTCCTCCTATTATTCTTTGCAGAGCTGGGTTTGTGGAAAGATATTGTGTAAATTTGGTTTTGTCATGGAATATCTTGGTTTCTCCATCTATGGTCAATGAGAGTTTTGCTGGGTATAGTAGTCTTGGCTGACATCTGTGTTCTCTTAGAGTCTGCATGAGATCTGCCCAGGATCCTCTAGCTTTCATGGTCTCTGGTGAGAAGTCTGGTGTGATTCTGATAGGTCTTCCTTTATATGTTACTTGGCCTTTCTCTCTTACTGCCTTTAATATTCTTTCTTTGTTTAGTGCATTTGGGGTTTTGATTATTATGTGACGAGAGGTATTTCTGCTCAGGTCCAGTCTGTTTGGAGTTCTGTAGGCTTCTTGTATATTCATAGGCATCTCTCTCTTTAAGTTAGGAAAGTTTTCTTCCATAATTTTGTTGAAGATATTTGCTGGCCCCTTCTGTTGTAAATCTTCACTCTCATCTATACCTATAATCCTTAGGCTTGGTCTTCTCATTGTATCCTGGATTTCCTGGATGTTCTGGGATACAAGCTTTTTGCATTTTGCATTTTCTTTGACAGTTGAGTCAATGGTTTCTATGGTATCTTCGGCATCTGAGATTCTTTCTTCCATCTCTTGTATTCTGTTGTTTATATTTGCATCTATGGCCCCTGATTTCTTCTCAAGGTTTTCTATCTCCAAAGTTGTTTCCCTTTGTGATTTCTTAGTTGTTTCTACTTCTGTTTTTAGGTCCAGGATGGTTTTGCTCAGTTCCATCATTTGTTTGTCTGTGTTTTCCTGTATTTCTTTAAGAGATTTTTGTGTTTCCTCTTTCATGACTTCTGCCTGTTGACTCAAGTTCTCCTGCAGTTCTTTAAGTTTTTTTTTTGCCTTTCTTCTTTATTGGCTTCTATCTCTTGGGCCTTATTCTCCTGCATTTCTTTAAGTGTTTTTTGTGTTTCCATTAAACGGGTTTCTAGCTTACTCATGTTCCCCTGTATTGCTTTAAGAGATTCATTCACGTCCTTTTTGTGTTCTTCTAGCAGCATCATGAACAGTGATTTTAAATCCAAATCTTGTTTCTCTGGTGTGTTGACATAACCAGGACTTGCTGATGTTGGAGAGTTTGTTTCAGATGCTGCCATATTGCCTAGATTTCTGTTAGTAACGTTCCTGCGTTTGCCCTTTGCCATCTTGTTCTCTGGAGCTAATTGGTCTTGACTCCGGCTGGTGTTTCAGCCTCCTGAGAGGCTCTAGGGCTATTTCTGCAACACTGGAGGGCAGGGTTTCCCCTGTTGCTGATTGCTGATGTGCTTTCCTCCTCTTGGGTGCCCTTGCAGCCCTAGTGTTCTTTGCCCCAGATTGTGTCTGTGAGCCAGGAGGTGCCCATTTGCTCCTTCAGGGAGTGCTGAGGCTGTATGCTGCAGGGACCTTTTCTGCATGCTGATCTCTCTGCTGGGCAGCAGAACTCCCAACCGGGTTGGTGCACACAAGGCTAGCCTAGCTGCTCAGGCCCTGAGTCTAGGCAAAAGCCTGGCAGGCCAATGTCTGAGCAAAGTTCCCCTCAGCTGTGGGTGTTAATTGGGTGTGTCAGGTGGCTAGGATGGTGGCCTGCGCGAGTTCCCTGAGAGTGCTGGGAGAGTCTGCTGGGCTAACAACCTCCTGGCTGGGTCAGCACACAGATGGCCCAACGAGCAGCCCAGGGCCTGGGGGCAGTCCAGGGCCTGACCGTCTGAGACCCCTGCTATGTTCGCCTCCGGCTATGCCTGTTAGCTGGTTTGGTTTTGCCTGCTAGGTCTCTCTGGCTTCCCGTAGGCAAAATGGCGGTGGTGTGCAAATGGGCCCGGATAAACAACCTCCTGGCCGGGTTGGCACACAGATGGCCCACCGAGCAGCCCAGGGACTGGGGGCAGTCCAGGGCCTGACCGTCTGAGACCCCTGCTATGTCCGCCTTGGGCTATGCCTGTTAGCTGGTTTGGTTTTGTCTGCTAGTCTCTCTGGCTTCCAGTAGGCAAAATGGCGGCAGTGCGCACCGGCCCAGGCAAACAAGCTCCTGGCTGGGTCGGTTTTGCCTGCTAGGTCTCCCTGGCTTCCCTTAGGCAAAATGGCGGTGGTGCGCGCGCCGGCCTGGGAGGAAAAAAACCTCCTGGCCGGGTTTGCACCCCGGTGGCCCCCCGATCAGCCCAGGGCCTGGGTGCAGGCCAACGCCCGTCGGGCTTAGACCCCCGCGATGTTGGTCTCGAGTTATATTTGCGTACCTCAGTCTGATTTCTCTGGCTACCGAGAACCAATATGGAGCCCTTGTAACTGACTGGCGGGAGGCAGAGTTCTGATGTGGCTTCTGTGTGGTGAAAGGCACCGAAAATCCGCTGCTGCTTGCAGCCTGGCTGGCCAGCGATGGCCAGTGGTCCTGGGCGCCGGGTCTGCCTGGACCCTGTCTGCTTGGTTCTACTGCTGATGGCCCTTCCTCTGGACCAGCCGCTGCTGCTGCTGCTGCTGCTGCTGCTGCTGCTGCTGCTGCTGCTGCCGCTGCCCCCGAATCATTAATAAAATTCTTGCCAACCGAATCCAAGAACATATCAAAACGATCTCCACCATGATCAAGTAGGCTTCATCCCAGGGATGCAGGGATGGTTCAATATAAGGAAATCCGTCAATGCTATCCACTACATAAACAAACTCAAAGAAAAAACCATATGATCATCTCATTAGATGCAGAAAAAGCATTTGACAAAATCCAGCATCCTTTTATGCTAAAATTATTGGAAAGAACAGGAATTCAAGGCCCATACCTAAACATCGTTAAAGCAATATACAGCAAACCAGTAGCCAATATCAAACTAAATGGAGAGAAACTTGAAGCAATCCCACTAAATTCATACGAGACAAGGCTGTCCTCTCTCTCAGTAGCTTTTCAATATAGTACTTGAAGTTCTAGCTAGAGCAATTAGACAACATAAGGAGATCAAGGGGATACAAATTGGAAAGGAAGAAGTCAAATTATCACTATTTGCAGATGACATGGTAGTCTACTTTCGTGACCCGAAAACTTCCACCAGAGAACTTCTACAGCTGATAAACAACTTCAGCAAAGTTCCTGGTTATAAAATCAACTCAAGCAAATCAGTTGCCTTCCTATACTCAAAGGATAAGCAGGATGAGAAAGAAGTTAGGGAAACGACACCCTTCAAAATAGCCACAAACAATATAAAGTATCTTGGTGTGACTCTAACCAAACAAGTGAAAGATCTATATGAAAAGAACTTCAGGTTTCTGAAGAAGGAAATTGAAGAAGACCTCAGAAAATGGAAAAATCTGCCATGCTCGTGGATTGGCAGGATTAATATAGTTAAAATGGCCATCTTGCCAAAAGTGGTCTACAGATTCAATGCAATCCCCATCAAAATCCCAACTCAGTTCTTCACAGAGTTAGAAAAAGCAATTCTCAAATTCATCTGAAATAACAAGAAACCCAGGATAGCTAAAACTCTTCTCAACGAGAAAAGAAACTCTGGGGGAATCAGTATCCCTGACTTCAAGCAATACTACAGAGCAATAGTGTTAAAAACTGCATGGTATTGGCACAGTGACAGACAAGTGGACCAATGGAATAGAATTGAAGATCCAGAAATGAATCCACACGCCTATGGTCACTTGATCTTCGACAAAGGAGCCAAAAACATCCAGTGGAAAAAAGATAGCCTTTTTAACAAATGGTGCTGGATCAATTGGAGGTCAGCATGCAGAAGAATGTGCATTGATCCATTCTTATCTCCATGTACTAAACTTCACTCCAAGTGGATCAAGACCTCCATGTAAAACCAGACACACTAAAACTAATAGAAAAGAAACTGGGGAAGACCCTTGAAGACAAGGGCACAGGAGAAAAGTTCCTGAACAGATCACCAATAGCTTATGCTTTAGGATCAAGAATTGACAAATGGGACCTCATAAAATTACAAAGTTTCTGTAAGGCAAAGGACACTGTTAAAAGGACAAAATGGCAACCATCAAATTGCAAAAGTATATTCACCAACCCCACATCTGATAGAGGGCTAATATCCAATATATACAAAGAACTCAAGAAGTTAGACCCCAGGGAACCAAATAACCCTATTAAAAATGGGGTACACATCTTAACAAAGAATTTTCACCTGAAGAAATTTGGATGACTGAGAGGCACCTTAAGAAGTGCTCAACACCATTAGTCATTAGGGAAATGCAGATCAAAACAACCCTGAGATTTTACCTTACACCAGTCAGAATGGCTAAGGACAAAAACTCAGGAGACAGCAGGTGTTGGCAAGGATGTGCAGAAAGAGGAACACTCCTCCACTGCTGGTGGGTCTGTAAGATGGTACAACCACTGTGGAAATCAGTCTGGAGGTTCCTCAGAAAACTGGACATGAGACTTCCAGAGGACCCTGCTATACCTCTCCTGGGCATACACCCAAAGGATTCCCCGGCATGCAATAAAGACACATGCTCCATTATGTTCATAGCAGCCTTATTTATAATAGCCAGAATCTGGAAAGAACCCAGATGCCCCTCAAAGGAGGAATGGATACAGAAAATGTGGTATATTTACACAATGGAATACTACTCAGCAATTAGAAACAATAAATTCACAAAATTTTTAGGCAAATGTTTTGATCTGGAAAATATCATCCTAAGTGAGGTAACCCAATCACAAAAGAATTCACATGGAATGCAATCTCTGATAAGTGGATATTAATTAGCCCAGAAGCTCTGAATAACCAAGGCACAAATTGCATAACAAATGACTCCCATGAAGATGTATGGAGAGGGTCCTGAACCTGGAAAGGATTGATCTAGCATGTGAAGGTAATATAAAGACAGAGAAAAAGGAGGGATGTGATTGGAGAAGGGATGGAGAGAAGAAGGTTTATGGGACATATGGGGAGGGGGGATCCGGGAAAGGGGAAATCATTTGGAATGTAAACAAAGAATATAGAAAATAAAAATATTTTAAAAAAAGATATAAATTTACCTGAATTTTTTCTATTTAGAAAGACTAACTGTAAAAGCCTTATGAAGTGTTGTTTGCATTTCTGAACACCTACCAGTGAATTCATGTTAAAAGATTTCAAGTCAAGTCAAAGTCCATGGGTCCATGAATACTAAGTTTACTGTAGTAAAATCTTGTTTAAGAATCATGTCATCTGCTCTCCAGATGACTTGCTTCCTTTAGCCATTCTTTCTCCCTTTTATAAGACGGTATTAAAGCAAAGCCTGGGTTGACATGCATGCTGGCTTAGTCACACAAAGCTTACAAATGTGGCACAGTGAAATGTGACAATTTTCAGGCTTAACATAAAATGTAAAAGCAAATATCTTCTGCAAATAATTTTTTGTCAGAAATGGGCAATAAGATATATGAAGACAGAACCAACTGGGAGTAGATTTCCAATATTTTCCTGCCACTGACAGTGATTTTTAACCCAAACATAAATGGTATCTCGATTATTTGACCTATGTCAAGGTCCAGGTGACAATCTGTATATTTTTCAGTCACATAAAATACATTACAATCCACATTCTTTCATTTCTTGATTGTTTAATTTTTGGTTTTTATCTTTTCTTTTTTTTATTTGCCCATGTGATGTATGTGTGTATGTACACATGTATATATGTGAAGGAACCCATGCCTGTAAGTCTGCATATGGAGAAAAAAAAAGAACACCAATGATAGAAGCCTTCTATACCTGTCCCCTCTATATTTGGAATCAAGATCTCTCACCAACCCCGGAATAAGTATGTTAGTTAAAGTAGATGACCAGTGTTTCAGGAATTTCTCTACATTCAATTCTTAGCTTGAGATTATGAATACCCATTATTAAGCCTGGCTTTTAGGTGTTTGCTTGGGATTTAAATTCAGGCCCACATGTTTAAGCAACAAGTACTTTATCCACAGATTTATCTCTTTAGCCCTTCTTTCACTTTTAGAGTGTATATTGATGGTTCATCCTATATAAAAAGCTTAATCTAGCCTAAAGCTTGCAGTTAATTTTCCTCAGCCACAAAAGTGCTAGGATCTCAAACACATTCAACACATATTTGTCAAGTGCTTACATTTATAACTGTATTACATATAACTGACATTCTATGACAGTTGAAGTAAGATATTCCTATTATGTGGCAATTTATGTTTATTTCTTTGAACATCAATCTACAAGCCAAATTCATTTTAAGTTGCTCTTATTATTCCAAAAACCACAATAGGGGAATCTGTCTACAATAGAGTTGAGATAGGACCACAGACCTTGTCCTTATAAAATATCTTAAGTAAAAAAAGCAATTTGCAAATTCATCTGGAATAATAAAAATCCCAGAATAGCATTAACGATTTTCAACATAAATGAACTTCTGGCAGAATCGCTATCCCTGACCTCAAGCTATACTACAAAGCAACTGTGGTAAGAACTGCATGGTACTTGTACAATGATGGGCAGTTAGATCAATGGAATACAATTGAAGACCCAGAAATGAACCCACACACCTATCTTTGATAAATGATTTAAAATCATCCAGTGGAACAAAGACAGCATTTTCAACAAATAGTTCTGGATCAACAGGCAGTTAGCATGTAGAAGAATACAAATCAATCCATTCTTATTGCCTTGCACTAAGCTCAAGTCCAAGTGGATCAATGACCTCCACATAAAACCAGATATACTGAAACTAATAGAAAAGAAAATGGGTTAAGAACCTTGAGCATATGGGCACAAGGAAAATTTTCCTGAACTGAACACCAACAGCTTATGCTCTAAGATCAAGAATTGATAAATGGAACCTCATGAAATTGCAAAATTTCTATAAGGCAAATAGCTTCTGTAAGACACTGTCAATAGGACAAAATGGCAACCAAAAGATCGGTCGAATACAGAGGTGCATGTTCACAGCCAACCATTGGAGTGAACACAGGGTCCCTACTGGAGGAGCTAAAGAAAGGACTGAGGAAGCTGAAGGGGTTTGCAGTCCTATAGGAAGAACAACAATATGAATGAACCAGTAACCCCAGAGCTCCCAGGGACTAATCCACCAACCAAAGAGTACATATGGAGGGACCGATGGCTCCAGTCACATATGTAGCAGAGGATGGCCTTGTTGTACATCAATGGGAGGTGAGGCACTGGGTCCTGTGAAGGTTTGATGATGTACCAGTGTAAGGGAATGCCAGATCAGGAAAGTGGGGGTAAGGGTTGGTAGGCAGGGGTAGGGCAGATGGAATAGGGGGATTTAGGAGGTATAAGGAGGAAAGGGGATATGAATATGGCCATACACGAAGAAACTGTAAGGCAAAGATATCTGAAACCTGATCAATTATAATGAGGTACAGGATGCAAACCAGCCTATTTTACTTTTGGTAACAACAATGACTATAGCCTCATCTAAATATCATATGCAGTGTAGGAAAAGCAATACACACTTCACATTTGCAGATCTCATTCTCTAGACCATTCTATCTTGGATGCATTAGATTAATTGTGAAATATTGGATCAGTTTATGGGTTTATATAATTGCCTTCTCATAGTTTGCTCATAGGCAAAGGTCCAACTGTTGTGTCTTTCCATGTCAGAATGCTTAAAAGCAAAGAGTAAGGTTCAATGGAGTCTGAGAAGAGAACATTGGGTTTGACTTGCAATATAGAAAAATAATCTAATGACAAAGGAATGCTGGCTGCCATGATAGTTTTCACTACGTTTTGTTTGTTTGTTTGTTTGTTTTAAGCTTTCTATTTAACAAAATGGTACTTTGGGCATGATCATAGTTATATTTGATAAAAGTTTGTGAGCAATATAAATGATTAGTTCTATCAGGAATATTTGGGGCCTAATGACAGACCAAAGTGACTACAAAGTTAATAAAAGAAAATATACACCAAACTTAAGATAGACAGCGAAGTTTTTAAGAACATTATAACAAAGGAAAAGCATATGAAATAACAAGCTCATTAAAGAGATCAAGGGCATAATATATATGGACAGGGAGGGGCAGTATTGTGTTATTACTGCTTTTTCATTTTGTGTTTATACCTGATACATCTTGACAAATATTAGTAAATGGTATGCTATAAAGAGGAGATGGTTTAAAGACAAATAAGTTTATGAAATGTGTATGTTTCCCAAGAGGACAACAAAAATTACCTCTTAAGAGGTTCAGAAAGTCCTTGATGACTTTTGGGGAAGAGCTTCTGATGGAATAAGAATTGATGTGAATCAAAATGTGGGGTAGGATAACTTCTTGATTTAAATCTTATATATTCAGTATCTATTTTATCATAGAAAACCAATATATTTCTGGTCTGATAACATCTAATATCTAAGATAAATAAGGCAGCACTTTGTTTTCTTTTCATCAGCAATTGCTCCTACAGCTTCGTGCTTTACTGGAAAAATATAATTAATGAATTCCAGGAAAGCACATCGTTTCAACATATAATTCAACACACTAATTCAGTTCTTGGATAAAGTGGGTTTTGTCCCAGGTGCTTAAATATTGATTTCACAAGGAGCAATAAATATCCACCAAGAGTGATATATAGTGTTAATTATTTTCAGTTAGTTTCCTAAGCATTAAATTGTAAGGCTCATGTGTGTATGTGAGATTGTGTGTGTGTGTGTGTGTGTGTCAATTCTGTAAATCATAGATTTTGTTAGTCTATGGTTCAGATGACTGATAAATTTCATACTTTAATGCCACTATTCACTGAATAAAATATTACTGAGAAATCCTAAAACCTTTTGTCAAAGGTAATCATGTTCTAATAAATAAATGTTAGGTGCGCTACTTAAGACTATGCCTCATTTTTTGTTTTGTTTACTTATACATTTCTGTTAGCATCATTGTATTCAAGTACAACCTTTATGTTCAGGAGAGAGAAGTAACAATGGCACAGAGGAAGGAAAACATCAATTTACTCTGCAGGTACCAACAAAATGTTTACTGCAGAGCCTAAAATGAGTGGTTATATACTACTCATTTATAGCCTATTTTATTACAAGGCCATGGGATAGATTTTTTGTTAGAATGAATATATAATCAGTACAAAAGCAATGGAAACTGCATGTGAATCTCATAGACATTCCCTCAAAATTAATGGATGTTTTTGTACATGACCGATTGCAACTATACAGCATCAAACACTCACAGAAATTGGAGTACAGAAGGGAGAAAATTTTTCCAATTCAATGTTCCTATTTGTTCCTTTCCCTGTCACTGCCCATTTGTGTTTGTAGGTGACCCACATTAACATGCTAATTTCATTTTTAAAAAATCCATATGAAAATCCAGTGTAGCAAACAAGGAAAGATTCCTTTCAATGGGCATTAAAAACATTTTTAAAATGTACAAATGTAGAAGGAGATTTAACTTATGCAGTAATTTCAGTTTGGCTTGCTGGTTTACATAGATGATTACATATCTTAGTAAAGGTGTCAGATTTCGAGTAGAGACTTTGTAAAGCATGAGGGAAAATGCAAATACAAGCACAAAAACAACAATAATAACCATAATAATTTTGTAGTTGTTATGATTTGAAACTCTGTGTCATCCTAAAATCCTTATGCAGAAATGCAATGAAGAGGCATTGTTTTTTCTTTTGGAAGAAAGATTTGTGAAGAGGACTAAGGAAGGAGGCCAAGAGAACCTTGGTTTTTTTTGTTTGTTTGTTTTTTCTTTTTGTTTTTGTTTTTTTTTTTTTTTTGGACTTTGAGAACACAGCCAGACACTACCTAATGATCAGTGGAAGACCTTAGGACAACCTTCACAACCGAATATTAGTCCTGACCTTCTTTTATTACTGTAAATGCTATTTACAGGTTAGTATATTTTTCTTATTTCTAGCCCAAGTATTCTAAGTCCATGATGTATGCCATCATATATACAGATATTACAAAAAGGTTTTTCTTCTTTTTGTTTTAGTTTACAATTAGTATTTCTATAAGAATTGATAAAATTCTTCATTTTATTTAACAAAGAAGTGGACCTTCACAGATTGGATATGTTGTCCAAAGTCATGCTAATAATTTAAAACAATGTTCAAGTTAGAACTTTCTAAGCCTAAGTGGCTACATTGGACACCTTTCTGCCTCGCCAGTTTAACAGTCCATGCTAAAGTACTTTCCAAAATAATCATTAATCAGGCCTAACATTAGCTGTATGCCTAGGAGGTACTGTTCATAATTTGTCATGCTATCAAGTATTCATCATTTAAACCTCATGGGAACTTTGCAGATTCAGCTTAAGTCAAAACTTTTAACCAGTCATGAACTAGGGCCATAAATGATTTTTCTGAAAGACTATAATGCAATATTTTAAGAAATACAGTTTCATGTATACATCTGTGTTTGTAAGAAGCAGGGAAAAATATGGGTTAAGTACTCTGTGAGAGGGACAGGGAGGGACAGAGAGAAAATGACTCTGTCATTTTCTTTTCTTTTTTTTTTTTGTTTATGCCACAACTTTGTTTTGTTTATTGAATTTATATTTTATATACATACTAATTAAAGATGGCTAGGTACAGATTGATCAGTTATTAAAGCTTATTTGAAATGAGTTCCACATCTCATATCTGTTTTCTACCCATAACTTATTTTTAGAAGCCAAGCCCAAACTCACAAATGACTGACATTCACAGTTCATAGTATTTGTAATTCTTCTCATTGTATATGACACAAACACACCGTATTCTACAACTCTGTTCATAACTTTGCTATAGTGATTCTTAGCTCAGTGCTTCATGAATATTGATGCTTACTAGCTTCACCCTTATTTTCAAATTCGATAAATAAGATATTAAACTAGTAATTCATTTTAGCAAACAAATTCTGAATTGAACTCACCATTTCAAGACAGGGTTCTTTCCTAAGTCTATTCTCATAAATCTATTTAATGAGTTAGAAGCTACAAAATAAATTTAGTTCATGTTATCATATCTAATGTATATTTAGAAAGGGGATGAAAGGAGGTCTACTTTTCTGAATATTAAAAAACAAAATTTGGATTCAGGTTTAGCAAAATTATATTTCAAGGTTACACAAACAGAAATTCTAAACCTGTCATTTTCATTATAAGCAATGTTACATACTAAAGTTTGGTTGTGTATTTTTGGTGGTATTTTGATTTAACTCATCATACAGGATTTATGAAGAGGATTTATGAGATAATATGATAATGCATATTATCAGAGAAACACAGGACAGTTTGGTTTCCTAATATTACAATATTAATTTTATACAATGAACTTAATAAGTTTCAATTTATGTCTGGGAGATATAACGTTCTTTTGAACTGTAAACCCAAGGTACATCTCACTATCTTGATGTTCATTCAGACTCCTAGTTTGCTCTTTCCTCTGATGTACAAATCCTCCTCCCCTGCTTTATCTAATGAACAAATATACCTTATAGTCAAAATCATTGTCTAATTTCTTAAAAGAAAATGTGTATTGTGTGCTTATTTTAATTCTTAAATGTGGTTTCATTCTTAACCAAACAAAATTATGTGTGATGTCAAAGTTGTAAGGGGTGGGTGGGAGGACAGGGGGAGAGAAGGGAGCTTGCGTGACTTTCGGGGAGTGGGGGGTTAGAAAAGGGGAAATCATTTGAAATGTAAATAAAAAATATATCGAATAAAAAAAAAACTCAGGAGAAAACAGGTGGAAAAAAAAAGACTGTCTGAAATTGTCCCGTGAAATCTATTATTTTGTAAGCTCATTTAAAATGGACTTAACACACACACACACACACACACACACACACACACACACTATGTAAACATTGGGTAAGAAGTACCCTGAATCTGTGGATAATGATGGTTAAGGAGCCTGTATGTT
Source organism: Apodemus sylvaticus (assembly GCF_947179515.1). NCBI lineage: Eukaryota > Metazoa > Chordata > Mammalia > Rodentia > Muridae > Apodemus > Apodemus sylvaticus. Next base: position 136,766,681 of record NC_067473.1, on the reverse strand, counting down.
ATTTAACAAAATTCTGAGTGCTGGTATGTGATACCCTTCTATGAGCTGCTGGTTAGGTAGGTTGCACAACCCCTAATCCTAAATAATGCAGTTTATTACCATTTCTATAGGTTACCTGCCAGAAGTTGATGATGTGACCCTATTGAGGATGATACTATGCACTGTTGTGGCACATAGAGATATTAACTGGAGCTGAATTGTAAACTCCCCCCCGCACTGGCTAAATTTAAGAGTACCTAAATCTTTTTCTCCTCTACCATCCTGCCAGAAGAGAAGGGCAACCAAGACTTATACCTATCTGTGGTCCTGAAAACTATAATACCGACTTGCCAGAAAAGATGGACCTCCTCACTTAGCATTGTTACAGCTGCTATGGAGGAGAAATCCACCTTCTGTCTTAATTTAAGAGCCACTCTACTAGGTTAAAATCATGCACTGCATTGTAAACTTGGGAAGGTCATAGGCTCCAGGAGCGAATCTAATATTGGAATTTTGCTGTGGGAACATGTCATCAGATAAATAGGGAATCCTACCTATTTATCTTTTCAGCCATAAGTTTGTGCTACTCTCACAAAGTAGCATGCTCTACAGAGAAGTATCAGCAGTGAATGTAGGCTCCTAACAGTTCAAACTGATGACAACAAGTTTAGTGCTTAGTCCTACATGGGTCATTTATATCACTTTTTATGTGATTCGGGAAGCAAACTTCTTGGAAGAGGATGTAGAAAGGAACAGAATTTGAGAAGCCATCCATTCCCTAATTAATAGTCTCTGGGAAGGGATAGTCATCTTCTTCTTTATTGTAGACACCAATAAGTTGACATTGCTCAGTGAACTAAACCAGTACACAGACAAACAATATTAATAAAACATTGGGAGTTTCAGAAAAAAAAGGCATAAAATGGGAAGGCAACTTGCAAGAAAGAAGGGATTTTGGAGTATGGAGAGAATAAAGCAGAGTTGGTAATGAATATGATTATAGGAATATATATATATATATATATATATATATATATATATATATATATATATATATATATATATATGAAATAGTCAAATAATAACTTATCTTGTTATCTCAGGTTGTAAAGCTTAATTCATTACCTCGTTCACCCATGTTAACTGAACCTTTACTAATGTGCTCTTTGTGGAGCTGTTGAGGACTTGTCTGCTGAATGGAACTTCAAGTCTTGTTTATGTTCTTGTTTCTAAATGGTGAGTATTATTATTTTTCTCTTTTCCTGTTTTCTCTTTTAATCATTGTTTGGTGACATGCCTTTAACTCTGTATATATCTACTGATCCATTTGATGAACGATAGACTATAAATTTTCCCTATGAGAACTTCTAGCCATGATTCCCACTACGAGGAGAGTGATTATAGATTGACCTTGTTTCCCTAAGAACTTTAGATCCCTCCTTACTAATTTCAGCTGTTCTTTAGTTGTTCTAGCTCTATCTCACCCTTATTTCTTTTTAATTGTCTTTGTAATAGATTAAAATCCAATAGGTTTTTAAACTGGCCATTTCTCGCTCTAAGTACAAAGAAGGATGGTGCATTTTCCAGAAGCCTCGGTCTTTTCTAGTGATAACAGATGATGAGCCTATAAAATTTATTAGGTGGAGAAGAATCGAAACACCTGAAAATATTGTGCATCTCAAAAAACTACATGCTCTGTCAAGCTGCCCGGTTAATATTTTAGGATTTTTTTTATTATGCTCATTAGCATTTGAATTTTGAGCACTTGAAATTGGCAATGAATCAGGCACGAGACAGAGGAGTTCTTGTTCTTATTTCACAGCTAGGGAGGATATGGGTTCTGACAAAGGATGTACCCACTTGGGAGGCACAGCACAATGAGCCTGGAGAATTGTTTCCAACTGATTGCTCTCGGCTTGTAAAATCCATAACTTCCATGACCATTTTCACGTGGCAGAACTAAGGAGCATTTGCAGAATCCACTATGATTTACAAAGCTTTTAAAGCTAACATTTCACAAACTAATCACTTCAGAGGTACACACTTTCGTTTCTCAAACACAAACTAATCACTGGGAGATTTTGCATTTCTAGTACTTCTTCCTGGCTTCCCATTTTTCAGCATGTGAAAAATTGTCTTGAATGTACTAATGGAGCAAGTGACCCAATTCTGTTCTCCAGGTAAAGATATGGGTACTACTTTTACACAGCCTATAAATACAATGTTTGCCAAACTAATTTAGTAGTTACTGTGACCTTTAAGACAACTATCTTTGATAGCATTGGGGAAACAAATGAGGAGAAGCACTGGATCCCTTAATGTTAGTTTACCTGTAACTTAAGAAATGCAATTGGGCAATTAGGAAGCATAAGATACTTATTATTTTCTGAACCAGGGTTAAATGAAATCATGTATTAGAGAAGGCTTAATTTGTAAAAATAGCTTTGGTTTTTTTTTTAAAAAAAAACTTATACAACATGTGTGCTAGCTGTTTTTGAAAATCCAACTTCTTTTATGAACATTATTATAGATATAAAGGGGAGACTTACATAAACTTAAAAGAGGTAGTAAGCCTTGAGCTATCACTAACAGTCATCCAATAAGGGAGAAGTTAAATCTTTATGATCTCAAGTTTATAATCTCTTTACAATTCCTAGGATATGAATCTTTTTACTGTGGCAAGGGGAATGGTTCTGTTTGGAAAGACTTCGATTTACAAGTTCAAAGAATCAAATTTGAACCCCAGAAATCATAGAAAATGCCAGGCTTGTTGTTGTAAGTCTCCAATTCCTACACTGAAGAGGCAAACTCAGGCAGGTGAGTGGAATTCTCTCTAACCAGTCTAAGCTTAATAGGTAACTTTCACCCCAGTTAAGAGATCCTACCATTAATGAAGCTTCTAGATTTCCTTATGATAATGCCAGAAATGTATTCTGGTCTCATCATATATCAACACAAACACACACACACACACACACACACATACACACACACACATACACACACATACATACATACACACAAACATATACATATACACACACAGAGGAACATACACTCATGTGCATACACAAGAACCTAAAGAACTAGTGTTTAATATAGAAATAAATGCATTTGAGCTATTTGTAGAATCATAATGTGATATAGTAATGGTAATGTCTACTGCGTGTAAGATTAAGTAATTAAAAGGCATCACACAATGGACAACGTAGGCAACTGCATAAGCTTCCCTAAAATTAGCAGTTATTCTACATTCTTGGTTTTTTATTAGATTTTTCTTTTATTTACATATCAAATGGTATCCCCTTTCTTCTTTACTCCTCCTACACCCCCTACTCCTGCTCACCAACAATCCCCCTACTTTCCTCACTGGCATTTCCCTACTCTGGTGCATTGAGTCTGCACAGGACCAATGGTCTCTACTCTGATGTTTGGAATGGCCATCTTCTGCTACATATGTAGACGGAGCCATGGATCTCTCCAAGTGTACTCTTTGGTTGGTGGTTTAGTCCCTGGAAGCTCTGGAGGTACTGGTTGGTCCATATTATTGTTCCTCCTGTGGGGCTGCAAAACTCTTCTGCTCCTTGGGTCCTTTCTCTAGCTACAAGATTTGGGACCCTATGCTCATTCTGTTGGTTGGCTATGAGCCATGGATATTTTGATCAACTTTCCAAGAAGGATCAAATTAGCCACACTTTTGTCTTCCTTCTTGAGTTTCATGTGGTCTGTGAGTTGTAACTTGGGTATTCTGAGCTTTTGGGCTAATATCCGTTTAACAGTGAGGGAGAACCATGTGTACATGTTCTTTTGTGTTTGGGCTACCTCACTCAGGATGATATGTTCTAGCTCCATCCATTTGCCTAAGAATTTCATGAATTCATTGTTTTTAATAGCTGAGTAGTATTCCATAGGGTAAATATACCACATTTTCTGTATCCATTCGTCTGTTGAGGGATATCTCTGGCTTATTCCCAGCTTCTGGCTGTTATAAATAGTGCTGCTATGAATATAGTGGAGTATTGGACTTTACTACATGCTAGGGAATCCTCTGGGTATATGCGCAGGAGTGGTATAATGGGGTCCTCTCGTAGTATCATGCCTAGTTTTCTGAGGAACCACCAAAATGATTTCCAGAGTGGTTGTACCAGCTTGCAATCTCACCAGCAGTGGAGAAGTGTTCCATTTTCTCCATATCCTCTCCAGCACCTGCAGTCACCTGAGTTTTTGATCTTAGCCATTCTGACTGGTATGAGGTGAAATCACAAGGTTGCTTTGATATGCTTTTTCCTGATGATTAAGAATGTTGAACATTTCTTTAGGTGCTTCTCAGCCATTCAGTATTCATCAGGTGAAAATTCTTTGTTTAGGTCTATACCCCATTTTTAATAGGATTATTTGGTTTCCTAGGGTCTAACTTCTTGAGTTCTTTGTATATATTGGATATTAGCCCTCTGTTGGATGTAGGGTTGGTAAAGATCTCTTCCCAATTTGTTGGTTACAGTTTTGTATTATTGACAGTGTTCTTTGTCTTATAGAAACTTTGTAATTTTATGAGGTCTCATTTGTCAATTCTTGATCTTAGAGCATAAGCTATTGTTCACTTCAGACAATTTTCCCCAGTGCCCATGTGCTCAAGTCTCTTCCTCAGTTACTTTTCTATTAGTTTCACTGTTTCTGGTTTTATGTAGAGGTTCTTGATCCACTTGGACTTGAGCTTAGTACAAGAAGATAAGAATGGACCGATTTGCATGCTTCTGCATGCTGACCTCCAGTTGAACCAGCACCATTTGTTGAAAAGGTTATCTTTTTCCACTGGATGGTTTTTAGTTCTTTTGTCAAAGATCAAGTGACCATAGGTGTGTGGATTCATTTCTGGGTCTTCAATTCTATTCCATTGATCTACCTGCCTGTCACTGTACCAATACTATGCAGTTTTTAACACTATTGCTCTGTAGCACTGCTTGAGGTCGGGGATACTTACTGATTATCCAGAAGTTCTTTTACTGTTGAGCATGGTTTGGTATTCCATATGAATTTGAGAAAGGTTTGGTCTTTATAACACTATGAAGAATTGAGTTGGGATTTGATGGTGATTCCATTGAATCTGTATATTGCTTTTGGCAGGATGGCCAATTTAACTGTTGATCCTGCCAATTCATGAGCATGGAAGATTTTTCCGTCTTCTGAGGTCTTCCATTTCTTTCTTCAGAGACGTGAAGTTCTTGTCATTCAGATCTTTCACTTGTTTGGTTAGAGTCACACCAAGATATTATATATTGTTTGTGGTTAACGTGAAGAGTGTAACTTCCCTAATTTCTTTCTCAGTTTGTTTATCCTTTGAGTATAGGAAGGATACTGATTTGCTTGAGTTAATTTTATATCTGGCCACTTTGCTGCAGCTTTTTGTCTGCTGTAGGAGTTCTCTAGTGGAGTTTTTTGGATCGATTAAGTATACTATCTTATCATCTGCAAATAGTGTAAGTTGACTTCTACCTTTCCAATTTGAATCCCTTTTACCTCCATTTTTTGTCTGATTGCTCTAGCTAGAACTCCAAGTATTATATTGAAAAATATGGAGAGAGAGAGAGGGCAGCCTTGTATAGTCCCTGATTTTAGTGGGATTGCTTCAAGTTTCTCTCCATTTACTTTGATGTTGGCTACTGAATTGCTGTATATTGCTTTTAGTATGTTTAGGTATGGGCCTTGAAATCCTGTTCTTTCCAAGACCTTTAACATGAAAGGATGCTGAATTTTGTCAAATGCTTTTAATGAAATGATCATGTGTTTTTTCTTTGATTTTGTCTATGTAGTGGATTACATTGATGGATTTCCATATATTGAATCATCCCTGCATCCCTGGGATGCCTAATTGATTATGGTGAATGATTGTTTTGATGTGTTCTTGGATTCAGTTGGCAAGAATTTTATTGAGTATTTTTGCATCGATATTCTATAAGGAAAATTGGTCTAAAGTTCTCTTTCTTTGTTGGATCTTTGTGTGGTTTTGGTATCAGCAAAATTGTGGCTTCATAGAACGAGTTAGGTAATATTCTGGTTCTATTTTGTATAATAACTTGAAGAGTATTGATGTTAGGTCTTCTATGAATATTTCATAGAATTCTGCACTAAAACCATCTGGTCTTGTACTTTTATTGGTTAGGAGACTGTCAATGACGACTTCTATTTCTTTAGGAGTTATGGGACCATTTAAATGGTCTGTCTGATCCTGATTTAACTTTGGTGTTTGGTATCTGTCTAGGAAATTGTCCATTTCAACCAGATTGTAGAGTTGTGTTGAATATAGGCTTTTGTAGTAGGATCTGATGATTTTATTTTAATTTCCTCAGTTTCTGTTATGATTTCTCCCTTTACATTTCTGATTTTGCTCATTTGGATACTGTCTCTGTGCCCTCTGGTTAGTTTGGCTAAGGGTTTATCTATCTTGTTGGTTTTTTCAAAGAACCAGCTTCTGGTTTGATGGATTCTTTGTATAGCTCTTTTTGGTTCTACTTGGCTTACTTCAGCCTCGAGTTTGATTATTTCCTGCCTTCTACTCCTCTTGGGTGTATTTGCTTCTTTTTGTTCTACAGCCTTCAGATGTGCTATCAAGCGGTTAGTGTATGTTCTTTCCAGTTTCTTTTTGGAGGCACTGAGAGCTATGAGTTTTCTTCTTAGCACTACTTTCATCATGTCTTATTTGTTTGTGTATGTTGTGGCTTCATTTTCATTAAATTCCAAAATGTCTTTAATTTCTTTCTTTATTTCTTCCTTGACCAAGTTACTGTTGAGCAGATTGCTGTTCAGTTTCCATGTGTATGTGGGCTTTCTGTTGTTTTTGTTGTTATTGAAGACCAACCTTAGTCTTTGTTGATCTGATAGGGTACATGGAATTATTTCAATCTTCTTATATCTGCTGAGTTCTTTTTTCGTGACCGAGTATATGATCAATTTTGAAGTAGGTACCGTGAGATGCTGAGAAGAAGTTATATTCCTCTGTTTTAAGATAAAATGTTTTATAGATATTTTTTAAATCCATTTGGTTCATAACTTCTGTTAGTTTCACTTTCTCTGTTTAGTTTAGGTTTCATGATCTGCACTTTGTTAAGAGTGGTGTGGTGAAATCTCCCTCTATTATTTTGTGAGTTGCAATGTGTGCTTTGAGCTTTAGTAAAGATTCTTTTATGAATGTGGGTGCCCTTATACTTGGAGCATATATATTCAGAATTGAGTGTTCATCTTGGCAGATTTTTCCTTTGATTTGTATGAAGTGTTCTTCCTTATCTTTTTTGATTACTTTAGGTTGAAAGTCGATTTTGTTCGATATTTGAATGGATACATCAGAGGAGGGCTCCACCATCTTGGCTCCCAGATGCCAGAGAGAACTAACAGACAGCTTAAGCTAGGAGTCAGCCTGCCAGGCTTTTGCCTGCACCAAGGGCCTGGGCAGTATTGCAGGCCATCTGTGTGCCAACACTATCAGGGGGTCATTTGCCCTGCAGAGTGAACAGCACTTAGAAAAGGTGCCTGCAGCATCTGCCATCCTTGCTCCCTATTGGTGCAGACGGGCAGCACTAGGTTCACAGAGGCAACCCAAGTATAGCATTGCTTGGAGCAAGACAAACCAGGGCTCCAAGGGCATCCAAGAAGAGGGCAGCACATCAGCAATCTGTGCCAGGGGAAACCCAGTTATCCAGCAGTGTGGAAATATCCTTATAGGCTCACAGGAAGTTTAAACACCAGGCAGTGACAAAAAGACCAACTAACACCAAAGACAACCAGATGGCAAAAGGCAAATGTAGGAATATTACTAACAGAAATCAAGGTAATATGGCAACATCTGAACCCAATTCTCCAACAACAGCAAGTCCTGGATACCCCAACACACACACACACACACACACACAGAAAAAAAAAAACAGATTTGGATTTAAAATCACTGGTGATGATGTTGTTAGAGGAACACAAAAAGGACACAAATAAATCTCTTAAAGAAATACAGGGGAACATGAATAAGTTAGAAGCCTTTACAATGGAAACACAAAAAATCACTTAAAGAAATGCAGGAGAAATTGAGTCAACAGGCAGAAGTCATGAAAGAGGAAACACAAAAATCTCTTAAAAAATGACAGGAAAATACAAACAAACAAGTGAAGGAATTGAGCAAAACCATTCATGATATAAAAACAGAAGTAGAAACAACTAAGAAATCACAAAGGGAGACAACTTTGAAGATAGAAAACCCTGGGAAGAAATCAGGAGACATAGATACAAATATCAAGAACAGAATACAACAGATAGAAGAAAGAATTTCAGATGCCAAAGATAGCATAGAAACCATGGACTCAACAGTCGAAGAAAATGCAAAATGCAAAAAGCTTATAACCCAAAACATCCAAGAAATCCAGGACACAATGAGAAGACCAAACCTAAGAATTATAGGTATAGATGAGAGTGAAGATTTACAACTTAAAGGGCCAGCAAATATCTTCATCAAAATTATGGAAGAAAACTTCCCTAATCTAAGGAGAGATATGCCCATGAATATACAAAAAGCCTATAGAACTCCAAACAGACTGGACCAGAAGAGAAATACCTCCCATCACATAATAATCAAAACCCCTAATGTACTTAACAAAGAAAGGATATTAAAGGCAGTAAGAGAAAAAGGCCAAGTAACATATAAAGGATGACTTATCAGAATTACACCAGACTTCTCACAAGAGACCATGAAAGTTAGAAGATCCTGGGCAGATCTCATGCAGACTCTAAGAGAACACAAATCAGCCAAGACTACTATACACAGCAAAATTTTCAATCACCACAGAAGGAGAAACCAAGATATTCCATGACAAAACCAATTTACACAATATCTTTCCACAAACCCAGCCCTACAAAGGAAAATAGATGGAAAACTTCAATACAAGGAGAGCAACCACACCCTGAAAAAAACAAGATAGTAACCTTCTTTCATCAAACCCAAAAGAAGATAACCACTCAAATATAAAAATAACATTAAAAATGACAGGAAGTAATAATCACTATTCCTTATTATCTCTTAACATCAATGAACTCAATTCCCCAATAAAAAGATATAGACTAATAGGCTAGATATGTAAACAGGACCCTATTATACCCTCAGTTCTGAACATCTATGTTGCAAATACAAGGGCAAGCTCATTTGTAAAAGAAACCTTACTAAAGTTCAAAGCAAACATTGTACCTAACACAATTACTATGGGTGACTCCAACACACCACTATTCTCAATGTACTGATCAGGAAAACAGAAACTTAACAGGGACACAGTGAAACTAACTGAAGCTTTGGACCAATTGGATTTAACAGACACTCTGAAGCTAATAGAAAAGAAACTGGGGAAGACCCTTGAGGATATCGGTACAGAGGGAATGTTCCTGAACAGAACACCAATAGCTTATGCTCTAAGATCAAGAATTGACAAATGGGACCTCATAAAATTACAACATTTCTGTAAGGCAAAGGACACCATCAAAAGGGCAAATCGGCAACCAACAAATTGGGAAAAAATCTTCACCAACCCTACATCAGATAGAGGGCTAATATCCAATATATATAAAGAACTCAAGAAGTTAGACTCCAGAAAACCGAACAACCCTATTAAAAAATGGGGTACAGAGTTAAACAAAGAATTCTCAACTGAAGAACTTCGGATGGCGGAGAAACATCTTAAAAAATGCTCAACTTCATTCATCATTAGGGAAATGCAAATCAAAACAACCCTGAGATTTCACCTTATACCAGTCAGAATGGCTAAGATTAAAAACTCAGGAGACAGCAGGTGTTGGAGAGGGTGTGGAGAAAGAGGAACACTCCTCCACTGCTGGTGGGTTGCAAATTGGTACAACCACTCTTGAAATCAGTCTGGTTCTTCCTCAGAAAACTTGGCATGACACTTTCAGAGGACCCCGTTATACAACTCCTGGGCATATACCTAGAGGCTTCCCCAGCATGGAATAAGGATACATGCTCCACTATGTTCATAGCAGCCCTATTTATAATAGCCAGAAGCTGGAAAGAACCCAGGTATCCCTCAACAGAAGAGTGGATGCAAAAATGTGGTATATATACACAATGGAGTACTATTCAGCCATTAGAAACAATGAATTCATGAAATTCTTAGGCAAATGGATGGAGCTGGAGAACATCATACTAAGTGAGGTAACCCAGACTCAAAAGATGAATCATGGTATGCACTCACTAATAAGTGGGTGTTAACCTAGAAAACTGGAATACCCAAAACATAATCCACACATCAAATGAGGTACAAGAAGAACGGAGGAGTGGCCCCTTGTTCTGGAAAGATTCAATGAACCAGTATAGGGCAAAACCAGAACAGGGAAGTGGGAAGGGTTGGGTGGGGAAACAGGGGGAGGAAAGGGGGCTGATGGGACTTTCGGGGAGTGGGGGTCTAGAAAAGGGGAAATCATTTGAAATATAAATAAAAAATATATCGAATAAAAAAAAAAGGACAGGTGTAAAGGGCCTGTGCTGTAAATATGGAACTGATAATGAATAAATGGTGTCAGACAGAAAAAAAAACAAAAAAACATTTCATTCTAAAGCAAAAGAATATACCTATTTCTCAGCACCACATGGTATCTTCTTAAAAATCGACCATATAATTGGTCACAAGACAGACCTTAACAAACATAAGAAGATCTAACTAATCTCATGCCTCCTATCAGATTACTATGGAGTAAGAGTGGTCTTTAATAGCAACAAAAACAACAGAAAGCCCAAATACACATGGAAACTAAACAATACTCTACTCAATGATACCTTGTTCAAGGAAGAAAGAAAGAAATCAAAGACTTTTTAGAAAACTTTTTTTAAATGAAAATGAAGACACAACATACCCAAATCCATGGGACACAATGAAAGCAGTGCCAAGAGGAAAACTCATAGCCCCGAGTGCCTCCAAAAAAAAAAAAAAAAAAAAAACAAAACAAAACAAAAAAAAAACTGGAGAGAGCATACACTAGCAGCTTAGCTGCACACCTGAAATCCCTGGAACAAAAAGGTGCTAATTCACCCAGAGCGAGTAGAAGCCAGGAAATCATCAAACTCCAGGCTGAATTCAATCAAATGGAAACAAAGAGAACCATACAAAGAATCGACAAAACCAGGAGCTGGTTCTTTGAGAAAATCAATAAGATAGATAAACCCTTAGCCAGACTAACCAAAGGGCACAGAGACAGTATCCAGATTAACAAACTTAGAAATGAAAAGGGAGATATAACAACAGAAACTGAGGAAATTCAAAAAATCATTAGATCCTACTACAAAAGCCTATACTCAACACAACTGGAGAATCTGGAGGAAATGGACAATTTCCTAGACAGATACCAAATACCAAAATTAAATCAGGCAGGTGAATCAATGGACTAGGATAGAAGACACAAAAATGAACCCACACACCTATGGTCATTTGATCTTCGACAAAGGAGCTGAAACCATGCAGTGGAAAAAAGACAGTCTTTTCAGCAAATGGTGCTTGTTCAATTGGAGGTCAGCATGCAGGAGAATGCAAATAGATCCATTCTTATCTCCTTGTACTAAGCTCAACTCCAAGTGGACCAATGACCTCCACAAAAAGCCAGACACAGTGAAACTAATAGAAAAGAAACTGGGGAAGACCCTTGAGGACATGGGCACAGCGAATAATTTCCTGAAGAGAACAGCAATAGTTTATGCTCTAAGATCAAGAATTGACAAATGGGAGCTCATAAAATTACAACAATTCTGTAAGGCAAAGGAAACCATCAAAAGGACAAAACGGCAACCAACAAATTGGGAAAAGATCTTCACCAACCCTACAACCTACAGAGGTCTAATATCCAATATATATAAAGAACTCAAGAAGTTAGACTCCAGAAAACCAAATAACCCTATTAAAAATGGGATACAGAGCTAAACAAAGAATTTTCACCTGAAGAACTTTGGATGGCTGAGAAGCACCTTAAGAAATATTCAACATCATTAGTCATTAGGGAAATGCAAATCAAAACAACCCTGAGGTTTCACCTCACACCAGTCAGAATGGCTAAGATTAAAAATTCAGGAGACAGCAGGTGTTGGCGAGGATGTGGAAAAAGAGGAACACTCCTCCACTGCTGGTGGGATTGCAATCTGGTACAACCACTCTGGAAATCAGTCTGGTTCTTCCTCAGAAAACTTGGCATGACACTTCCAGAGGACCCCGTTATACAACTCCTGGGCATATACCTAGAGGCTTCCCCAGCATGGAATAAGGATACATGCTCCACTATGTTCATAGCAGCCCTATTTATAATAGCCAGAAGCTGGAAAGAACCCAGATATTCCTCACGGAGGAATGGATACAAAAAATGTGGTATATATATGCAATGGAGTACTATTCAGCCATTAGAAATGATGAATTTATGAAATTCTTAGACAAATGGATGGAACTGGAGAATATCATCCTAAGTGAGGTAACCCAGTCTCAAAATATCACTCATGGTATGCACTCTAAGAATTTATGAAATTCTTAGACAAATGGATGGAACTGGAGAATATCATCCTAAGTGAGGTAACCCAGTCTCAAAATATCACTCATGGTATGCACTCACTCAAAAAACAATCCACATATCAAATGATGTCCATGAAGAAGGAAGGAGTGGCCCTGGTTCTGGAAAGGCTCAGTGCAGCAGTGTAGGGGAATACCAGAAGAGGAAAATGGGAAGGGGTGGATGGGGAAACAGGGGAAGGGAAGAGGGCTTATGGGACTTGCGGGGAGGGGGGATCAAGGAAAGGGGAAATCACTTGAAATGTAAACAAAGAATATATCAAAAAAAAAAAAGAATGGATAAATCAGCTTGTTTCAAGGGATCATTTCTTTGGAAAATTGTTTTCCAGCCCTTTAATCTGAGGTAGTGTCTGTCTTTGTGCCTGGGGTAAGTTTCCTATATGCAGGAAAATGTTGGGTCAAGTTTATGTATCTTATTTGTTAGTCTATGGCTTTTTTTTTTTTTGAGAATTGAGTCCATTGATATCAAGAGATATTAAGGAGAAGTGATTGTTGCTTCTTGTTATTTTTATTATTAGAGGTGCAGGTATGTTTGAGAGTCTCTCTTTTTTTTGTTTGTTAATACTAAATTATTTTTTTCTTTTTTCTATTGTGTAGTTTCCCTCTTTTTGCTGGTGTTTTCCATTCATTTTCCGTTGAAGGACTGGATTTGTGGAAAGATATTGTGTAAATTTGTTTTTGTTATGGAATTCCTTCGTTTCTCCATCTATGGTAATTGAGAGTTTTGCTGGGTATAGCAACTTGGGTTGGCATTTGTGTTCCCTTGGGTGTCTGTATGGCATCTGCTCCAGATCTTATGGCTTCATAGTCTCTGGAGAGAAGTCTGGTGTAATTCTGAAAGTTCTGCCTTTATATGTTACTTGACTTTTTCCCTTACTGCTTTTAATATTCTTTCTTTGTTTAGTGCATTTGGTGTTTTGATTATTATATGATGGGGGATTTTTTTTCTGGTCCAATCTATTTGGAGTTCTGTTTTCTTCCTTTATATTCATGGTCATCCCTTTCTTTAGGTTAGGGAAGTTTTCTTCTATAATTTTGTTGAAGACATTACTGTCCCTTTACCCTGGAAATCTTTACTCTCTTCTATACCTATAATCCTTAGGTTTGGTCTTCTCAGTTTGTCTTAGATTCCTGGAAGTTTGGGTTCAGGGAATTTTACATTTTGCATTTTCTTTGACTTTTTAGTCAGTGTTTTCTATGGTGTCTTCTGCATCTGAGATTCTCTCCTCTTTTTCTTGTATTCTATTGTTGATACTTGCATCTATGATTCCTGATACCTTTCCTAGGTTTTCTATGTCTAGAATTGTTTCCATTTGTGATTTCTTTATTGTTTCCACCTCCATTTTTAGATACTGAATTGTTTTTTTCAATTCCTTCACCTTTTTGGTTGTGCTTTCCCTTATTTCTTTAAGAGTTTCTACCAGTTTACCTGTGTTGTCTTCTATTTCTTTAAGGGAGCTATTTATGTCCTTCTTGAAGCCCTCTATCAGAATCATGAGCTGTGATTTTAAATCCAAATCTTGCTTTTCCAGTGTGTTGTGGTATCCAGGTCTTGCTGTTTTGGGAGAATTGGGTTCAGATGATGCCATATTGATTTCTTTGGTAAAGTTCCTACATTTGCCTTTTGCAATCTGGTTAGCTCTAGTGTTAATTGATCTTGCTGTGTTTGGCTGGTTCTTGTCTGTCCTGTGGGCCTGCAAGACTGTCTCAGTACCGCCTGGGTGACCAGCTTTCCCCTGGCAGAGTGCTGTGGCTCAGCCCAGCTCCTGGGTGCAAATGGAGCACAGAAGGAACCTCTGCCAGCTGCTTGCCATTCCTATGTTCCCTGTGCCCCTGGCCATACCTGCTCTGGGCAGTCACCACAGAGAAAATGGCAGTCTCATCTCCAAACCCAGGAGTCAAAGCACTCCCTGCAGACCAGTTCTCCCCTGGCAGGATTGGTGCCCAGGGGGCAGTGGAGCAGCTCAGCTCCTGGATGCAGATGGAGCCGGAAAGACCTGTCCCAGCTGCTCTGCCAATCCTGTGTTCTTTGTGCTTCTGGCTGTACCTGCCTTCACAGATGCTGGAGAGAAAAATCCTGCTTTCTAATCTAGATTGATCAATTATGTTCAAAATATAATTTCCTTAGCAAAATATCTATTACTAAAGATCATTATATATATCAAACTACATTTGAAACTATGTTACTAAGGAAGTTATTTTAGATTTACTTTCAACCTGTAATGAGATATACTACAAATTGGGCATAAATCTTATTTAGATAACTTTTTTCATTTACATCTAACATTTCCTAAAACTTCTCTTAAAACATTTTGTTTTATTCAACTTCATTGAAGACATCGGTAGTATTGTTAAAATTCTAGCTTTTCTGACAAAAGTAATCTTTTAATTAGGTGTGATGTATACATATTTAATCCTCACTTCAAAAGGCACTTAAGTAAAGGGAAAGGTATAAATAAAACCACAGGAAAGAAATAAATATCTAAAGTCTGAAAAACACATCTGGTGGCACAGTATGTTGTGGCTACAGATATTTTTCAAAGTATAAAGACTTGAGTTTCTCTAGAGGAGTAAAATTTTCATTCAGAATTGTGTGTATTTATGCTGGGGATATGGATCACTCAGTTAAATATATATCATGTAAAACTTTAGGATCTCTTGTTTGAATCCCCATCACACATGCAAAACCTCAGAGTTGGAAATGTATCTAACCACAATGCTAGGGGAAGGCTAAATTCTGAAGGATTCTTGATAGCCCGTGAACAGCCAGCATAGCTGGTTAATTGAGCTTTAGTTTAAGTTTAGTGGTAGATGCAGTCTTTAAAAAAAAAAAAAACAGCCAAGAGTGTTTGAGTAAACACTAATATGAGTATTCATGAGTTCTTCCTCATGAACACAAACGCACGCACACACCCCCACCCCCCCCACACACACACTCACATATACAGCTGAATTCACAGGTTCACATATCACTACGAAGTCAGAAAACTTTGGAGTTGGTTTTTTCCTTACACCATTATGGGTTTCTCAGAATCAATCTTTGTTTCCCAAGCTAGTACAGCTTCTTTTGTTATGTTTAGTTTCCATTCAGCAACAACAATCTGAAAATAAATTCTCCCATGACTATGTTCCAATATATAAAATGCACAGCCTGCTTACTCTTTGGTCTGTTATTAGCATTCAAACACCATTTGCATATCATTAAACATAATTTGCATATCATTAAAGACAACATTGTTAATGTACTCTTCATTAGTTCTCTTTCCCTTCTATGTTAGATTGGTCATGCTGACA
This sequence comes from Apodemus sylvaticus, assembly GCF_947179515.1. Classification (NCBI taxonomy): domain Eukaryota; kingdom Metazoa; phylum Chordata; class Mammalia; order Rodentia; family Muridae; genus Apodemus; species Apodemus sylvaticus. The sequence continues at coordinate 136,750,824 of NC_067473.1, read as the reverse complement.
CAACAAAAGTGCACAGACCAGTAGCCTAAAGAATAGAAATTCATTTCTCATAGTTCACCATAACTAGGAAGTTTCTCATGAATTATCTTTCTCTGTTTTGTAGAAGGTTGCTTTATTCTTGTATCTTTATAAAGTCCTTTCTTTGTGTTTTAGAATCCTTGGTCTCTCTTCCTGCTTTTCAAACTATCACAGTCATGAACTAAACACTCTCTGATGACTACACTGATTAGCTTATGATGCCAAACTAGAATATGACCATCTCAGATATTGTTATTCTATGATTTAGGGCTTAACCTATAGATATGTTAACCTATGTTAAATAAACAGACCAATCCATATTACTCTTCTCCCAATTTCTATATCTCATTGTGAAAGATACATTCAGGCATTCAGCATCATACAATTTCTCCTTGAACTGAATATTGGAAATCTCAGCACCTGCTTAATGCTGTCATAAGTCAGGGGTAGAGCAAGGGTCATTTCTTTTCTTTGGTCTCCTATGCTAATAAGTAGGTTAGCTCTGCTCAAAATAAAGTCACCACATAAATATCATTGCTCATTTATTCACAGTTCAGAACCAAACATACTATATGCCTGTGTTCTATGTATTTCTGGAAGACACCACAGGGCTTTTAAAAATAAATATTTGGGGAAATACGTACTCTGGAAAAAATGCACAGTTAGAACGCTATTCAAATCATGCGGAGGAACTGCTCTCTTTGAACTAAATTTTGATAGTTGTATATTTGAAACCAAACACTGTGAAGGTCTATTTTTAGTATGGCAAACAAAGTACATGGTAGTAAGTCTAAAATTATTCTTTTTGATCTGAGGTAATTTCTGTCAAGTGGCATATAATAATTAGTGGCTGCTGAATGTGTTGATATAGTCCAGAACATGTTCTTTTATTTAAAAAAAATCCCCTAATTGCATGATTTTGATTCTATAGAAGGAAAATTACTTTTCCTTCACTTCAACTAAAGAATGTTTGCAGGTATTAGAATTTGGTGTAGACTACTTCCATGTAGTCTTAGGTTTTTCATATTTTTCTCTACCTATTCAACTCTGCATGACTGACTGCACACAGCTACATAAGTCTATCAAGTAAACATCTAGGGACTATGAAGAGTGATATAATAACAGGGAATATTGATGTAGATGTTGTTGCTAACAATGATTAGCAAAGCATTGTTTGAACAACATGAAATGATGGGGTCATAAGGTTGAATGAATGACTGATACATTATGCTACCTTTATTCTAGGAGATAAATGATAGACTGCAAAGATATCTGAAACCAGTAACATCCATAAAAGGAAAATGGAAGGGAAGTCATACCTGAAAATACATGAGAATAATGAGTGTATAAAGAAGATGGTACATCATGCTATACTCATACTGGAATCAATATACCTATTTGTGCTAAGTATTTCTCTAGGCTCAGTGAAAGAGAGAAATGTCAGTCATATGTTCTAAAGCCAGTGAATTGATTGCTCATTGGAAGATCATCACTTTGTTATTACAATTAGAAACATTGTTGATACTGAATAAAAAGTCAACCTATGGTTTAACTTCTACTAACAATCTATTACATTTCTTTCATTTCAAGCAGAATGCAGGAAGAGAGCCTAAGGAAGCTGGCACTTCTTGGTTTATCCCAGATATTAGGATACTTCTCGTTTAATGTATGACCTTGTTCTACGCCTCTTCAAGTTCTTTAACAATAATTAACAATACTCCAGAGAGAAAGTGGAGATCTCACCTCTGTGCTCAGAAGTGAAACCACTGCTGGGAGATCACTCTCTCCTGGTGGGCTGTGCACAGAAAGAAGGCTGTGGAGTCTCCTGGCTCCCTATGGAAGATTGTCTTAGATGTAGGAAATAAATACTATGAAATTATTGAGGGGAAGAAAGCTATAGGCTTCCTGCTCTATGTAACAATTGCATCACAACCATGTGATTCACATAACAGGCCCTGTCAGAGGTGATGTAGTTCCATTTGCCAGGTCAGTCCAGGTGTTTTTAGGATACACATTTTTCTACACAGGAACCAGGGACCCCATGCTCTTGATTATTGCTCTTGATTATAATCAACTAAGCCCTACTCCATGGTCCATGCCATAGAGTCCACAGGCAACATGGTTATCCATCTTCTGCAGTCCAGAAGCAGAAATGCTCTTTAATAATTTCTGTCTATGCAGTCAGCCTTAATATTAGCTATTGAATATTATATCACCATTTGTCATATAATGTAGCAATTAAGTGAGAGAATTTGTCATCATATTCTCATTGTTTAGGCATCTCAAATGAAGGGAATTAGACAAGTTGTTCCTGTATGTGGCAGAATGACACTCTAGGGAACCATTTTAGGATGTTGCCTACAATAGATACCAATTTAATTTGGGTAAGGCTAGTAGGTATATTTGCAAATAAGTAAACACTCTAAGCATAGGGATTTGAGTTATTAGCACTTCCCTGAAAAATAAGTGGCTCTTCCTGAATGTCCTACTCATTGATTCCATGCCAGCTTAGGCTCTTTGTCTCAGCAAATCAAAACAGAAAACTGGCTGTTAACAGACACCATAAATTACTTCTGAGCCAAATGCACATTCAGGGTTGGAGTATCTGTGGAAATAAAGTATTCACCCTAAACTCAACCTGTTCTGATTTTGAAACCACAGAACATTTAGACTTTGACTATCTGTCTATGTTCTTTAGAGTATGCTTGTTTTACACATACAATCTGATGATTTAGCAGGACTCCTTGACTATATAACAGTTTTCTTCTTTAAAAATTGGGTTTTGATTTTTATTTTGCTTTGGTTTCATCACAACAGAAGGTCTACTTATACTTCAACATCAGCAAGCTTCTGTCAGTCCATTCTTCACTGGTCTTATGCTATGGTAGACTGAAATTTTAAAAAAGTTTTTACTTATAAGATTATAATTTTATGAAGGTAAAAACTAACACTTTATTTTTACATTTTTAACCCAGATTAATGTGTTATCTACAAGTTGTCTTTAAACACACCTTTTAATACTAACTTCTTGGCCAATTTGTGAATAATTAGTAGCTCTAAATATTCATGTGGATAATTTCTGTTTATGTCTTCCCAGTACTGTTAATCTATGATAAGCAATAGATACCTTATTTACTATCACAATCCTATTATATATTATGGTAAAACTCAGTTCACTTATATTTTAGGTATTAGAAGTACTGAGTTTATTTATTGCTATTTATTTATTTAAACATACACATCAAAACATAAACTCAGTGAACATAGAAAACAGCCCAACTTTTCATCTGCATGTCTCCATTGCCTAGAGCTGTGGGTTATAATTAAATGTGATGAGTGACTAAGTGGAAAAATCTTACACTTCATGTCATTGTTTACCTTAGAGCAAAATAATATTTATGCTTATTTCACTTTGATGAATAATATGTGATTAAAATAATAAGGCTATATATTGTATTCTCTTAATGAAAACCATGTCCACTCACACAAAATAAAGAATATATTATACTTCTGTCATTATATATTCTGAAACTCTAGTAATTATCTCCCTGAAGTTTCCTTTGTATATAATGTTGCTAAAAGTTCCTTATGAATAAGCTGCTATTGTATCTCAGTAGCAGAGTCCTTGCTATCAAGTTCAAGGTTCTGGGTTCTATCTCCACTACCAGAAGCACATTGATAATAACACTCCCTTAAGCATTTGCAACAAAACCATAAACAATATAAAAATAAACTAGAGTTCATCTAAATTTTAAATTTTGTTTGTCCAAGTACTTTATGAAAAGAATAAAAACTTCTACAGAACTGGAATCCTCATGAAAAAAAGTTCAACATAATTAGTTATTAGGACAATTTAAACTAAATCCACAGTGAGTTAGTACAGTTATCACAGTACAGTTAGTACAGTTATCTCAATTATTGGGTATGCCCCCCACCCCAATCTAAGCATTTGTTCAAGGTTAGTAGGGATGCAAACTGGTTTAATCATTCCTAACAACACCTCTCATGAGTCAACCCTTGGGTATACCCTGAAAAGAACTGAAAACAGGCATCAAAGGAGTCCTGGTATATGAACTCCATTTTATCATCTGTAATTTTCATGGTATAATGCAAGCCCTACAAACTCACAAATCCAAAATCCCCCAGATTTCAAATGTTTGAGTTGCAATGTGACACCAAGAGCATAAAATTTCATGCCCAAATCATGGGTTGGTATAGTGTGTATGGGTGTGGGGTGGGGTGGGTGTGGGTGTGGTTGTCTCTTTGTGTGAGTGTGCTTGCCTTAAGGGTATGTGTACAAAGATTAAATAGGTTGTACATAAAAAAGCGTTATTTTAGGTTCATACTTAAATATCTCATTACATACCAATATTCCAAAAGTAAAACCAATCTTAATTTTAAATACATTGTGTTGCAATCATTTCAGATTATGATTATCTTATTTTTAGTAAGAATTTGTAAACGAAACAATTACTACACTCATGTCTGAATTTCAAAAACATGATTCTTTGTATGAGAAATGAGACACCAAGGATATAGATTTATAATTCCATGTATATTATATTCAGAATAAATTAGTAAGATAGACCTTACCTAGTGGCTACAAGGGTAGGGTAAGAAAAGAGCCTAAAGAGACCATGTGAAAGAAAAAAGTGTTTTGCTTTGTACTGACAGGGATTTTTTAGAGACAGATAGAGATTGTAGTTTCATAACTCAGTATTTTTATTTTTAAATAGTTAATGTGATATCATCTGAAATACTCTTCATATAAAACTGATCATTAGGATCCTTCTAAATATAGTTAGCTCATTTGATATTTAAATTAATTCTTTTGTTTACATGAAACTCTACTGCCATCCTTTGATATTAGCATCTTCTCCTTATAATACGAGACTATCTACTCCTTTTTCGGTGGATAAGATTTCTTTAATTGCCAATGCTATTTCTAATATTAACTTTCACTAATCAAAGAATTCCCTTTTGGACAATATACTCAACTCATAAGAACACATTAAGACCCTCAACAGGATTTTGTTGATCAGTAAGTATTCACACAAAGCATTCACACTTAATTATTGAATTCTTTTCACTGGGTACTTTTTGGATCTTTTAAGAACCACTCCTGTGTAGTTAGAGAAGATATTGGTTAATTGTACTGTGGTATCTTCTGAAAACTCACAGGATCTAGTACACACTAAGGTTTGGATATCATTCAGTCTCAGAGACCTCACAGGCAAATTCATCTTGAATTCATGGACTGTGGCCAGAAAAGAATTGTCTAGTATTCTCCACCCTTTTCTAAGTTCTCAGAGTAAGTGACCATGAGAATTCTCATTCTATGAGTGCCTCACATTTTGGCTTTTCTGGGTCATGCTGAAGGAAGAATATCGTGATCTATTTATTAAACACACAATCAATAATCAAATACAATTAACAAAATAGGTTGTCGCCAAAGATAAACAAAATATCTCACATAGTAATCATAATTAAGTCATACCCCTTTTGAAGGGGTTATATTTTCTTACAAGATGATGTAGACTATAATAATAATACAATAAAATAAGAGACCTATTTGTATGTATTACAGAAATTGACACTAAAATAAAATACATGGTTTGGGCACTTCCATATCTCCCCAGCTAAAGCAATACAAAGCAAAGTGCTTATGGTAATGCATTATCAAGAGAAGTGTAAAGGGCAACAGTGTGGATGTGTGCTTAGTACTCTAATAAAAATACTGAGTGGCCGGGAAATACTTCGAATAGTTATTGTTTTGCAGTGGTTCATCCTTATTGACATGGTAATTCAACAATATTGACAATTGCTGTTTTCCACTCAGTAAGACATCATGAAAACAAGTAATATCTGATTGTAGTAATAGGCTGTCTATATTTGCAAGATAAGACACTGGAAGCCATATACCATGGCAGCCTAAAAAGCCATCTATATGCAAAAATAGCAAGAGAATATATAAATTCATTTTGCAGGGCAACTAAATATAACATTGTCATTTATGTAATTCAAACTCCAAGAAACACACAATCAAGTCACACACAAAAAAGTTTTTAAAAACCCACAAAAAACTCAAAGTATTTTAAGAAAATTTAAAATTTTGAGTTTGGTTACATTCCATGTTCATGTTCACAGGTAATCAAATCATCCTGTGTCTACAAGGTTGTGGGATTTAACTCTTCTGGTCAGTAAATGGCAGGGTTCTTGTTTCTATAAGATATAGCCCCAATAATTTATACATCCTATCCAGGGTATCCTTTACTAGGTTCCTTGGTGGAAGCCTTAATCCATGTACTTCTTTATGTGACCTAGGGATTCTTTGCAAAAATGATAGCGTGGTTCTACATAGGGACCGAGTTTAACTCATTTCTTTAGTGTCCCTAGGAAAAGGTGAATTAGTATGCAGAGATACACATAGAGGAGCAATGATTAGGAAAAACATAGAAAAGATGGATATCTCCAAGCCAAAGCGAAGCCTGAGACACAATCATTTCTCACAGCCCTCATAATAAACTTACCAAATGTACTACATATTGACTTTGAAATTCAAATCTTGATAACTGTGAGGTAGTAAATACATGTAAAATTTTATAGCCTGCAGTACTTTATTACAGTACACCTAGAAAATTCACAACATAATTTCTTGCCTATTTCCTACTCTATTTCCCCCAGACAGACTGAAATATACCAAACCACCACCACCACCACTACCACCACTGAAACAATCTGTGAGCACACTAAATTTGTGAAGGTAATGCTCATTTTCTTAACTTTCAGAATATTTTATATAGAGAGGAATATCCATTAATAATATTTTGTATTTAATAAGAAGACACAAATAAAATTATAACTTCGGCACAATTGAAATAAGAACATGTTAGAAGAGCATTTGCTTTCCTGATAAAAGGAACAGATGTCACTGGCCATTTGTTCTTTTTTAATTTTCCATGTCTTGTACCAGACAGTAAGTGAGAGGCTTCAGGAGCATGCTTTGGTGACATGATGGGAGAAGTCTTCACATTCTAATGCTGGGATGTTACAGTATAAGTGTTCTCATATCTCAGCCAACAGACCTTAACATGTAACAAATAGATTTAAATGAACAAACAGTTATCAAAGCTAAAGGGAATACATGTAAATCTTAGTTAGAATTAGCGTGCACATAAAATATAATGGTTAATTTTTTTCTAAGTCATAATGTATTTTCCATGCATTTTTAAAAATGCATCTGGTCCATGTATGCATACATCAAAATATATGAATACACAGATGTATGGCTATGTGTGGAGATCAAAGATCTATGTTAAATGCCTCCCTAAATCTTCCTCTACCTCATTATTTGAGAAGGTTTCATGTTTTAGATAGAGGTCCAGGATTCAGCTAATTGTCTGGCCACCAAGCCCCAGAGATTTTCCTGTCTCTCCCTCCTGGTTTTGGAATTTCAAATATGTGCCATTACCCTGGTATTTTCAGAAAAGTGGGGAACACAGGTTGGGCATTCATATTTGAACAACAATGACTGAGTGATCTCCTTAATCCCTACAAGTTTTTAAGTCAATTATATATAATTATTATCATATATTACACATGGTTTTTATATTAAAAGGGTGCTATAGTATTGCTTTCCTAATAACTTATGGATACTATTTTATAATATATATGTGGATGCACTCTTATACATTAACTTGTCATTTATATGTTTTTCATCATGACACATTTATATTCATTTAAATATTCTATCTTTTCCAATTAGATAAGCATACTGTTACCATGACAATAAATTACACAGGAAGGCATAGATTAAGATGAAATAGAATTAAATTCACAATCTTTGTAGCAGATCCATTTTAAACAATCACTTCCCATGACCATTTAAATAGTAATCAACCTATTTAATATACTGTTAAAGAAAGAAGAAAGCCAGAAGACAGAAAAAAAGTATGTGGCTCTTCAGTAAGTATTTTTGACAAAAGTAAATAAATAAATAAAACAAAACAAAACATAAAATCTTTAAAGGCCTGACAGCCTTCTTTTTGGACCAGCTTTTAACTTCTTGATATTAGGAGAGCTTCAATAGTGGACTTTTATTTTCAAGATGAAGACAAATCTGCATTTTTGTAATACCCTAACCCTAAGGTAACAACAGCAACAACAGTAACAAGTAAACTTAATTGTTGAATAGAAAAAATGAACAATCACCACAGGCAAACAGAAATTGAAGGGAGAAATTTTTGTTAACATGCTTCTTAAGACAAGTTAAAAGAAAGATAAACCTGTTTCCAGGATACTTATTTTTTTGTCTGACGAGCGAATCTCTAACACATCTGACACTGAATGACGCCAAGCAAGAATAGCACTGAAGACAGGCAGCATTTTCTCAGTAGCTAGTTCATATACAAGCCATTTTCACTACAGATGGCAAAAGATTAGGTCTGAGTTATACAAAGAATAAAAAAAAAGACATGTAAAATGAAAATTCAACTATCAAGACAGATACACAATTAACTTTTCTTCAGAACTTCTAAAACATTAGTGCCATAAAGATAAAAATGCACAGAACATATTATGACTATGAAAAAAGATGGGGACATACTATTTTAAAATAATTAGTGATAATGTTTCAGAGTGCTATGGAATCTCATTCAATTACACACCTAGGTCTACGTAAATGAAAAAAATAACCACATTGAAAATGAACAACGAAGTCAGTGAACTGTGGAAAGTATCAGGTAAAATGAATTTTGACCACAGAATGAATTGAAAAGTGGGAAAATAGAGAGACAATGCCAAGAAAGTTAAGAGACTTGGGAAACATATTCAGATATTCAGAAAATTCATCTCACTGGTGTGACAAAAGAATAATAGAAAACAAAGAATAAATGACAAGTATTGAAAGAGATAATGTAAGATATTCCAAGAGAACTCATGATTGTCAGGGTTTATAAAATCAAGACAAAATGAAAAGTCAAACTTGTTGGCATGAAAAATGTTCTTGTGAACAGTGTCAACCCCCTAAAGCTGGAATCAAAGTCCTAACCTCTTTCAAAGAGATAAAATGATACAACCCAGAAAATGACTATAATCAGCTTCTAATTATGCTCTGTCCTTTTGGCTGCTGCCACAATGTGTGGAGAGTATGTCTGTAAGTCACACTGAATAGAACACTGCCCAACTCTGAGTCTTGCTGTCTCTCTTCTCTGCACAAGGTGATTCAATTTCTTCGGCAACTTGTCACTTTCAGTTCATTCACAGGCTGCATTCACCTGTTTCCTGGCCTTTGACTTGCTGCCCTATTTTCTGGCTTCTTGCCAGCAGACCTTCTGTGTAAAAACTTACTCTGCACTAATATTACTTTTTTGGGTTGACCTGAGAACTCTGTCTATGACAACCTTTATAGATACGTACTGGCCTTCCTAAAGATGACCTAGACCCTGGCTGCAGTCTCTGCTGCCAAGAAAATTATGTCTTGAAACCCAAGATGGATTTAGAACTACTTGAAGTCTTGGCTTAAATTCTTAGCTAATATTTCAGACTTTAAAGATGTTTTTAGCTCTTTAAAACTTGCATTGTAGTTGAACATGATTGAAAACTATTTATGTTGTATGTGAACTCCTCTTTAAAAATATACAAGTCACATACTAATGTATTCTGTAGAATAAATTAAAATATTATAGATGAGGCAAGAATTGATCTTTGGCTGCTATCCTCAATAATGATTCATTTTTCCATCTGTACAGTTACTGATTTTAGGATGTATCATAACTTTAAAAAAATAATTAACATATTTCTATTTTCACAGATTTTTTTCTCTGAAACTCTATGTATCTCTGCTAATAAAGATATTTTAGATGTGTTTAAAACAAATCCTACCATATTGCACATATCTTTCAATTCATTTTATTCATTGCAAATAGAGTAAATAAGTATTCAATGCTTGTGTGTGGTCATGTGCATGCATGTGTGTTATATGCCTGTTTATATTTGTTTCCAATATAATCACAAGTGTAAGTATATTCCCATGCCCTCTGTATGAGCATGATGAAACAAGAGAATACCACTAGGTACCCTTCTGTTTCACTCTTGAGACTATCCTCACAAAACAAGGTCAGTTACTACAGACAGAGCTAAGCTGATGCCTCACAAGTATCTGTAGTCATTTTACCTCTATCATTATCCTTTCAATAGTGGTGGATTGTGGCAACATAGGCTCCTTCTTCCATAGGATTTAAAATTGTAAGGATCCTTACTCAGATCCTCAGCTTGCACATCAACTGCTCTATTTAAGGCTTTCTCCCCAGATGCTAATTTTTAAACACATTTTCCTTAATACAAATATACTCCTGTTGTGGCGTCACCTTTGACATTACCAGAAGAATGGCTACAGAAAATGTGGTTCATTTACACAATGGAATATTATTAAAAAACAAGGATATCATGAATTTTATAAGCAAATGCTTGGAACTAGAAAATATCATGTTGAGTGAGGTAATCCAGATCCCAAAAGACATGCATGGTATATACTCACTGATAAATGTATATTAGGCAAAAAATACAGAATACCCATGATATATTCTCACAGACCCTAAGGAGTTAAACAAGAAGTAAGGCCTAAGTGAGGATGCTTCAATCTCACTTAGGAGGGGAACAAAATATTCTTGGGAGGCAGAGGAAGGGCAGAACCTGGGTAAAAGAGAGAAGGAGAATGAGGAAGAGGAGGAGGAGGAGGAGGAGGAGGAGGAGGAGGAGGAGGAGGAGGAGGAGGAAAAGGGGGCAGGATCAGGTATGTGCAGAGGCAGGAGAGAAATCCAGAGACCAGGAGAATGAATAAACATATGTGGCTGTCAGGAATGGGGGAACCACCAGAAAATCCCAGAGACATGGGCTGGGGGAAGGCTCCCAGTACTCAGTGTGGGTGTCCTTAGCCAAAATGCCCAATGGTGGGGAGATGTAACCTGAATAGACTACCTCTAGTAGATAGACAGGACCCCAAGTTGGGCATAGGGGCAACAACCAACCTTCAAAAATTTTGACCCAGAATTATTTTTGTGTAAAAGTAATTCAGGGACAAAAATGAAACAGAGACTGAAGGAAAGACTGTCTAATAATGCCCCAACTTGAGATCCATCCCATGAGTAGGCACGAACCATGATGCTATGTTGTGCTTGCAGACAGAAGCTTAGCTTGGCTGTCCTCTGAGAGGCTTTACCAGCAGCTGATTCAGACAAATACAGAAACTTAACAACCAACCATTTGACTAAGGGCAAGGACATCTATGGAAGAGCTAGGAAAGGACTGAAGAAAATGAAAGCAACTCCATAAAAAGATGAAAAGTGTCAACTAACTCAGACACCTGGGATCTCCCAGAGAACATTCCACCAACCAAAAAGCATACAGGGGCTGGTCTGAGGCCCCTATCATATACGTAGTAGCAGACTGCCTTTTCTGGTCTCAGTGGTAGAGGATGTGTTTAATCCTGAAGATATCTGATGCTCCAGAGAAGGGGGTTGCCTGGAGAGGGAGGAGAGGGAAACACCCTCTCAAAAGTGAAGAGAAGGGGGAATGGGGTAAAGAAACATGGGAGGGAGGACTGAGAGGAGTGCAAAACTTGGGATGTAAATAAATAATTAATTTAAAAGACTTAACTTTTTTCAAAATGTTATGCATGTACATCTATGGAAATTAGGGATTGGATGGGCACAGAAATTCTGGTTCATAAGAATTAAAACAAACAAACAGATAAATAAATAAATACATAAATACATAAATAAAATGATTAGCACTGTCCCAGAATAACTGTATAAATCAAGTTACTATCTGCTTAGCAGTGGGATAGAGTTCACACATCCACTCAGACAATAACTTTAAAATACATGTCAACTTATTGGATGTAAACTAAGACATAATTTCCATCTCTACCTAGTACTTCATAACAATATCTTTTGTAAATATTTAATTTCTCAAAAGTCTAATAGTAACATCTCTGATCCTACTATTTCATAACCATCCATCCATCTCCTTGGATAATTGGTTTTAGCACACTTTCGAAATGTCTACTAAATTTCATATAAACTCAACTCTTTCATAAAATTCTATATAGCTGTCTATAACCTACATGTGTCTTCTAGTATTCTTCAAAGCATCTAAAGTACTTCTTTTTTTTAATTTTTTTATTCGATATAATTTATTTACATTTCAAATGATTTCCCCTTTTCTAGCCCCCCCACTCCCCAAAAGTCCTGTAAGCCCCCTTCTCTTCCCCTGTCCTCCCTCCCACCCCTTCCCAGTTCCCCGTTCTGGTTTTGCCAAATACTGTTTCACTGAGTCTTTCCAGAACCAGGGACCACTCCTCCTTTCTTCTTGTATCTCATTTGATGTGTGGATTATGTTTTGGGTATTCCAGTTTTCTAGGTTAATAACCACTTATTAGTGAGTGCATACCATGATTCACCTTTTGAGTCTGGGTTACCTCACTTAGTATGATGTTCTCTAGCTCCATCCATTTGCCTAAGAATTTCATGAATTCATTGTTTCTAATGGCTGAATAGTACTCCATTGTGTAGATATACCACATTTTTTGCATCCACTCTTCTGTTGAGGGATACCTGGGTTCTTTCCAGCATCTGGCAATTATAAATAGGGCTGCTATGAACATAGTAGAGCATGTATCCTTATTACATGGTGGGGAATCCTCTGGGTATATGCCCAGGAGTGGTATAGCAGGATCTTCTGGGAGTGAGGTGCCCAGTTTTCGGAGGAACCGCCAGACTGATTTCCAGAGTGGTTGTACCAATTTGCAACCCCACTAAAGTACTTCTAATGGGTAAGAAAATTCAGGGTGAGTGGTTTTCCTCCTGCTTTGTTATACTGATCATTTAGATGATAATAAGAACAAATAATCTATTTAGGCAATCTTCATAGCCTACTGAACTCTACTAAATGAGGGGAGATTAGCTGTTATATTTTTGAATAGTGTTTTATATTCAGTTATTTTTTTTTCTTCCTTTTGGAAAGCAAATTCTAAATATTATGCTTTTTCTTAAAAATATTTTTTATTTTATTATATTGTATTAAAGGAGACCAGGAAAATACAAGTAGACCACAACAATACATTGCCTTTCCCATCCATGACCTCTTTAGGCAGCCTCTTATGTGCCCCTAGTTTCCATCTCTCTTTATGTCATACATATATAATGTAATACATATATTATTTTATGTACCATAAAGTGCATAGGATCCAGAAGAATAGTCAGGGGTAGGATCCTTCCAGTTTCCATCTTCTCTTCTGTGCCACATCTCTCTGTACCGAAATCTTGCCCAGATAAAGCTGGTTTCCCAGGAGTGATGTCGTAACTAAGATCACAGGTGAGTCTACCACTATTGTTCCAATAACTAGCCCAAGATGGACCTGCTAGGAGCCAACAGGGCACAGGAATCACAGAGCAGATAGGGAGAGGATGTTTACAGTGTCCAACTGTGCCATAGAGCTAACCCTGTGCTCTAGTTCTCAGTACCCAAAGTACCCAAATCTTGCATGGAGAGAGCTGGTCTCCCAGGAGTGCCGACACACCTAAGGTCACAGGATCACAGGCTCATAGAAGGGACAAGTTCCTGCCAGAGATAGCAAGACAATCCAACATCAGAGATAACCTGAAAATGGCCATTTTGCTGAAAGCTATCTACAAATTCGATGCAACCCCATCAAAATATTGAGCCCGATATTTTGGGCAAAATTCTCAGCCCCAAAACTCAGAATACCCATGATATAATACACAAAGTATATGAAGCTCAAGAAGAAGGAAGACCAACTGTAGATGCTTCAGTCCTTAGAAGGGTGAACAAAATACTCACAGGAGACAGAGGGTGGGAGGGAATTGGAAAGAATTGAGGAGGGATAGGGGAAAGGGTGGGCAAGATCAGGTATGGGGGAATGATATGTAGAGGGTCAGGAAATTGAACAGAAGTGTGTAACAGTGGGGTATAGGGAACACCAGAAAGTACCAGATGCTTGGAAAGCAAGAGGCTCCCATGACCCAATGGATGAGAGTAGCTGAAATGCACCAAAATAGGAGAGAATAATCTGTAGAGACTATATCCAGAGCTTAGGCAAGGTGCATGGTTGGGGCATGGGGCTGCCTATTCATCTCCAATCTTTAGCCCAGAAGTGCTCCTGTCTAAAGGAAATAAGGGGACAATATGTAGAACAGAGCCTGAAGGAAAGTCCACCCAGAGACTGCCCCATCTGGGGATCCATCCCATAAACAGACACCAAACCCAGACACTATTGCCTGATGCCAAGAAGTGCTTGCTGACAGGAGCCTGACATAGCTGTCTTCTGAAGTGCTCTGCTAGAATCTGACAAAGAGAGATACAGATGACAAGATTCTTGGAGCCAATCATTGGACCTGTACACAGGATCCACAATGGAGGAGTCAGGGAAAGCACTGAAGGAGCTGAAGGCATTTGCAACCCCATAGGAAGGACAACAATATAATCCAACCAGACACCCCAGTGTTCCCAAGGACTAAATCACCAACCAAAGAGTACAACTTTAGGGACCCACAGCTCCAGCAGCATATGGAGCAGAGGATGCTACACCCTCTTATCTACACCCTCTTATCTGGCACCAATGAGATGCCTGAAAGGGCTCAATGCTCCAGTGTAGGGGAATGCCAGGGCGGTGAGGTGGGAGTAGGTAGTTCAGTGGGGAAGCATCCTCATAGAAGCAGGGGGAGGGAAATACTATAGTGAATTTCCAGAGGAAAAACCAGGAAAGGGGATAAGATTTAAAATGTAAATAAATAAAATATGCAATAACTTAAAAAATGTAGAAACCACAAATGGGTTCAAACAGGAGGTATTCTTTTTTCTGAAACTGGCCTACCACATATAACTCCCGTTTCAACTATTTTTAACATGGGCACAACTATATTCTCTTGCCTGAAAAATTCTACTATGTGTACTTAACATATTTTCTTTATTCATTTTTCTCTTAATGTACAACTAACCTATGCTAGTTCCATAACTAAGCTCATATTAATGGTATTGCAATAAACAGAAATGTGCTAGACTTATTGTGGTGTGTTCCCCGAGAGTGCTTCAGGTAAATACTCAGCATCCATAAAGTTGGGTCATACTATGTCTTAAAATTCCTATTTTCTGGAGTCTTTTTTCCTTTAGCAGCAGAAAGAATGATGCATATTTCTATTTTCTCTTTTTCTGCAGGATGAGTTAAGTGTCATTATTCTGCCCAGCAGTTTCTTCTTCCTCTTTGACTCGACATCATTTCCAGTTGTCTTATTCAAATGAGTTTTTCATATCAGTTACTACACCATTAAGTCTTTAACAGCTTCTTCTTCTTCTTCTTCTTCTTCTTCTTCTTCTTCTTCTTCTTCTTCTTCTTCTTCTTCTTCTTCTTCTTCTTCTTCTTCTTCTTCTTCTTCTTCTTCCTGCTCCTTCTCCTCCTCCTCCTCTTCCTCCTTCTCCTTCTTTCTTCTTGATTATATGAAATGCAGGTTTATTGGGAAGCTGCTCTCCAGCAAGCTTACTGGCCCCAATGACCAAGGCCAGAGGAGTTGCCATGGGTGTTAGGCGAGAAAGAGAAAAAGGGTGATGGCACAGAGAGAAGCTGAGAAAGAGATCAGTCTTTAACTTTATGGTGATTTATCACAATTATTATGAGTTTTCTGATGCTTTCTTGTTATTTGTTTTACTTGATTCAGAGAAACATTCATTACTCATTGAAATTGCTTTTTGGTATGTGCTTTGAAGGTATAATCATAAACTTTGTATTTTATTTATTTTTGGTTTATTAACCATGCAAAAATTATATCCTGACATTGTAAATATAGTGATAAATATAGTGATAAAAGAAAACCCTTGACCTCATTTCAGTAGTTTAAAGGTTCTGACATAGATTCCTGTGATATATACAACATGACTATAGTTTTCTAACCTCTTTCTCAATATATATATGAAATATGTGTATGTGTGCTTTCCTGGATTTTAAGAAATGCCTAATAGTTCTTCTTGACTTCACCATGGTGACCTAAAATTCTTTCTTGGGCCCATCCTATGGGAAGGTGTTGCTGGCCTATTTCCCATCCCACCTGTATCACTGGCACCATCCTTATACTGACACTGTCCATGTGGAATTGTTGATGAGTCACCTCACTTTTATATTTTTCATATTGAAAATTAGCTTCCAATTTTTCCCTTTCAGAACTAGAACTGTTGATGTTCCAGACAAAACTTGTTTGGATAACGAAAGTTTATGAAATATAAAGAAAAAAAAATCTGAGAAATTCAACTTACTATTATAATCCAAAGTATGAGGTTCCTTTGTAATCTAAGTTAGCCTTTTAACTGTTCCACAGTTTATTCTCTATGAATTTTAATTATGCTCAGGAGATTTGATTATTCATTCTTAAAGCATAGCATTAGGGAATAAGTTCATGTTGTCTTTTATCTGGAACTGTTTTTAACAATCTCAAAGAACTTTCTTATATCTCATCTCACTATATTCTCAACAAAGACCATAATTATTTATTCTTATATTGACTTTGTGCTGAATTACCTTCCAGAAACAGAAGGGAATACTCTATTACAGATAGTACCACCCACTTTAGACTAAGGACTTGGAGGAATGTAGATGGTACTGACTGGGACATCTTTTCCATACTAGCTCTTGGTAATGGCAGGAGCTTTATGAAATATGTAATTGCTAGAAATGATATTATGACCAGGATGGGTTTACAGTCAGAATATAAGTGAACACTGGTGGCATTTATATCCTGACACTGACCAACAGCAAACTAAATAGAATGAGGCCCATTCTACATGGGGAAATCCATGTATGGTACTATAAGCAGAATCAACCACATGTGGACTGGGAGTCTATGGAACTTAGAAGACAACCTTTCTTGAGCCAGTATAATCTCTGTCTGCATTTAAAAAAATCATCTTTCATACATTATTATATCCTTACTTCACTTTCTGCTTCCTCCTCCTCACACTCTTCCCAGCCTATCCCAACAAACTGATGTCTCTGCTCCTCCAGATCTACTTCCCCTCTATTTCCCTTAAAAAAAAAAAAAGAACAGACTTCCCAAGTATATACCAAACATGGTGTAGCAAGTCACAATAATACTAGGCACAAACCCTCATATCAAGGCTGAAATGGGCAATGAAGTAGAAGGAATTGGGTCCCAAAACCAGGTAAATAGTTAGAGACAACATTCATTCCCAATGCTAGGAGTCTCACAAGAACCCCAAGTTACACAATCATAGCATATATAAAGAAGACCTAGCTCAGGTCCATATAGGGTACTAGAGTGTTCTCTCAGACTCTAGATTCTTAATACGTACCTCTTCATCCACATATGAGTGTAGCTCTTGCTCCTTATCAAATAAGCTTGTTTTTTGTAGAATATAAAGACCATTACAGAAATATGATTGGTCAAAATGCAGAAGACAAATAACCATATGGTACCTAACCTCAATGATTCATATACAACACAATCTCTATATTTAAGGCTCAGGGATGGCATTGGGAAGATCATAGGAGCCATGTTACATGGAAATCCTCTGCAAGAAAGTGTCTTCTTGTATTTAAAAGAAGTTCATCACCACGAGAATATAAAGAATTTCATTCTAGGAGGAATCTTATTAAAATACATTATATAAAATTATCAATGAATTAATAAAGTATCCTATTTTAAAAGATATGGAAGATGAAATTGGAAAGATTATTGCTAATATACCAGGACTGTAGGTTTCAAAAATTTTAAATCAATAGATGTTCTGTAAAACAAAACATGTTGGTTAAAAAAAGAGTCATCTTTTCAGCCCATGCCTTAATGGGTTCATAGGACACTGTGGTTACAGACATACTAGCTGAGCTACATTTCACTCTGTACATTGTCAATATTAACATTTTTAGTTCTGAAAGTTTTAGTGTTGACTCCAAAATCCTGCTATTTTTAGTTTGCTCTGGTACACAAGAGATGGGAAGAATTTAGATTTTCTGTCTGTAATCGAGGCTTATTTCATGGTGATCTCTAGTAGAAAAATCACCTGTTTCAATCCAGAGGACATTTCATTTCCAATGTTGTGATGCCTATCCTATTGGCCAATACAATTTCCAAAACTAGTCTTACAATGAATGTGGAAGATGTCCAAATGTGTTGCATGAATAGTCAGATGACTTCCATCAATGAAGTAATCTAGACATGATATAATCAAGTTCTGAATTATAAGCAAAGTAGCTTTTCTCAACTTTACATTTTGCCATTTAGCTAAGCATTATAAATAATACCTCATTTATTTTCATTAATATCACAGTTTGATCAGTGAGAGACAGTATTTCTTTCTACCTAATATATAATTTCTGTGATTTCATGTTAATTTCAAATACAATATATTTATTTAAATAACTATAAATAACTAATAAATATTTAAATAAATAAATAAAAATATTTGGCATTATTTTACTTTAGAACATTTTCCATGTTGTTTATATGATATGCAAGATATGAAGCTAACTCCTGACAGTCTTTTATTGTTACATCTTTCATCATAATGCCTGTCTGCTAGTTCGTTATGGACTTTGTTGAAAATATTCTTGTCCATTGTATTCATGCTTTTCAGGAATTTGTGAATGATGAATACATTGCAATTTAAAATAAATGTTTCTTATTGTAGTTTGTTTTTCTACAAATATACTTAAATGCATTGGTCATGTTTATTGTTTGTGCAACAAACATCTTAACTTTCATGACATACATCATGAAGGGATGTTCTAAGAACAAAGTTTTATAGGTGTAGATTTATTATAATTCCCTTGGATATTTGGATAATACTTTGTTTGATTATAGGTATGGAGCTGTTACCTAGATCCTTGTATTATTCTATTTACAAATAACTTCTTGATGTGTTCTTATCTTTGGAATTTGTGTTTTAAATAATTTTAATTTCTTTAGATCACTTTATGTCCTTTATTGTTAAGATAAAAAGCTGAGCATTATTCCATAGGAATTATTTAGACCAATTATTAAATATGATAGGAACCAATGGCAGTAACATGTTAGAGAGTTATTTCTGAGCCCTTTCTTATGTCCTTGTAAGTAACATCTTTCCTTGGATTATTTCCACCAGTTACTCATTCCTCAGAATAGAACAGTATCATATACATACCTGAATATTCGACATAATACCCCTTTATTGCATGAGAAGCAAGACTGTCTTATCAAATTGGAAATTAAGAGTAGGTAAACTACTTATTTATAATAACACATTTTCAGACAATATAGTAAGTTCTTGCCATAAGTGTGTATCTATAGAAGCTTGTAGATCATCACTTTCAGGTCTGAGATGGTGAAAGGTATTTGTAAACAATGGCAGCGAACTCAGGTCCTTGTTTATGCATGGCAATGGCTCAGAAAACTCAGAGGCTGCCAGAAATTCATTTATTTCTTTTCAGCAAAATTATTTCTCCTAGTGGAGAACCCTGGTAAGGAAAGATTTATATAATTTATCTTTAGAATAGTAATGCTGGTGTGCCCCTGTTTCCACTAACACCCATGTTGGTTCTGCGTCCTTAAGTGTGCAATGAACCACTCTATGTTATATATTGTACCAATCTGTAAGGTATGCAAGTGAGAGTTATTGCTCTGAAATCTGAAGGCTTTTCATGGTGCTTTCTTTATGGATGGTGTCAAAGCAAAGGCAAACTCAAAATAAATAAGGCTGCCACTCTCATTTATAAACTCAGACTCGTGGTGAGCAACAGTGGTCAGAGGCATACCCATATATTACAATGTGCTCTTATACAGCATTGCTGGTTTAACTCCCTCAGTATAAGAGTGGCAACCCATTGGCTAAATTAAAACTATGAAATAAATGTTTTACGCTCTCAGAATGACTACCTCTGTGGCAGACTCCTTAGTATCTTTCATGTCTTTTTAACCTTATAACTCTTTATACTTACTGGTGCCCCCTTCAGTGTGTGTGTTTGTGATGTGATGTGATGTGTGTGTGTGTGTGTGTGTGTGTGTGTGTAGGGTTGTGACATATACAATCTTCAACACATTTGACAATGCCTACAGACATTAGTTTTTTTTTATTCGATATAATTTATTTACATTTCAAATGATTTCCCCTTTTCTAGCCCCCCCCCCCACTCGCCGAAAGTCCCGTAAGCCCCCTTCTCTTCCCCTGTCCTCCCTCCCACCCCTTCCCAGTTCCCCGTTCTGGTTTTGCCAAATACTGTTTCACTGAGTCTTTCCAGAACCAGGGACCACTCCTGCTTTCTTCTTGTATCTCATTTGATGTGTGGATTATGTTTTGGGTATTCCAGTTTTCTAGGTTAATAACCACTTATTAGTGAGTGCATACCATGATTCACCTTTTGAGTCTGGGTTACCTCACTTAGTATGATGTTCTCTAGCTCCATCCATTTGCCTAAGAATTTCATGAATTCATTGTTTCTAATGGCTGAATAGTACTCCATTGTGTAGATATACCACATTTTTTGCATCCACTCTTCTGTTGAGGGATACCTGGGTTCTTTCCAGCATCTGGCAATTATAAATAGGGCTGCTATGAACATAGTAGAGCATGTATCCTTATTACATGGTGGGGAATCCTCTGGGTATATGCCCAGGAGTGGTATAGCAGGATCTTCTGGAAGTGAGGTGCCCAGTTTTCGGAGGAACCGCCAGACTGCTTTCCAGAGTGGTTGTACCCATTTGCAACCCCACCAGCAGTGGAGGAGTGTTCCTCTTTCTCCGCACCCTCTCCAACACCTGCTGTCTCCTGAATTTTTAATCTTAGCCATTCTGACTGGTGTAAGATGAAATCTTAGGGTTGTTTTGATTTGCATTTCCCTAATGACTAATGAAGTTGAGCATTTTGGGAACAGGAATTGCCACTGTAGATCCTACATGAACAAGAAAGCCACCACACAGCTGCAAGGAGGATTTTTAGTTCACGCAGTCTTTCTTTGAGTATGTCATTTGCTGAACCTGATCACCCTCTGTGCAGTATTGCCAAGTAATCATACAATTAAGAGTACCACCAATTAAAATCAATACATTTATTTTCATCTTATGTGAATAAGCATTTGCCTGTAAGCTATTATTTCTAAAACATGCCTGGTTCTCACAGAAGTTAGAAAAGGGGCAGTGGATCCCCTTAAACTGGTTTTAGAGATGATTGTGAGCTACCATATTAGTCCTTAGAATAGGCAGCAAGTTCTCTTAACACCTGAGTCATCCTGTCAGACTCCATATAAATGTTTGTTAAGTATGCTGAGATACAGAAATAATAGTTTGCAACATATATGTTTTCCGTTTTATTTTAACTTTGTTTCTATAACATCATTATTGCCTTATATTATCTTTGGGCAATTTGTTTTTTAAATTAACTTATATTTCTACTTTCACTATGAGTAGATTATAATTAAAAGCTTTCTCATTCATACACAATACATGAAATACTTGTTTATTGTAGGATAATTATTTATACTCAGGGTAAATCTTGTCAGAATATTTCCACACACAAAATATTTTTATTATACAGTATTAAGTAATGTTATCACACCTGTGATTTCATGTAAAGCTTTCTTATGTATATAAGTGTAACAAAAAGACAAAGGAAAGCAAAATATAAGAGTTTCAAAATGATTAGCTCCCCAAACACTTGACCAAAGGTAAAGTAATTGAGAAATAGACATGATCAGACATCCCTAAAGTCCACTACTTTAATTCATTGAGATCTAATTTAAATCACTCAAGGTGAGGCATATGGGAAAATGCTAATTTGCTTGGGTACTTTCACACTAATAGTCATTAAGATTCATGTAATTAATTGCAATGTCAGAATAAATGCCTTTTCTTTTTCTTCTTAGAAGTTAAGATGTATTAATGAAGAATTGGATCTGCATTTCCTTTATCTCTACAGATGACCCATAGAACAAGATTCAGTAAAGAAAAAATCAGAAAATTCATAAATATTGCTCTCTAGGAAACACCTATAAATTATCATGTCCTTTATGCATGATGCATGAAGTGCATTTTGCATGTGTAAGTTAAATGTTATGACACACACCCTTATATGTGCTTATTTCCTTCTTTCTGCTTCACAAAAGGTGTGCTGCTTTAAAATATCTTATCTGATGTGTTGAGAAATTTTTTGAAGTGGAAGGAAATCTTAAGAGTTTACTTAAAATCTTCCTACTTTACATAAAAGAAATGGAGTCTCATGATGAGTGCCGCCCTGTGAATTAATGATTCGGATCAAGAATTTGTAAGTTTCTCGTCCCCTGTTCAGTAATCTTTGTGTTATATATTGCTTTCATTTTATAGCTCAAACTAAATACTAAAAATTAAACCCAACCCTGATTTTATGACATCATCATCCTTTTCTTTGTAAGCATATTTAAGTAATTATTTTATATTACAGAGTATAATTGGTAATGCATTTTCTCAATACAAAATCAGGTCTTAAATGAAATATTTTAAATGAATTAATTTTTTTAAAAATGAATTAATGTTATACAAATCATTTTTACTGTCAAAATACCTTAGAAATGATTTGAATATTGGGCACTTATCTTCATCTACCATCTTTAGCTACCATATATAGTAACTGACTAACTGGCATTATTCTTAAGTTTTTTATATTTAACTATTTTAAATAATTTTTAGACTTTGGGGCAAGACAATGGGTCTCAGTATCCTTCCAATGAAATAAGCTGTTAACATTTAGTTATCTACAAAATGCACAGTCTTAATAAAATAAAGTAAATGAGATCATGGTTATAAACTAAAATTATAGAATTTACAGAAGTTAACACTAGCATTATTATTAAAACATGTTTTCTGAGATATTAAAACTGATATTTGCCTGGCTTTATTGTTGTGTTTATTTTTCTGTTTCTTATTTTATGAACAATAAACAATGATTACTTATAAGATAACAACCGGCTGATTTATTAATGTATTTTCTAAAGGTACATTTTAGAGACTTGTGTGATATGTATCTATGCATGTGTGTATACATATATGTGTATCTTTGTGTAGCATGTACATGCTAGTACTTTTGCAGTTCAGAAGAGGGGACCAGATCTGTAGACCTGGAGGTGCTGGGTGTTGTGCCAAGCATCAACAGTATTTTGAATAACATGCGGCCTTTGAAAACATCGATGCAAAAATACTCAATAATTCTTGCCAACCGAATCCAAGAACACATCAAAACGATCATTCACCATGATCAAGTAGGCTTTATCCCGGGAATGCAGGGTTGGTTTAATATACGGAAATCCATCAATGCAATCCACTACATAAACAAACTCAAAGAAAAAAAACACATGGTCATTTCATTGGATGCTGAAAAAGCATTTGACAAAAATTCAGCATCCTTTCATGCTAAAAGTCTTGGAAAGAACGGGAATTCAAGGCCCATACCTAAACATAGTAAAAGCAATATACAGCAAACTGGTAGCCAGCATCAAACTAAATGGAGAGAAACTTGAAGCAATCCCACTAAAATCAGGGACTAGACAGGGCTGCCCCTCTCTCCTTATCTTTTCAATATTGTACTTGAGGTACTAGCTCAGGCAATTCGACAACATAAGGAGGTCAAAGGGATACAAATTGGAAAGGAAGAAGTCAAACTATCATTATTTGCAGATGACATGATAGTCTACCTAAGTGACCCTATAAACTCCACTAGAGAACTCCTACAGCTGATAAACAACTTCAGCAAAGTGGCAGGTTATAAAATCAACTCAAGCAAACCAGTGGCCGTCCTATACTCAAAGGACAAGCAGGCTGAGAAAGAAATTAGGGAAATGACCCCCTTCACAATAGCCACAAACAGTATAAAGTATCTTGGGGTGAGTCTTACCAAACATGTGAAAGATCTTTACGACAAGAACTTCAAGACCCTGAAGAAGGAAATGGAAGAAGGCCTCAAAAAATGGGAAAACCTCCCATGCTCATGGATCGCCAGAATCAATATAGTTAAAATGGCCATTTTGCCAAAAGCAATATACAGATTCAATGCAATACCCATCAAAATCCCAACTCAATTCTTCACAGAGTTAGAAAAAGCAATTAACAAATTCATCTGGAATAACAAAAAAACCCAGGATAGCTAAAACTATTCTCAGCAACAAAAGAAATTCTGGGGGAATCAGTATCCCTGACCTCAAGCAATACTACAGAGCAATAGTGTTAAAAACTGCATGGTATTGGTACAGTGACAGGCAAGCAGATCAATGGAACAGGATTGAAGATCCAGAAATGAACCCACACACCTATGGCCACTTGATCCTCGACAAAGGGGCTGAAAACATCCAATGGAAAAAAGATAGCCTTTTCAAAAAATGGTGCTGGTTCAACTGGAGGTCAGCATGCAGAAGAATGCGAATTGATCCATCTTTATCGCCTTGTACTAAGCTCAAATCCAAATGGATCAAGGACCTCCACATAAAGCCAGACACTCTGAAGCTAATAGAAAAGAAACTGGGGAAGACCCTTGAGGATATTGGTACAGGGAGAACATTTCTGAACAGAACACCAATAGCGTATGCTCTAAGATCAAGAATTGACAAATGGGACCTCATAAAATTACAAAGTTTCTGTACAGCAAAGGACACCATCAAAAGGACAAACGGCAACCAACAAATTGGGAAAAGATCTTCACCAATCCTACATCAGATAGAGGGCTAATATCCAATATATATAAAGAAATTAAGAAGTTAGATTCCAGAAAACCAAACAACCCTATTAAAAATGGGGTACAGAGTTAAACAGGGAATTCTCACCTGAAGAACTTCGGATGGCGGAGAAGCATCTTAAAAAATGCTCAACTTCATTAGTCATTAGGGAAATGCAAATCAAAACAACCCTGAGATTTCACCTTACACCAGTCAGAATGGCTAAGATTAAAAATTCAGGAGACAGCAGGTGTTGGAGAGGGTGTGGAGAAAGAGGAACACTCCTCCACTGCTGGTGGGGTTGCAAATTGGTACAACCACTCTGGAAATCAGTCTGGCGGTTCCTCTGAAAACTGGGCACCTCACTTCCAGAAGATCCTGCTATACCACTCCTGGGCATATACCCAGAGGATTCCCCACCATGTAATAAGGATACATGCTCTACTATGTTCATAGCAGCCCTATTTATAATTGCCAGATGCTGGAAAGAACCCAGGTATCCCTCAACAGAAGAGTGGATGCAAAAAATGTGGTATATCTACACAATGGAGTACTATTCAGCCATTAGAAACAATGAATTCATGAAATTCTTAGGCAAATGGATGGAGCTAGAAAACATCATACTAAGTGAGGTAAACCAGACTCAAAAGGTGAATCATGGTATGCACTCACTAATAAGTGGATATTAACCTAGAAAACTGGAATACCCCAAACATAATCCATACATCAAATGAGGTACAAGAAGAAAGGAGGTGTGGCCCCTTGTTCTAGAAAGACTCAGTGAAGAAGTATAGGGCAAAACTAGAACGGGGAAGTGGGAAGTGGTGGGTGGGAGGACAGGGGGAGAAAAGGGGGCTCATGGAACTTTCGGGGAGTGGGGGGCTAGAAAAGGGGAAATCATTTGAAATGTAAATAAAAAATATATCGAATAAAAAAAAACAAAAAAAATATTTAATATTAAATAGAAAAAAAAAAAAAGAAAGGACCCTTAAGGGCTCTGAACTATTGAGCCATCTCTCTAGAGACAAGATATAATTTTATTAAACTACATAAGAAACATTTAATATGTAATTTTAAGAGGAGATTTAAGCTCACAACAGAATAAAATGAAATATGTAGTGGAGTTTCACATATACATACTCTCTTCCATTACCTTCATCCTACAAGAGGGTGGCTCCTTTGTTGCAAACAATAAACTCACAGCAATGTATATTTATCCTATACAGTTAACTGTTGATATCAAGTTTGTCTTCAATATAAAAATCTATATTTGACAAGCCCATTGGTATTGAGATGTAGCTACAAGCAAATAATCTCACATGGGTTTTCATTTTTCTGAAAATGTCTGTGTCTGTTCTGAAATATATATATATATATATATATATATATATATATATATATATATATATATATGGTGTAACACAGGATGTAGACTATTCTTAGTAACTCCTATTAATTAGCAGCATGTGCATGAGGGGTCATCAGTGGTTTTTGCTTGTTTGTTTTATATTTTATTTTTCTTTGATTTCTCACTGTTTTAAAACTGAATGCCACTCTTACCTGGATGTATAAGAAATGATTGTTGATTCCTTTACTGAAAGCCATCTTGATTTCTTCCACAACTTGCCAACACAGAGAATAGTTCTTTGTTTTTATGTACAACTTTCCTGGGTAAACATTCTTTTAAGCTAACTGTGTTAATACCAAGGAATATTATTGGTGGGTTATAGGTCAAGATTTTTAACACTAAAAATAGATAATTTCTTTTTCTTTCTTTTCTTTTTCTTTCTTTCTTTCTCTTTCTTTCTTTCTTTCTTTCTTCCTTCCTTCCTTCCTTCCTTCCTTCCTTCCTTCCTTCCTTCCTTCCTTCCTTTCTTTGTTTCTTTCTTCCTTTCTTTTTTTGTTTTGCTTTTTCGAGACAGGGTTTCTCTGTGTAGCCCTGGCTGTCCTGGAACTCACTTTGTAGACCAGGCTGGCCTCGAACTCAGAAATCTGCCTGTCTCTGCCTCCCAAGTTCTGGGATTAAAGGCATGTGCCACCACCTCCCGGCCATTTTTTTTGGATATTTTCAAATAATATACATATATATAGCATTATATGTATTGAATAATATATATGTGTATGCATATATATATATATATGTATGCAATACCAATTATTGAAAAAAATATCTTGTTTTGAAGATTTCTGGGGGAACAGAATATAAAAATGTTTGGATGGAGAAAAAGGATGGAGAAAATTAATCTAATCATAATCATGGAATTGACAATGACAAATGTAATTGCATTAGAGTTTTTGTACGTTTCATTGAGTTGACGTTATCTCTCATATATTTGAGATAATATACTAAAGTAAATATTAAATGTTTGATTACACAACTTTTTGGTTTTTTTATTTCTTTGTTTTTGTTTGTGTGTGTGCATTTTGTTTTGTTTTGGTTTGGTTTTGTCACAGCATTTCTCTGTGTAGCATTTTCCTGGCTATTCTGCAACTTTCTCTGTAGACCACACCAACCTAAACTCACAGAGATACACCTCTATGCCCCCAAGAACTGGGATTAAAGGCCTTTGTCCCCACTACCTGGCTAAACATTAATTTTTAAAAGATTTATGTAGTTTTATTTTATTTATATGTGTGCTTTGCTAGCATTTTCTTTTGTGCACTCTGAAAGCAGTACCCTTAGAGGCCAGAAGAGGGAATCAGATTTCCTAGAACTAGACTTCCAGAAGGTTATGAGCCACCACATATGGCCAATGAAACCTAGGTCCTCAGGAAGGGAAGTCAGTGCCCTTAAATGATAAACTATCTCTCCTGCCTCACATTAGATTTCAACAAATGCTTTTTCTTCTTCTATAATATGGTCATCTAATCACTGTTTTGTCTTTTGATGACTGGTATAATAGCTTATAATATCTTACCCTTGAATAATAACCTGGTCTTACATATTTAGCATGCATCCATCTCGGGTGGGGACATACTATCTTTGATTTATTTTAGCACTTAATTTACTTTTGTTACAGTTTGGCCTCTATGTTCATGAGAAGTTTTGGTTGCCCACTTGCTTTTTCTTGTAATGTGTTCACTTACTTGTGATGTTTGACTAATCCTGCTTCTTAGAATTAATAAGTGTCAGATAGTATTTTCATCACTAGGACACATCCTTGAGAGAAAAAATTATAAAAGATGAAAGATTCAAGTTTCACTAATGGCTCATGTAGACTTTGGTTGCAAACTCTACTCTGGTGCTAATGTCAGTCAGAACAACAGGGTGGCAGAAGCATCTTGCAGATGCTACTCACCCCACTTTGCCTGGGACACAGAGAGGAAAATAATCTGTGCAATAATAGGCTTTCTGTTTTCTTCCGCTCTCACTCTCTCATGTTCCCACCCTGTGAGGATGGTAGCACACCACTCACAGCACATCTTTTCCTTTTCCCCATCACCTCATGTGGGGATTATAATCTCTGAAAACAGTCCCATAACTATATCTAGATGTATGCTTTAGTAATCTCCTTGATAGTACTCAGGTCAATGACATTGATAATCAAGATTAAGCATCAAATATCTTTCTGGTTAACATGACACACAAACCCATCTGTGGTGGCTTGAATGAGAATGGCCTCCATAGGCTCATAGGTTTGAATGCTTGCTCACTAGGGAGAGGCACTATCTGAAAGGATTAAGAATGTAATACATCTACATAGGTAATAGGTGAATGGAATACTATTCACCTATTAAAAACAAATACAACATGAATTTTGCAGGCAAATGGATGGAACTTGAGAATATCATGCTGAGTGAGGTAATCAGTCCCAAAGGGACATGCATGATATGTACTCACTCATGTGAATTTTAGCCATAAAATACAGGTAACATGCTACACTCCACACACCCAAAGAACCAAAAGAGAAGGAAGGCCCAAGTGGGGAAGCTTGGATCTCACTTAGAAGAAGGAATAAATAGTCATAAGTGGCAGATGGGGCGGGTAGCTAGAAGATAGAAGGTATTAGAGGCAAATGCTGCTTCAAGACAGGTGTGGGGAAGGATAGGGGAAATTGCTAGACAGCCATGAAAATAAATGGAAATATGCAACTGACTGGCGTGAGGAGGTGAGGGTCATCTTCAGGAAGAAACAGAAACCTGTGATAAGGTCCCCATTGTGCTGGAGAATTGGTGTGATGACTTTAACTGTGACTCACAAAATTGGGGATATGGAACCTGAAGAGGCCATCTCCTATAGCCAGGCAGAAATGCAAGTGGAGTGACAGAGACACCAACCCACCCACAAAACTTTCAACCCAAAATCTATCCTGTCTACAAGAAATGCAGGCATGGGGGATGGAACAGACTGAGGGTCAACCACAAACTGGCCCAACTTGAGACCCAGCCCATGGGCAAGCACCAATACCTAACACGATCGATGATTCTGTTATGTTTACAGACAGAAGCATGTTGTCCTCTGAGAAATTTCACCCAGCTGCTGACTCAGACAGATATTGACATTCATAGAGAAACAGTGGATGCAGCTTGGGGACTCTTATGAAAGATAGGAGGACGGATTGTGGAACCTGAAGGGGATAAGAACTCCATAGGAAGACCAACAGAGTCAGCTAACCTGGACCCTTGTGGCTTTTAGAGTCTGAACCACCATCCTAGGACTGGACTTAGGCTTCTCTTCACATACGTATTAGATGTTGCAGCTTTGTTTTCATGTGGGTCCTGAACAATTAGGACAGGTGCTATCCTGAAATCTGTTGTTTGTATGTGGGGTGTATTCTTATAGACATGCTACCTTGCCTAGCCTCAATGGAAGAGGAAGCACCTAGTCTCACGGAGACTTGAAGTGGCAGGGTGTGGGGGATACCCAGGAGGGTCTCTATCTGCTCAGAGAAGGGGAGGGATCATGGGGGAGGAATTCTGGCAGGGGATGACCTGGAGGGGAGAGTGAGTGGATTTAAAGTAAATAAGTAAAAAAAAAAAAATTAAATTAGAAAAGAGGTGTGGCCTTATTGGAGAAAGTGTGTAACAGGGGATGGGCCTTTATATTTGAAAATCCCAAGCCAAGCTCAGAATCTCTCTCTACCTATGGATCAAGATGTACTTCTAAGCTGCTATCCCAATGTCTGACTGCATGGCACCATGCTTCTAGCCATGATGACTGAAGGTGTGAAATGATAAGCAAGCACCCAATTTAATATTTTCTCTTCTAATAATTGCAATGGCTGGGGAATCTCTTCATAGCAGTAGAACAGTGACCAAGATACCATTTGGTATTTTTGTTTGTTTGTTTATTTTTGTTTTTTGTTTTTTAAATATTTTTATTTTTTATATTCTTTGTTTACATTACAAATGATTTCCCCTTTCCCAGATCCCCCCCTCCCCATATGACCCACAAACCTTCTTCTCTCCATCCATTCTCTAATCACCTCCCTCCTTTTTCTCTGTCCTTATATTCCCCTCCAATGCTAGATCAATCATTTCCAGGATCAGGAGCCTCTCCATACTTCTTCATGGGAGTCATTTGTTATGCGATTTGTGCCTTGGGTATTCAGGGCTTCTGGGCTAATTAATATCCACTTATCAGAGATTGCATTCCATGTTTATTCTTTTGTGATTGGGTTACTTCACTTAGGATGATATTTTCCAGATCAAACCATTTTCCTAAAAATTTTGTGAGTTCATTGTTTCTAATTGCTGAGTAGTATTCCATTGTGTAAATACACCACATTTTCTGTATCCATTCCTCCTTTGAGGGACATCTGGGTTCTTTCCAGATTCTGGCTATTATAAATAAGGCTGCTATGAACATAATGGAGCATGTGTCTTTATTGCATGCTGGGGAATTCTTTGCATATTGTATACCATGAGAGGTATAGCAGGGTCCTCGGGAAGTGTCATGTCCAGTTTTCTGAGGAACCGCCAGACTAATTTCCAAAGTGGTTGTACCATCTTACAGGCCTACCAGCAGTGGAGGAGTGTTCCTTTTTCTCCATATCCTCACCAACACCTGTTGTCTCCTGAGTTTTTGACCTTAGCCTTTCTGACTGGTGTAAGGTGAAATCTCAGGGTTGTTTTGATTTGCATTTCCCTAATGACTAATGATGTTGAGCACTTCTTAAGGTGCCTCTCAGCCATCTGAATTTCTTCAGGTGAAAATTCTTTGTTTAGATCTGTACCCCATTTTTTAATAGGGTTATTTGGTTCCCTGGGGTCTAACTTCTTGAGTTCTTTGTATATATTGGATATTAGCCTTCTATAAGATACAGGGTTAGTGAATATCCTTTCCCAATTTGATGATTATCGTTTTGTCCTTTTAACGGTGTCCTTTGCCTTACAGAAACTTTGTAATTTAATGAGGTCCCATTTGTCAATTCTTGATCTTAGAGCATAAGCTATTGGTGTTCTGTTCAGGAACTTTTCCCCTGTGCCTATGCCGAAAACCTCCACCAGAGAACTCCTACAGCTGATAATCAACTTCAGCAAAATGTCTGGTTATAAAATCAACTCAAACAAATCAGTTGCCTTCCTATACTCAAAGGATAAGCAGGATGAGAAAGAAGTTAGGGAAATGACATTCTTCACAATAGCCACAAACAATATAAAGTATCTTGGTGTGACTCTAACCAAACAAGTGAAAGATCTATATGACAAGAACTTCAGGTCTCTGAAGAAGGAAATCAAAGAAGACCTCAGAAAATGGAAAAATCTGCCATGCTCGTGGATTGGCAGGATTAATATAGTTAAAATGGCCATCTTGCCAAAAGAGATCTACAGATTCAACGCAATCCCCATCAAAATCCCAACTCAGTTCTTCACAGAGTTAGAAAAAGCAATTCTCAAATTCATCTGGAATAACAAAAATCCAGGATGGCTAAAACTATTCTCAACAACAAAAGAAATTCTGGGGGAATCAGTATCCCTGACTTCAAGCAATACTACAGAGCAATAGTGTTAACAACCGCATGGTATTGGCACAGTGACAGACAAGTGGACCAATGGAAGAGAATTGAAGATCCAGAAATGAATCCACACACTTATGGTCACTTGATCTTCTACAAAGGAGCCAAAAACATCCAGTGGAAAAAAGATAGCCTTTTCAACAAATGGTGCTGGTTCAATTGGAGGTCAGCATGCAGAAAAATGCGAATTGATCCATTCTTATCTCCATATACTAAACTTCACTCCAAGTGGATCAAGGACCTCCAGGTAAAACCAGACACACTGAAACTAATAGAAAAGATACTGGGGAAGATACCATTTGTTTAAAATACCACTTGCCACCCTGAATTCTCAAATATTCATGTTCATTTCATAAAATGGATATGTTACATTATGAACCACAGACACTTTGAGAACATTAAAGTCAAACATACAGTCAAGTGCACACATGCATGTATGTGTGTGTGTGTGTTTTTGTGTGTGTGTGTGTGTGTATAATCATAGATATTTCTTAAAGTTTTGAAATCTCCATATCCTTAGCAGTTAAATGGCACAATTCCATATAGCATTTAGTTCAAAGTAATTGTAGCAAAAATTATTAGTGTTTATTTCATATATACTTGTGTTTTGGTTCTTGTCACATAACAATATTTCTAGGTCTTCTGAGAGTCTCCTACATGTATTTTATCCAGATATTATTTATTAAATGACCAGCGTTGTCTGAAGTTAAAAGCTTAACCTAGTTGCTTCTGGTTAGGGACAGCATTGGATCTATATTTTATACAATTTTATTTTTAATCAATTTGGGTCTTTAAAGTGGTTTTCCGGTAGACAATCTGTGTTTAGGTCATTTTTGTCTCCTTTCTTTAGTTATACATCTGTTCTTAACCCTTTTCAAACTTATTGCCCTACATATAACTTATAACATACATTAACAACTTATCTGAGACTTCCTTTAAATGGTACTATACCATTCCTAGGAAGCATGAGTCCCTTACAATAAAGGAAAATTTAAAAATTTCCCCTTCCTTTCTTCCTCTCTTCCTCTCTCTTTTCCCTTTCATCAATGTTCTCATTCATATCATATACAGCTTATCAAAGTTATCAAACGTACTATTATTTAAAACAAACTGGTATGAAGCTTCAACTAAAAGAATGTTTCCCTTTTAATTTTATATTAATTCTTTTTACTGTTATTTGTGTGTGTGCATGCATGCATGTGTGTGTCTGGGCACATGTGTGAATGTGTGCATGCACATACAGGGGCTAGAATACAACTTTCTAAAATCATATTTTCCACTAATTAGGTTCCAGGGCTTGAACATGGGCTTTAGCAGTTAAATGTTCTTTCTTATGGAGCTATGATTTTGTAGCTCCTAATAAGACTTTCTCTAATGTTCATCCCTTTCTTTCAGAGTTATTTTCTGACTGTACCAACATCCTTTGAAGAATCAGAACACATAAGTAATTATGTGTACATGTTTGTTACATTTGTGATTATCTGAATGATATATATGTATATCACCTGCAAGATATTTACAAAAACAACATACTGATACAATTTGAATATTAGTGACTCAGTTTGAAAACCTGAGAAATGCAGTGTTTGAATTCTAGTACATGTATGTAGGTCTGAGAATTAAAACCCTAGATATAAGTTTTAGTACAAGTGCAGAAAAGGAGCAGGGTTTTTATCCATGCCAACACTATTATATTAGTCAGGGAAACTGAAACATCAGTTCTCTAAGCTTTCATTTAGTCAGACATTCAAAAGATTGACTATCATCTACCGCCACTGGCACTGACATTAGCCATATGTCTTACTGTGTTTATGTGTTTAAAGATTAATTTTATATAAAATACAGAAACTGGCATAATTCAGAAATAACATGTAGCTACATCTGCATGCCCTATCATCAAATTATAAATAATACTAATTATCACTTTGAACAATTAAGTGAATAGAAAATTACATTGACACTACTATAAAATACATGCCCAAACTGAACTGACTCCCAATTACTACTCCAAGGTCAATTTGGTTAATTCCACTCCTACTTCTATGATACATCCCAACTATAGGCTGTTCCATCTTCTTCTCAATCAAGATAGAATGGCATTATCAAGATGTGACTAACAGCATGCCTTTCCCTATTCAAGCATTTCAGCAAATTTTATCTTCTACAATTTAAAACCATTGTACTTATACTAACCCACATGACCACATCTAATCTTATCCTTCAACAAAACTGTATGTTATTGACACTTCCCTTTTTGTTTCCAACTCATATGCCTTCTGGATTTTATTTGAAGACTCAGGTACCCATCATCTGACAATATTTGATTTGCTTTCATTTCTGAGCAGTTATTCACCTAGTGTGTTCTCTCATTTCTCTTTTGTCTCTGAGAAGATAAAATCTTCTCAGAAAAGCCTTCAAGGCCATTCTTTTGCAATTTAACTTTAAAATATTCTTCTCTAATCACCTTTCTAGATATATTTTTATTCTTACCACTCAATACTTAATTAAGAGATATTTTCTTATTTTTATATCAATACTTTGGAATTTAGCCCCCTTAAATAGTAAGTGAACTCTTCAGGCAACATTTTTTATTCTATCTCTAATACTAACCATATATCTATCATCTTTTGATAATAAAGTTTACTTAAAAAGAAGGTAAGGAATACTCTCCAACAAATGTCTACCACAGTTTCAACATTCTTTGATTCACAAAACAGACAACCTTTATAAGAGCAATGGGACCAATGTGAGAAATTATTACAAATGAGTTTTACTGTAGTAAAAAGAGAAAACATTGGAGAATGTGAAAAATACTATTAAGTATCATCTCGACTTTATCTCTACCATTTCGTCTTCAACCTTGGTTAGCAGAGTGTTGGGGAGAAAAAACAAACAACTGCTGGAGAGCAGAGCATGAAAGTCACCAGTGTTTTGCCTTAAAAGTAAATGATTGACCCATTACAGTGAAGCTCAATAGTACAAGGAATGCTCCTACCTAGGACAAAGTTCACAGGCAGGGCCTTTAAACTCAACTTGTTTTCAAACAGATACTTCCATGACCCTGAGATGTAACTGAATTTTGATCTGTGTGAATGCTAGCATTGGGTAAGTATAAAGTGACCCAGATTACATCAGCTTTGGTGATGAGTATATGGTCTTTACCATGTGACACTTTACATACTATAACTATTTCTACGGCAGTTTTCACTGAGTCTCATGAGGTAAACTGGTGGAGTTGAAATATATTCATCCAGCAGCCCTATTAGTGCCAGAATGTACAAGAGTTTACTCATGATACTATATCCACAATTGCATCTGTAAAATTCAAGTTTGATCTAGTTTAGAGTCTACTTTGTAGACCAAGGGATTATTTATCTCAGGCAATGCACCATGGCACAAGATTCCCTTTACTTAGTTTAAGACAGGCAAATAGTACAGGACTTAGCCTTGGAACTCTGTTAAGTTGTCAACATTTAATTCCGGAAGAACCTTAATCAGACACATCCCAAATCAGGCACAACAGATGCTTGAAACTGATGTACTATGATAAGGTACTATGTACCTTATCAGACTTTAGTCTCACTTTTCATCATGGAAGAAGTAGTACACTTTATGTCTTATTGGGATTCTATTGTTGTGTTATAGCATTATGGACCAAGGAAACTTGAGTAGAAATTACTAACAGTACATTTCTGAGGAACTCAAGCATGGCAGGAGCCTGAATCAGGATCTAACATGCAGATATGTAGGAATCCTTTTACTGGCTTGCTCAACCTAATTTCTTGTAGCGCCCAGAATAACCAGCCTAGAACTAGTACCTCCAACAATGAATTTTGGCCTACCATATCAATCATAAACCAGGAAACTGCACCACAGTCTTGTGTACAGGTCCATCTGATAGGGAAATTTTCTCTATTGGGGAGCATTCTTATAAATGACTTCATAATCTGCTATATAAGCATGAAAATAGCCAGCATACTTGGACACATAGCCAAGTAAATTATAGGCATTCTGATGAGTTTTGGCTCTATCTTAATATGATGCTAGTTTTGTCAGGATGTTAGCTCAAGATAGAACAGTTCTGTGGTACTGTTGGTGATGGGCACATTATAGAATTCTAAGACTGAGCCCTCAAAAGTGAATCTGCTCTTAATTGGGTATATTGTTATAGTACTTGACAACTAGTTGATGAGTATGGTATGGCTTCTGAACACTACAGCTACAGGAAGAGATTCAGAAGGATACACTAACATTACAAGTATGGTCTGTTAATGATGAAAATGCACCAGATACAATTTTGTGACCAACACTATTAGTTCTCTAGAACAGTAATAACACAGCAATGGCAGTCTATCAGAAACCATGGTGTTAATTTGGCATCTGGTATAATGAGATTGACTATAGGATCAAGAAAATAAACTGTTTGCTTAGAATGTGGCAAGTGACAGAAACAAACAAAGCTGATTACAAAGACTGCCTATCAAGTTTCAAGAGCACTTAGAAAGACATGACCTCACCTAATGCTAAAATAACTGACCAGACATCAACCAATGTGGGAGTATTTAGATATGATATGATATTAAATTTTATTTTCAGGAAACTCAAGAACCATTAAGAAAACAGAGAAATAGCAATAAGGTTGTGATGTTATGATTTCAAAATAGCATGTAATGTGTTATGATCAAAATATTTTTATAACCCTCATGATAACCACAAAGCAAACATCTTTAAAAGAATAATCCAGAAACAATTTGCAAGAAACCAAATTCAGTATGAGTGTAAATCAGTTTACCACAATAAAGAAAGTAAGAATGGTCTAAAGAAACCATAAATAAGACTACAAAATTCATGAAGAAATGGTTGTAGTTGTAAGACTTTACCTCAAATGTTTATGGATTAAATCTTTCAATAAAACTCAGGGTTGGGGTGTGGAGAGATGGTTCAATGGGGAAGAAAGTTTGTCCTGAGAAAATGAGGTTCTGAGTTCAAATATTCCAAATCCACATAAAAAGCAAATCATGTCTGCACATTTGTTAAAGCCCAACACTGGGGTTAGACGTAGTTGCCTCTCAAGTATTTATAGTGGCCAAAAATATAATCAATTCCTGCTAGGTGTCTGATGGCCACATTTAGTTACCCATCTACAAATTAACATATAGACACTTCATTCCTTAGAATAAATATAGACTCAAAATTCAGTGCTAATATAAGAGACTGGTTTGCACACTTATAGCACATGAAACAGCCTTCAAATCAAGAGACAAAGAGAAGATAAAAGGGGAGGTGTTATACATTACTAGAGATGCTAATTTGACTAAATGAATAATAAATATGGATCCACACTAAAGCACCCTAGTTAAAAAGAAAAGAAGTATTGAAAGTTAATAGAGAAATAACATGTACTACCTTTAAATTTATTGAGACTTCCATTGGCGATTATATCTTTATTGGATTGAATCCTTAGATGGTTAAAGTATGAGTCTGAATAGAACACAGAATTCATGAAGCTGAGACCAACCTTCTGCTATATTTTAATTTCTACATATCTTGTGCAAGTGTATATTAGAGGAACAACATTATACCAACCAATAGGGTTACCTTCTTGCTTCCCCATTTATTCTGCAAAAATAAAAGAAAAAGTAAGAGTGGCAAAAATAATTGCTACATTGCTACAATTTGATTTTCTCAAAGGAGACAAATATTATTCTGATTTCTAAGATAGTGATTTTGTCAAGAGATGAAAATTAAACATGTGTTTTACTTCTTCTCCTGAAAAGCTGCATACAGTTAGTCACTATGAATTTACACCTCAATGTGCAAATGTGTTTGGCAAAACTTAATTGCACTAATAACATTTTAAATTCTAACATGTATATTAAATGTGGCTTGGTGATAATGTTGCCTGACCATGTATCAGACAAATTCAACACTTAGAAAGGTGGTGACTGCAGTAATTTACATAATACTGTCATTAAAAATGATAATTATGTTTCAAGTTATTCAAAGCAACTGTTGAATGGTTCTCTTGTATTTTTTCGACTTTGCTGTAGAAATAGTTTTGAGAATTTCCAGCTTTTGAGTCTGTGTGGCTGTGGTTTGATGTTTGTTTCTTTGTTGACCTGTCCCCAGAACCAAATGATTTTGTATGTTGT
Organism: Apodemus sylvaticus; assembly: GCF_947179515.1. Taxonomy (NCBI): domain Eukaryota; kingdom Metazoa; phylum Chordata; class Mammalia; order Rodentia; family Muridae; genus Apodemus; species Apodemus sylvaticus. Next base: position 136,712,965 of record NC_067473.1, on the reverse strand, counting down.
AGAGTAAGTTCCTGCACCATGGCGTTCAATTCTGGGGGCAACAATTCAAGACAGACCTCAAAATGAGCATGCACAATAACATAACATTAACATATGGCTTAAATCAACAGACTTCATTGCCAAAAGATTTGAGCTTGGAGTGTATCTTCAAATTTTGTTTTCTTCATAATCATGGGTAAATGTTACAAATGGTATAAAACTCATAGATATTATTAATAAACTAGGGACAATTCGGACATCTGATACATCAGTTATTAGGCAGGTATTATGATTTCTAATAGAGAATATGCATGGAAATAAATATGTATCTATATATGACTTGGCACATTGCTCAAGAAATATGTCGTGTTTTAATTCTTCCTGTTAATGAGAATAACAAAGCATGCCATAAAATGTGCAAAATGTATCATGTGTTCTCATGGAGAGTAATAAATACTCACTGAAATTTAAATGGGAGAAATTTTGCTTAATATGTGGATCAGTACAATTAATAGAATATTGGTCTCCTATAGTTTTCCATAACATAATAATTTCTGTGATCTGAGAATAAGCCATGGAACATGGCTATATACATGTGAATTAGATTGAGTTATGCTTGTTCATTGATTGTCCTGAAGGTAGAGTAATTTCCTGGACTATCCGGACAGATCTACATCATAATAGGGTTCTTATATGTGGAAATGAGGAGAGAGTAAATCATGCTGCATGACAGAAAGTACACCCAAAGAGTCATTGATGGCTCTAATACTTGGAAGGCTTCCCTCTCTCACAAAGGAATATAGGTGGCTTCTAAAATGTACAGAGGTACAGAAAATGGATATTTCTCTTTAATTTCTAGAAAATAAAGATACCCTGAGAACATATAGATTTAAGTCCAATTAGACCTCTTATAGTCTTCATATAAACAGCATTATAGGATAACAAATTTGTTTGTTTAAAGTCAAAGATTTGGTGTAGTACTTAGCTATAAGAAAAAAAAATTCTTATATAAATAGAAATCACATCATGAGGAAATCCAAAAGATGTCATGCTATCATCCAAACTACAGAATTGGAGAGAGAGTCTTCACATTTAGAGGGAGGAGGGCATGGAGAAAGGAATTCTTTAAAACAGGATTTGCATATGATGTGTTTGATTATGTAAATGCGAATTATTTTGTGATAGAAAGTAGTTAGAAAATCCAAGTGATCTGATTTTGATAGACATTGTGTTGTAATATGTGATTTTTCTTGTTATTATGTGATACCATCTCTGCTGATGTGGAATGTTCCATGGGTATAGAAAATATTCAGCTTGCCTTTCAAAGTTTCCCACTCATATTTACCCTTAACCTTTAAAATGGAAATAATAGCATTACTCTTGGGAGGTAAAACCTATTTTTTTTTCAGTGACAGTTTGAAATCCACATCATCTTTTATTGTTTTAACTAGTTTGAATTCTATCTCTGTCTCTTATGTAACAATACAAAGCTCAGCATGCTAGAATGCAAGCCTCAGGAACCTCTGTTGCCTGAATAAGTTAGTGTGCTTGCACAAGCTGTTATATATCACCCTTGTGCTTCACAAAGCCATTTCCTTCAAATATTGGGTGTTACACCTATTTTACCTTCCAAAAGAATGCATCCTTTTGACTTAACAAAGAGGCATCTAACCCATTTACCATGACACATTATTCATTATGATGAAACAGAAACATACCATTTTGGCTAAGTCTGCTTTGACAATAAATATTTTTTTTAGTTCACTGTACAAGTAAAAAAAACAGTGTATTTAAATGCCATATTGGTATTGAATCACACACATATTCAGCAGAAGTTGTACTTGGCAGGCTTCCTTCAGGAGGTATCTGTTCTTTGCAGGGAATCAGTTCTAGAGAATGAGATGAGGTCATTTTAAAACGTGTGTAGAGAATATTGATGTAAGCACTGACATCTTCATGGAGTGTTGTATTCATTATGTGATGCCTTTCAGGTTTATTCCACTTCGCATTTTTTCTTTTACATATAACTCCTGAATGAAAACTGTACATGACCAAAGAAAGCCAGCCATTGCTTCTGCTTAAAACAGAATATATACTCATGATAAAGCTGGTGAATACAGTCAGCAATAAATATGAGAAAGCAATAAAAGAGTCCTGAAAAGAGTACTAAAACCCTGCAAAATACTTCAAATATGTCGAATTTTTGCCACCTAACTTATATGTAATTAGTTCTAAAATAGGCTCCTATAGTTGACCCTATTTTAACGCTCATCTATTCCTCACTTGATTTTGACATACCATGTAGCTCTGTCTCTCAGGGTTTCAACATTGTACAATCTAAGGCCAGTTGCCTCCAGGAACTTCTCTCCATGATTTGCAGCATAATCTATCAGAGTCCACCTCCATTCCCTGTTGGCATACTTTATCAGTCACTTGAAAAGGTGATTTCTAATTAGCTGTCATCCAAGAGAGTGTACTACAAAATCTCAGTCCTAATAGGTTTTCAAACAATATCGTTATTGTACTGTGTCATCCAGAGTTTTTGGGTGGGTTTCTAGGGGTAAAATGACTACATAGTATTGTGTTATCTCTCAACTTACATAGAGACATAATGAAAACTCTTAATCACGTGGCAAAGATAACTATAATTCCACAGAGGTCAGAGGTAACTGAGATTGTCGAAAAGACTAATGTCACTGGCATTAGTGCACTGGCACACACTACCTTTTGCTTTCTCTTATAACCCTCTCTGCTGCTCTACAGGTCCTCGGCTCAAAGAGATTTATACCCAGACTGTACCGCATTTATTGCTGTGTTTGGTTCCCTCTCCTCTTGTATTTTGATCATGTTACTGTTTCTTGAACTTTCTTGTTAGCATATATAGAGCAGCCAGCATATTCTATTTTTTAGAAGCGAACACACACACAGGATATGCTTGTCAATGTGACTGGCTGGAAAAATCTATGATTAAAAGTTATGTTCCTTATTACCATGAAAAAATCAAAGTGGAAACAACGCTTACTGACCATTTTTGGAAACAATTTCTTGCTCATTAGTTCCTCTGATCTTTCTTAAAAACAAAGCTGGAAATTGCCACATGCCAGTAGGATGGCAACATGCAGAGCAATTTATATTTATGCAAAAAGATCCCATTACTCATTGTTCTTTCAAATGAGTTCCTAGGAGTTTCTACCTGAAAGAGTGCTAAGTTTGGTAATTATTTCAGAATGGATTGAGCTTGTATTTGAGAGAGCAACCCTTACACACTCTTGGGCTGACAGATAACTATCAATACTGTTCATTTTCCCAAGGATAATGGTAAGAACACATAAGCCACAAAATCAATAACATGATTGATTATTTGCCAGTGAAATCAATGGATATGAGCCCTATTAAGTGTGTCTATCATAAATGAAAAAATTATGATAATCAAGACATGTCAATGGAAGCCTTAGTTTATCAACAGGTAGGTCGGGCTTAGTTCAGTCTAACACAATTTCTGTCTCTTGACAAGGAAAGCAAAAAACAAACAACAAACAGGGCTTAAATGTAAGTGTGTTGCTGAGAGCAAAGACATGGCCCAAAGCCTTTACCAGCCTGGCAGTCTTTATTCTTCTCTTAGAAAAGGAGGCATATTGCCAGGCTCTGTCACAACTCTAATTCGCCTGTGGCTCATATTCTTCTATGGTTACTCAGGAGGTCGATCCTAGCCATCCTCATTATATGTCAAGCAGATTTTGATGCCAATGACCTCAGACCATACAGACAGCAGAATGTTGTCTTATGATATTTGAGTGGAGGCGGATTGACTTTATGGTTATCTCACCAAGTATTGGAAAATACCTCCATGGAACCATGGAGGACTGTTTTCACAACAGGAAGACGACATATATATATATATGTCATATATATATATGTGTGTGTGTGTGTGTGTGTGTGTGTGTGGTGTGTGCATGTGCGCGTGTATGTTACAAACAATGGTGAGTCCAAAAGGAATCTCACAAATAAATCATCCATGTTTTAAACAAAGGACTTTTTATAAACACTAACTTGAAATATAAATTTTTAAAAGTTTTTGATATTTTGAATAATGTTTTATGAGCTGTGACCTCAGTGTTAAGAGAGAAGTTCAGCATGTACATCTGCTTCTTGCTTTTTTATGAGGTAAAAATAAAGTCTAACTACTTTGCTTTTAAAAACAACATCATGACTTATCTTCTACAGCATCTGTTGGGTAGATGGAAGGGGAGGTAGGAGGCATCATGTTTATGAATGAGCAAAATGATACTAGACCTTACAGGATTGAGATTATGAGGGCAGGAAAAACAAAAAAAAAAAAAAAAAGAAAGAAAGAAGGTAAAAGGTATCCTTTTCAAATATACTGTTATGATCTAGAATTCATATGACAGCATTTTTGGTCTGATGTCATTGGCATCAAAATCTCTTTGACATATAATGAGGATGACTAGGATCAACCTATTGAGGAACTGTAATGGAATATGAGCTACAGGTGAATCAGAGCTGTGACTTAGTCTGGCAATATACATATTTCCTAAAATAGTTCTTACTGCTTTCCTGTAAGCCTGAGACTGTTAGAGACAACAGTGAATATAATGTACAACGCGTCAACACATCACTAGCCTATGGGTGGTGTTTCATTGTTTCACGTGATCAAAGCCATATTTGAAAATATACAAATAGGAGATAAATCCCCAATTCTAGAGGGGGTCTAACATTATCTAAATGACAAGGTTACCTAAGAGGTTTCATTAATTTAATAGTTCAAAATATAATCTATATATTATATATAATTATTACATATTATAATATGATCTATTGTATATAATAGTTAACAAATGTAACCTTTAGTTAGGGAAATATAATCTGCTTTTACATGAAATTACTATTGATCTGTAGTGTATTTTAAGAAAAAGGATGACAAGCAAAGTCTTCACAAAGAATTTCTGTGGTTCTGATGCCATTCCTGGAAGGGAATTTCAACTCTAGAGACTAGATATTCGTGTATCCTCTTATTCCTTCTTTTCATCCCTCAACAAAATCTTATTCTCAGTTTTTGAAACTAGGTGCCATTCTTAATCATTTTTATTATATCTCTAACCAGGATTAGCTGAATACCCAGGAAATATTAATAATCAAGGACATTTTCATGGGTTACTAATTTAATTTCATAAAGGAAATATCAAAGCTGTTATAATTCATATTTATTATGAAAATGTGCACTTGGAGAAGCAAATTGAAGTTAATAAATGAGGAAATACATCAAAATACTTCAGCTTTTTAAAGGGGTTCAAGATCAAACTTGTAGTCACAGCATGTTAGGAAAGCACTGTGCTACTTTAGAGTTATAGGCCCAGTTCTACTGTGCAGAATTCTAACATGGATAGTAGAAAGGACAGGAGGTCTAAACCCTACAGAGACCTACAGGCAACTAGAGAATGCTGAGAGCAAAGGAAATGATCTTTCACAAGGAAGAGCACAAATGATTTGTCAAGAGCAAATAGTTACCCCCAAACACACACACACACACACACACACACACACACACACACACAAGCACACACACACACAAGCAAACACACACACACATACATTCATGTATATATACATATAAATATATATGCAACAAAAATTAATGAACAAAGAGAGTATGCATTTAGAAAAAAGGTACAAGTAGGCTATATGGGAGGGTTTGGAGAGAGAATAGAGAAAGGAGGAATGATAACAGATTATCAATTAAGAAATAATTTTCAAAATATAAATTCGAACCTTTCTCTTCCCGCTAAAATTTCATTTCCTGTTAAGCTTCAGCAAAATCAAAAGAAAATTTTAATTGTAAAAACAATGCATAAATATATGGTTAAATAAGATGTGTTCCGCTCAAATATGAAATTTTACTCAATAAAAATGTAGTATAAGGTACTTTTTTATAATTTCTAAAGTCGCTAACCATTTAACATATCCCATTAGTTAAACTAAGTCCATGTGCTCTTTTTGGTGGAGAGATGAGAAATGTTAAGGAAACAACCTTGCTCTAATCCTTTGGCATTCATTATGTTTTATGTAATCATCAAAATGCTTTGCTTGGAAAATACTATAAATAAGTCTGATCTATATGACCTGCTGACTGGAGTTTCACTATAGTCTTAGGTGAATGCTTACTATTTAATGATAAATACTAACTTTCAAATTTCATATATCTATATGAGATACCATATAGATAGAAATATTTTCACCTTTTGTTCTCTATTAAGTTCTCAGATAATGCATTAGACTGGTTGAGTTTGTCACTGAAGTATTCAGATGATCAGCTATATCAATTTAACAATGCAGCTTAAATTATGCAGTGCCAAACCAAATATGGCAAATGTAGCAAATAACCACTTATCTGTGTAGTGAAACAAATATCATGCAAGGAGGAATGATTTACTGAACATTTTCAGAAAGGATTTTGTGACTACACAGAAGAAAACAAAATATAATCCACAGAGACAAAGAATTATTTCCTTTACAAACATGACACTGTATTTCAACCTTCTGATGCAAATGAATACAATAATATTTTATAATTAGATTCAAATTGAGAAGAAAATTTTGCAGGAACAAAGTATTCATATTTTCTCTTAGGAAGAAAATGGCAGTAGCATGTGACAGAAATGGCACTAGGTCACTGATTGGGTCTTAAATTGGAATAACATTTATTTTAATATCTATATCTGTAACGTTGAACCTACTAACACTGGCAAATTTTACTTATTTCCCCCCAGTACTGAAATGTCCTGTAAATATCCCTTCTTCAAATTGATTATTGTGCCTAGAAAAATATTAATATAGAGTTCAGGGACCCAAAATTTCAAAGCAGTCACTAGTACGAGCTAAGTAATTAGATGACAAAGAATTAGTAAAACTATTAGACATCTGTGACCAATATATTCATAACACACTAGTGCTTTATGGTGACTATATCTGACTTGTTTTAAATATGAGCAAAGCAAGTAATAAAGAGGTGATATGAAACATATTGGTACAACAAAGCATAACAATGCATTATAAATAAATGAAAAATCCTAGGATTTTCAAAAATATGGCCATATTTTTGCCTTTCATTTAATTTTTCTCTTTTATAAAATCAATGTTTATTTCCTAGCTTATGTGTAAGGAATCTGCCTATTGGTGTAAGATAAAGACCCTTGCACAATAGTAAACCTAGAAAATCTAGAACATCAAAAGAAACTGGATTCATCATATAATTATATTATATGGTATATGGTATATATGATACTATAATACTGTAATAACATTATCACATGAGGAGAACCAGTTATTCTCCTAAAGAAGCCTGTGCAGAAATAAATCATTAAGGATTCGTTTTCAGTCATTTACATAATAAGATTTCGAAAAGCCAAAAAGATAAATCACAGAGGAACTTTATCATGGTGAAAATGTTCAAGTTTTGCTTTGTAAACAAAGCCTCACAGACAGGAACGTGTTTGGAGGTGCTGTAAATAGGTCATTACACCCAGCCTGATTTTACATTACCATTCTAATAACATATAACTGATGGTAACATGTATAGCACTTTATTTTGACTTGCCTGTTCCATATCAGGTGCCATGAATTGTTAGACACATGAAAGAACTTAAAGATGATGGAAACTGTACCTTTAAATTGACATGGGAATTAGTGCATCATCTAAATATATGGACAAGGCCAAAATATTTAGGAACATCTTCTCAGCTTATAATCAAAAACTACCCCTGGTTTATATTTCTTTTTATTTTATAATACTGCTTGGAAGTAGGTAACACATACCACCAATGGTATAGCTAGAATGTGTTTACTTATACTTAACTAAATCTTATAAACCATTGGCTGAAGATACTATTCAACCTTAAACATCTATTGTGTCAAATTTAAATAGAATATGTTTGAATATTCATAAAGTTTCATTCCCCCACATAACAATAGATGTGAAATAGGCAATTAAATAAGGCTGTCTGGGTAGAGATAAGCTTGCCATTAAACTAGATTTGCCAAGAGTGTTGTTGTCAGTTGGAATACTATATCATACAAGGAAATCATATATAATTTAACATGTACTCATTTTCTGAAACAAACAATTGAATCCTGCAACTGATCTGTGTATTCCCATTTTCTTTCTATTAGTCACAATGTATATTTTTAAATTGGAGTTGCCAGTCAGAGAAAATGTATGCATGATATGTACTTTGTAGCTTTAATTGGAGGAGGGAAAAACCATGCGTTAGATTCAAATTCAGCAGGGCTATACTCATTTGAAGCTATGCTACGGTAAATGTGCATTGCTCCTCGTGCAGTTAGTTGAAATTCTTTTGTAAATTTTTAAAACTGGGTTAACCTGAAACTCTGTGTGCAATTTTTCTTTAAATTATTTTATTTATTTAGATTCCAGTCTTTTCACTTCAGTCTTCCATTCTACAATTCCTCCTCCAATTTCTCCTCCCCCTTGCCTCTCAGATGGTGCTTCCTCTCCACCCCATAAGGTCTCCCTCTTCCCTGGGGCCACAAGTCTCTCCAGGGCTAAGCAGATCCTCTCCCACCGAGGCCAGATCAGGCAAACCTCTGTGACATATGTTCCAGGGGCCTTGAACCAGCCTGCGTATGCTCCTGGTTGGTGCCTCCGTGTCTGGGGTCACATTCCTCTTCTACTTCTTCCATCCTTCCCCTAATTTAATCATAGGGGTCTTTGATTTCAGTCTAATAGTTGGGTGTAAGTATCTCCTTCTGTCTCAGTGAGCTGCTGGTAGGGCTTCTCGGAGGACAGCCATGCCAGGCTCCTGCCTGTACTATCATAGCATAGTAGTGTCAGGCCTCGGTGTCCTTCATGAGATGGATCCCAAGTTGGGAGTTCCTTCAGCCTCTTCTCCATTTTTGTCCCTGCAGTTCTTTTAGACAGGAAAAATTCTGGGTCAGGAATTGTAACTATGGGCTAATAAGCCTGCCCATACACTTGAGGCCCTGCCTCTCATCTACTGGATGCAGACTCTTTAGAGCTCCCTTTCCCCCATGTTGGGCATTTTGGCTAAGGTCATCCCCAATGAGTCCTGAGAGTGTCTCACCTCCTGGGTCTCCTGTAGTCTCTAGAGGTGTTGGGCCTTATTTGGCCAGATACTGAGGCCTTGTGAGGGAGCCTGGGCCTTTGCTTGAGTTTTGAGACCTGTTTCAGTTTAAGCCTACCCTTGCCTAGCTACCACTGATATCTAATAACTTTATTGGCCCTGTCAGTCACCCCATACTCTCTGTCACCCTTCCCTGTCCCCTACATCACGTCACTTCAGAAAAAAAAAAAAAAAACCAAAACACCTCCTCTCTCAGCCTTATACCAACAAAAGACTGATACAATAAAATGTCCTCTTTTGACAGACTCCTGGCTCAGGATGGCAGGAGATCCAAGCTGTGATACATCCAGCTCTACCTGAACCAGGTTGTCTCCTCTCCCATGAGTCAGCAGGCAGAGCCTGCAGGGTCCTGCCCTCTCTCCTATGCTGCTCCCTCCTCTCCAGGAAGCTGCTTATTTCAATTCACTCTCTTGGCTCTCTGGGTTTCTTTCCTGACCCCTCCCTTCCTATCTGATGCTGTTTATTTCCCCTCCCCCTTTCCTCTTCCATCCACATCCCTTCCTTCTTCTGCCTTCTGTGATTATTTCTTTCTCTCATCTAAGGGATTTCAGCGTCCTCTTTTGGGCATTTCTGCTTGCTACATTTCTTACAGCCTGTAGGTTGCATCCTAGGTATTCTGTAGCATGCAGGTGCTTTTGGGTCTGAGTTAATTCACGGAGGATGATATTTTATAGTTCTATCCATTTTGCTGCAAAATGTATAGAAAGTGCAAAATTTATAGAAATTTACATCTCATTCAGCTTCGTTTATTGGCTGCTCATCTGAATAAGAATGTCATTGTATTGATTTACATATTTACTTGTATATAGTAAGACTCCACATTTATTCAATATATAAAACTACAGTGAACTGATTGCCTACATAGGCCATCTCATATCTCTAAAGGTCGAAGAACCAAAGGAATATTTAATTAAATATGCTACAAAACGTGGAACCATAGATACAGATATCTGTGTTATTGAATTTAAAGAAACGAGTGTCCTCCTGATTTCTCAAAACTGACCATTTCTAAAACATTCCCCATCCTGGATTTTTTAAAACCCTTTTTACTTTCTATTATTCTACATTTTTTTTTCTGTGTGTGATTTGATTTTCAAATTCTTCCAATGTGCATAGTTCAACATCCTTCCTAGAATGATATAGTACTAAGCAGTAAATAAATATATTTTATATTTAAAACATCTGATACTATAAACGCACACACCAAATGAACACAGATTTGGAGAAGTCAAAATAAACTGGACAAATAATGACTCTTAAATATAACTTAGTCACATTCTAATCTTCATGTCATTCAAACAAACAAAAAAATTGAAGGCTCCCAAGCAGTAGAGAACCCCACTAGCTATGCAAGCTTAGTTCAAATCCCCAAGATTAATATCAAAAGCTAGATCCAGCTGTGCATGCTTGTAACCCCAGAACAGTGAGAATCAGAGAAAGAAAATCACTGGGCTTGATGACTGCTAGTCCAGTACCAGATTCAGTGAAAAACAAAAAACAAACAAACAAACAAACAAACAAAAAAAAAAACAAAAAAACTATCTCAAAGGCCACTGTGGAACATGAGAAAGCAGGATTCCCAAAATTCTCAGCTGGCCTCCAAAGGCATGTCTGCATTTATTGAAAAAAATGCTCATATGCAAAATAAATTTAATAGTTATTTTCTTTAGTGTTCTGATATTTCTACTAAAAGTATAAATTTTGTATACTAGCACTTATTTTAGTAAGTAGTCCACATGAAATTTCTTATTTCTGACCTTTAGACTTGTTATTCAACATTGACCGAGGGTTGGACACAAGACTTTATGATTGACAAAGTCTATAGATACTCAATTTCCTTATAATGTTATACTAGATCATTTATATTCAGCCTTTTTTATATTTTAAGCCATTCTTGGTAGCTTATGCAATATTATTTCTCTGTGAAGATAAAATATTGCTCAAAGAATAATACCAAGTACCAAAGTCTCTATTCAATAAAGATGCATTTGGTGGTGGTAGGGTGGTATTTTCTGTCCAATGTTTGATTGAACTGCAGAGGATGAATCTGAAGATACAGTGTTAATCTTTGTGGGAATTTTGATGCAATATACCCATGACAAATGATAATTAAGTACTAATTATTGAAATCTTTATAGGAGAGAAAACATCAGAAAATTGCTTCTATGAATTGTTCTTTATCATCAAATGTTGTAGTCAACACAAAGTTTTATAAACATCAATGAAAATTAGCTTGATATTCAAAGTATTTTTAGGTAGGAAAGTCCTCTCCATGCTTGACCTTTATGTATTAATTCACGTTGACAAGTATATACTTTCTTTGTGTACCTGGGGTGTGGTATGGTTCCAGAAATTATTACTGGTAATAGAAATGAGGTTTTTATTTAGAATTAATGGGAAATAAAAATATAATCACAGAAAAAATTTATGAAAACACAGAAGATATATGGGGAACAAAAATGAACTTCAGGTATATAGCATTCATTAAGATTTTATGTTTTCTAACTACAAAGACCCCTCCAAAGCTCTTGGTCTTTCAGAAATCATGACTTAAGCCTCTTCCAAGGGCAGAATAAAGGATAATTATCATATATGTGTTTGCCTAAGACCTTTACTCTGCTCATGACTTGGATATTGTAACAACTAACCATCTATCTGTCCATAAATCACTTATCTTTTCACCTCTTTTGGTCCATTTATCCAGTCTTTATTCACTCCAAAAATGGCTACTAAATTTAGTATGTTGCATGGCATTTATTAAGTTATTTGGCTAAACATCAAAGAGAAAAAGTCTTTGCCTCCTAGAATTATACAATCCAGACATTCACTAGCTACTCTAAAATTATTCCATCCTAATTGTGTCAATCATGTCAAGGGAAAATGGAGGGTCTTAAAACACACACACACACACACACACACACACACACACACACACACACAAGAAAATTGCATGGGTGGTGCTTGAGACAAAGAGGGGGAAGTAGAATAATCAGTTATCTGATTGAACAAAAGACTAAGGAGAGCTTGATACATGGCTCGCTGGCTAAGAGCACTGACTGCTTTCCCAGATATTCTGAGTTCAATTCCCAGCAATCACATGGTGACTCACCACCATCTGTAATGGTATTTAATGCTATCTTCTGGCATCTGAAGACAGCTACAATGTACTCATATAAATAAAATAAATAATTAAAAATGACTAAGTAATTACAACTTTCTTTTACAAGATGAAAATTTCAAATATTTAAACTAATTAATGATAGTTCTTAGAAGAGAAAAAAGAGGGAACATTCACTACTAAGAGAAGGGAAAATGTGGCAGTGGAGTAGGATAAAAGGTGTACAAATGTTAAATAATATGCAGAAAATTTGGTCCTTTTTAGAAAAAAATACTTTGACTGCTATGTTAGAAATGTGAAGTTTGATAAATTATACATATGAGAAGAGATATCCCATAAACTTAGTGAAGTTCCATATATGATGGTTGTGTATATAATGCCTAATAGCTGTATTATAAATATCATTATAAAATATATAATTGCCTATGACAGGGGCCTTCCAGTATATGTCTGTTTCTGGAGATGATCCTTTGCCACAGCATTCCATACCCAGGTGGCACAGGGAGATATATAGCCTTCCAGGAGTGTGGACAGGCCTGTGAGTGCAGGTAGAACCAACCCTGCTGCTCAGAGGAACCCACCGGGAACCCTGAAGACACAGAAATGGAGGAGCTGCCTGGGACAGGAGTCTTCAGCTTTCTTCCTGTGTCCAGAGCTAATCCTGGGCTACAGAGCTACATACACATCTGCCTACACAACTGCGAGAACAGACATGACCCTGTTCTACAGCTCTCTATACCTAAATTCCTCACAGAGAGAACTGTTCTCCCATGAGTCCTGACACACAGGATTGCAGGAGGGACAAGCCATAGTCAAAGACAGAAAGACCAAGTAACACCAGAAATAAACAGATGGTAAGAAGAAAGTGCAAGAACACAAACAATAGAAAACAAGGCTACTTGGCAACATCAGAACCCAGTTCCCCCACCACAGTGAGCCCTTGCTAACCTAACACATCAGAAAAGCAAGACTCTGCTTTAAAATCATATATCATCATGATGATAGAGGACTTTAAGAAGGACCTAAATAACTCCCTTAAGGAAATAGAAAAGAACACAGGTAAACAGGTAGAAGACATTAATGAGGAAACACAAAAACCCCTTAAAGAATTATAGGAAAACACAGTCAAACAGGTAAAGGAACTGAATCAAAGCAACCAGGATCTAAAAATGGAAATACAAACAATAAAGGAATCAGAAAGGGAGACAACACTGGAGATAGAAAGACTAAGAAAGAGATCAGGATTCATAGATGCAAGCATCACCAGCAGAATACAAGAGATAGAAGAAAGAATCTCAGGTGCAGAAGATACCATAGAAAATGTTGACAAAACTGTCAAAGAAAATGCAAAATGCAAAAAGCTTCAAGCCTGAAACATCCAGGAAACCCAGGACACAATGAGAAGTCCAAATCTAAGAATGATAGGTATAGAAGAAAGTGAAGATTCCCAACTTAAAGGGCAAGTAATATCATCAAAAAATTATAGAAGAAAACTTCCTTAAGCTAAAGAAAGAGATGCCCATGAACATACCAGAAGCCTACAGAACTCCAAATAGATTGTACCTGAAAAGATACTGCTCCAATTACATAATAATCAAAACAACAATTGTACTAAACAAAGAAAGAATATTAAAAGTAGTAACAGAAAAAGGCCAAGTAACACATAAAGGCAGGCCTATCAGAATTACACCAGACTTTTCACCAGAGACGAGGAAAGCAATAAGGCCCTGGGCATATCTCATACAGACCCTAAGAGAACACACATACCAGCCTGGACTACTATACTGAGCAAAACTCTGAATTACCATAGATGGAGAAAAGAATATATTCCATGACAAAACTAAACTTACAATATCTTTCCAGAAATCCAGTCCTACAATGGATAATAGATGGAAAACACCAACACAAAGAAGAAAACTACACCCAAGGAAAAGCAAGAAAGAAAGTAATCTTCTTTCAAAAAGCCCAAAAGAAAATAGCTACACAAGCATAAAAATAAACAAAAACAAAGACAAAAACAAACAAAAAACAGGAAGCAATGATCACTATTCCTTAATATCTCTTAGCATTAATGGGATCATTTCCCCAATAAAAAGACATAGACTAAAAGAATGGATATGTAAATATAACCCAGCATTCTGCTGCATACAGGAAACATACCTCAGTGTCAAAGACAAATATTACCCCAGTGTAAAGGGCTAGGAAACAATTTTCCAAGGAAATGGTCCCAGGAAACAAGTTGGAGTAGCAATGTTAATATCAGATAAACTCAACTTTCAACCAAAAATCATCCAAAAAGATAAGTAAAGAAACTTCATACTCATCAAAGGAAAGATTTACTAAGACGAACACTCAATTCTGAATATCAGTTCAAAATGCAAGGGCACCCACATTCATAAAAGAAACTTTATTAAAGCTCAAATCATACATTATACATCACACATAACTGTGGGAGATTTCAACACCCCACACTCACCAATGGACAAATTAGGGGAACAAAAAGAAATTAAAGACTATTTAGAATTTAATGAAAATGATAAACAACATACTGAAACCTATGGGACACAAAGAAAGCAGTCCTAAGAGGAAAACTCATTGCTCTGAGTGCCTCCACAAAGAAACTTGAGAGAGCATTCACTTGACAGCACTTCTGAAAGCTCTAGAACAAAAAGAAGCAAATGTACCCACAAGGAGTAGACAGCAGGAAATAATCAAACTTAGGGCTGAAATCAAACAAGTAGAAACAAACAAATGAACAAAAACTATACAAAGAATCAAGTAATCTAGGAGCTAGTTCTTTGAGAAAATGAGTAAGATAGATAAGCCAGACTAACAAGGGGGCACAGAGACAGTATCCAAATGAACAAGATCAGAAATGAAAAGGGAGATACAACAACAGAAACAGAATAGAGGAAATCCAAAAAAATCATCAGATCCTACTACAAAAGAATTTATTCAATACAACTGGAAAATGTGGATGAAATGGACAATTTCCTAGACAGATAACAAATACCAAAGTTAAATCAGATAAACGATCAGATAAATGATCTAAACAGCCACATAACCCATAATGAAATAAAAGCAGTCATTAATAGTCTTCCAACCAGGAAAAGCCCAGGACCAGATGGCTTTAGTGCTGAGTACTCTCAGACCTTGAAAGAAGACCTAATATCAATATTCTCAAAACTATTCCACAAAATAGAAATAGAAGGAACACTAACCAATTTGTTATATGAAGCCATGATTACTCTGATAACTAAACCACACAAACACCCTACAAAGATGGAGAACTTCATACCAATTTCCTTTATGAATATCAATGCAAATACTCAATAAAATTTTTGCAAACTAAATCCAAGAACACATCAAAATGATGATCCATCATGATCAAGTAGGCTTCTTCCCAGGGATGTAGGGATGGTTCAATATAAGGAAATCCATCAACTTAATCCACTATTTAAACAAACTCAAAAAAAAAAACACATGATCATTTCATTAGAAGCTGAAAAAGAATTTGAAAAAATCCAACACCCCTTCATGATAAAAGTCTTAGATGATGAATTCAAAGCCTATATCTAAACACAGAAAAAGCAATACACAGTAAACCAGTAGCCAACATCAAACTAAATGGAGACAAATGTTAAACAATACAACTAAAATCAGGGACTAGAGAGGGTTGCCCACTCTCTCCCTACATATTCAATATAGTACTTGAAGTTCTAGCCAGATGAATTAGACAATATAAAGACGTCAAAGGGATACAAATTGGAAAGGAAGATATCAAAATATCACTATTTGCAGATGATATGATAGTATACTTAAGTGACCCCAAAAATTCAACCAGAGAACTCCTAAACCTGATAAAGAACTTCAGAAAAATGGCTGGATATAAAATTAACTCAAACAAATCAGTGGCTAAACACTGATTTAATACAATGAAATTAATGATAGAAAAGAAAGTGGGGAAGAGCCTCAAGCATATGGGCACAGGGGAATATTTCCTGAAGAGAACACCAATAATTTATGCTCTTTGATCAAGAATTGACAAATGGGACCCCATAAAATTACAACACTTCTGTAGGGCAAGGGACACTGTCAATAAGACAAAATGGCCACTAACAAATTAGGAAAATATCTTTACCAACCCTACAACAGATAGATGGCTAATGTCCAATATATACAAAGAACTCAAGAAGAAACAGAGAAAAAAATAACCCTATTAAAAAGGGGGGATATTCTCAACTGGGAATATCAAATGGCTAAGAAGCACCTAAAGACATGTTCAACATCCTTAGTTATCAGGGAGATTCATATCAAAACAAACCTTAGATTCCACTTCACACTAATTAGAATTGCTAAGATCAAAATATCAGTTGACAGCAGGTATGGGCAAGGATGTGAAGAAAGAGGAACACTCCTCCACTAACTGGTGGGATTACAAGTTGGTGTAACTACTCTGGAAATCAGTTTGGTGGCTCCTCAGAAAATTGGACATAGTACTACCTGAGAACCCAACTATACCACTCCTGGGCATATACCCTGAAGATATTCCGCCATGTAATAAGGACACATGCTCCACTATATTCATATCAGCCTTATTTATAATAGTCAGAAGCTGGAGAGAACCCAGATGTCCCTCATCAGAAGAATGGATACAGAAAATGTGGAATATTTACAGAATGGAAATTCTGTATTTCCATTCTGTAAATTAAAAGCTATTAAAAACAATGAATTCATTGAATTCTTAAGCAAATGGATGGAACTAGAAGTTATCATCCTGAATAAGGTAACCCAATCACAAAAGAGCATACTCACTGATAAGTTTATAGTAGCCCAGAAGCTCAGAATACTCAAGATACAATTCACAGACCAAACAAATCTCAAGAAGAAGGAATACCGAAGTATGGATACTCAAGTCCTTCAAAATGGGAACAAAATACTCATAGGAGGAGATACAGAGACAAAGTGTGGAACAGAGACTGAGGGAAAGATCATCTAGAGACTGCCCCACCTGGGGATCCATTTCGTATATAGTTACCAAACCCAGACACTATTGTGGATGCCAATAAGTGCTTGCTAACAAGAGCCTGATATAGCTGTCTCCTGAGAGGCTCTGCCAGTGCCTGACAAATAGAGAGGAGGATGTTCTCAGCCAACCATTAAACTGAGCACAGGGTCCCCAGTGGAGGAGCTAGAGAAAGGACCCAAGGAGCTGAAGGGTTTTATAGCCCCAAAGGAGGAACAACAATATGAATCAACCAGTACTCCCAGAGCTCCCAGGGACTTAACCACTAACCAAAGAGTACACATGGAGGGATGCTTGGCTCCAGCTGCATATGAAGCAGAGGATGGCCTTGTTGGACATCAAAGAGAAGAGCGACCCTTGGTCCTGAGAAGGCTCAATACCCCAGTATAGGGGAATGCCAGTATAGGGAAGAGGGAATGGGTAGGTTGGTGACCTTGGGGAGGGGGGATGGTTAGAGTGTTTATGAGGGGAAACCAGGAAAGGGGATAACATTTGAAATGTAAATAAAGAAAATATATGATAAAAAATAAAATATACAATTATATAATATACCTATATAATACTATATATTATAATACTAATTATTGTTATAATGTTATCAATTTGAAGAAACAAGCTTCTAGTCATGCCTCTGAGTGATTGCTTTGATTAGAATAAAAGAAATGGGAAGAATATCTGGAGAATAAGTGGTACCATTTTGTAGAGTTAAGCTCTCAACTACATAAAGACGTGGGAAGGGCACATACCTATGGTCACTTGATATTTAACAAAGGAGCTAAAATCATCCAGTGGGAAAAAACAGCATTTTTTAGCAAGTGGTCCTGGATCAACTGGAGGTCAGCATGCAGAAAAATGCAAATTGACCCATTCTTATATCCTTGTACAAAACTCAAGTCCAAATGGATCAAGGACCTCCACATAAAACCAGATACACTGAAGTTTATAGAGGAGAAAGTGGGGAAGAACCTTGAACACACGGGCACAAGGGAATATTTTCTGAATAGAACAATGGCTTATGTTCTAAGAACAAGAATTGACAAATGGAACCTCAAAAAACTGCAACGTTTCTGTAAGGCAAAGGACACTGTCAATAGGACAAAATGGCAACCAACAAATTGGGAAAAGATCTTTACCAATCGTACATCTGATAGAGGGCTAATATCCAAGGTATACAAGGAACTCAAGAAGTTAGACTCCAGAGAGTCAAATAACCCTATTAAAAAATGGGGTACAGAGCTAAACAGGGAATTTTCAATTGAGGAAACTAGAATGGCTGTGAAGTACCTAAAGAAATGTTCAGCATCCCTAGTTATCAGGGAAATACAAATCAAAATAACCCTCTGATTCTACCTCACACCAGTCAGAATGATAAATGAAAATCTCAGGGGACAGCAGATACTGGAGAGGATGTGGAGAAAGAGGATCACTTCTCCACTGCTGGTGGGAGTGCAAGCTGGTAAAATCACTGTGGAAATCAGTTTGGCAGTTCCTCAGAAATTTACACATAGTACTACCTGAGTACCCAACTATACCACTCCTGGGCATATGCCCAGAAGATGTTCCAACATGTAATAAGGACACATACTCTACTATGTTCATAGAAGCCTTATTTATAGTAGACAAAAGCTGGAAAGAACCTAGATGTCCTTCAACAGAGGAATGGATACAGAAATTGTGGTATATATATATATATACAATGGCATACTATTCAGCTATTAAAATCAATGAATTTATGAAATTCTTAGGCAAATGGATGGAACTAGAAAGTGTCATCCTGAGTGAGGTAACCCAGCCACAAAAAAAATACACATGGTATGCACTCATTGGTAAGTAGATATTAGGCCAAAAGTTCAAAATAAACAAATTACAATTCACAGCCCACAGGATGCTCAAGAAGAAAGAAGAACTAAGTGAGGGTGCTTTGGTTCCTCTGAGAAAGGGAACAAAATCCTCATGGGAGCAATTATGGATACAAAGTGTGGAGCAGAGACTGAAGGAAATGCCACCCAGAAACTGTCCTATTCGGGGATTCATCCTATAAACAATCACCAAACCCTGACACTACTATGGATGACAAGAAGTTCGTACTGAAAGAAGCTTCTTATGGTTGTCTCCAGAGGGGCCCTGCCAGAGCCTTACAGATACAGAGGCAGATGGTAGCAGCCAATCATTGGACTGAGCGTGGGGTTCTCATTGGAGGAGTTGGGAGGCAGACTGGTGGAGCTGAAGGCGTTTGCAGCCCCATAGGAAGAAAGATGATGTTGGTCAGCCAGGTGCTTCAGGGCTCCCAGGGACTAAGCCATCAACCAAGAGGTACACATGGTTCCAGCCAAAAGAGTGGCAGAGGAAGGCCTTGTCAGGCATCAGGGGGAAGAGTGGTCCTTAGTCCTATGAAGGCTCAATAGATGCCCCAGAGTGGGGAAAACGAAACGGGGGTAGGTGGGAGTTGGTTGGGTGGAGGGGCATATTCTTGGAGGCAGGCGGTGGGAGGATGGATTGGGGGTTTTCGGGAAGGGGGGAAACCAGGAAAGGGTACAACTTTTGAAATGTAAATGAAGAATATATTCAATTTAAAATAAGAGGTGGGAAGGAGGTAAGAACAAGAATTGACCACTATTCTCAGCTTCCTGACTTCAGTCTGGTGCTGCTGGAAACTCTCAGCCCAGGTAACTATCACCTACCACTGTGAGTCATAATTAAACCCTTCTTGAGTTGTTTTGTCAGAGTATTTTATCATTGCCGTAGAAAATATATCGAAGATAAAAATAATTGCTTTGACCTTAAATGCAAACAAATGCATATTGCTTCGAATAGAGGAAAAAGCAGATCATGCTTACAATAGAACAAAATGGGCCATTATTGCATCCTGATATCCATGATAACATTCTTCAGGTATCCATGAGCATTCTGCCTCAAATACTTAAAACTATAGACAGTATACATGATATAGTCCTTCCTTATACACATATATTGACACCATAGTCACTGACATATACATGTCCTTAGTAGAAAATTCAAAAAGGTAAAATATGTATTATTATAGAGAACACATATAAAACATTTTTTGATAGAAATATGTCTATTAGACATGTTCCCAGTGAAAAACCCTGTTTGCTTAACTGTGTCATCACACTCACTTGTGCTACTTAGTTTTATGCCAACCTTATGCAAGATCAGATTGTTTGTGAAGAGGGAACCTCAGTTATGAAAATTCCTGAATCAGATTGGTCTGTAGGCAAATATGTGTTGAATTTTCTTGGTTAGTGATTAATGTCATAAGCCCCATCGCACTGTGGGCAGCATGTCTTTTGATCAGGTGATTCTGGTTCTTATAAGAGACTAGCTGATAAACAATGCTCCACCATGGATTCTGCTTCAGTTATGCCTCTAGGCTCCTTCCCTGCTTCATTTTCTGCCCTGAATTTCCTACGTAATGGGTTGTGATTGGGAACTCTAAACTCTTTCATTTGAATGTGTCATTTCAGCAAAAACACTGCCACTCTGGACTGAATGGAATGGGATGGAAAAGCTGTCACAGGGGTAGCTCTCCAGTCCAGAAGAGGGCTAAGGGGACTTCTTGGCTACAAATAAAAAGTAAAAGGAAAAAAAAAAAGATGAGACATTGCCTTGGCCACAGATATTTCCAGAACAAGGGACCATGAACAATGTCAGAACAATTAGTCCCAACAAAATATTATTGGCCTTGAAGCCTGATAGAAATTACCCTGTTAGATATAACATGTGAGTGGGAAATGTAATCTCTTTATGCCATTTTATGATTAGCTGTAGAAACAGGATGGTTAGTCTCTTCCTGTTTTAGAATCATATTTGGGGAGTAAGAATTTCATGTTTTCATTTCCCATATCCAGGAATAGAGAAGAATTTTCTCCCACTACAGGTTAGATCCACTATTTCATTCTAACTTTGTTAAGACAGTTTGGGTAATGAAACGATACTTTTAAACTGGTGATATAAAGTAATATTTACACCTTATAGGTGATCCCATAAATAGTTTAGATTTGAGGGAAGTGATGGGATATGATAAGTGGAGCTATTGTAGATTAAATAACTTCACATTTATAGGAACATGTTTTAATTTTAAAAACCTATAAATGTTATCATATTTAGAAAAAGAAGGATCTTACCAGACATAATTATATTTTTATATCTTAATAAATCACCTGAGACTCTCAGGGACAGTTTCCTTAGAAGATACATGAAGAAGAATATATAAGACAAAAAAGGCACACAGAGAAAAGAAATGAAGAAAGTGGTCACCAGGACAGAGATGTAGGATGCACAGTGTCCAGGAAGACAGTAGGCAATAGAAGTTGGAAGAAGCAAACAACAGATTTTCCCCTAAAGGCACCAGATGGAGTACAGTCCTGCTGACACCTTGATTTAGAACTCTGGTCTTCTGATTTGTAACACAACACATTTCTTGTGGTTTAAGCTCCTAAATTTTTGT
Source organism: Apodemus sylvaticus (assembly GCF_947179515.1). Taxonomy (NCBI): domain Eukaryota; kingdom Metazoa; phylum Chordata; class Mammalia; order Rodentia; family Muridae; genus Apodemus; species Apodemus sylvaticus. Next base: position 136,691,198 of record NC_067473.1, on the reverse strand, counting down.
AATTTATTTTATTGGAAAAATACTTAGCAAGTCTACTCTTTTTCCAAACTAGAAGTTGAAGTCATGAAATAAATATTTATATCCCATGCAGTTATGAAGAATTTTACAAATATATATGTACAATAAAACACAGATAGCATCCCTTAAGCATGAAATGCTACTAGTCACTTGCTGTGGGACTGGATGCCTGCTCTTGCTGTATTAGTACCCATTGTAGGGAGAGGCGACAAGATTTACCTGCTGTTAAGATCAACAACATACAAAAGTCTCTCATGAATTTGATTTGTGTCTAAAGGTCATGTGTCAATGATGGAAAAGAAAAACATCTTATTGAATCAAAAAAAAACCCAAAAGAACAACAAACAAGCAAATGAACAACTCTATGCCATTTATTTGTATAATCCTGAGCCCTACATTTACAAAGAATTGTGAAGGCTGTAGGGATAAGTAAGGAATTAAGGATATTTGATCTTGTAGAGGAATTGGTTTCCATTCACAGCATCCACATATAGGTCAAAACTGCCTGAAATTACAGCTCCCAAGTATCTGTACTTTGGTGGATACTAGACATGTAATCACTATATATATATGCAGACAAACATTTATAAACATCAAGTAAAAATAAATCTTTGAAAAGGGATTGTGACTTGATTGGTTGCATAGAACATTATTCTGTGTAATTCTCAATGAGATATCTAACCCATAATTCTCCTTTTTGCAAAATATCAATTATGTGAACATGGAAAGCATTTTAGAAGATGGGGTGTATATTACGGCAATGTGTTGTACTATATGCAAAATGGTATACAAAGTCTGTTCTGTAGTGGTTTCAAAGTTACATATATAGTAGGAAGCGTTGGAGTATAAATAGTGAATGAAGTAAGTAGGCTGTATACTTTCTGGCTCCCTAACCCTAACACTAATCCTGATGCTAAACATAACTATAACCATAACCATAACTATAAACCAAATACCTCTAACCCTAACACACTAGATTTTGTACTGTTTTATTGTATGCAATAGATTTCCATATCTACAGCACTAAGGAAGAAAACAAACAAGGTTATGGCATTAAGGTCTTTGCTAAGGTAAGAACTGAAAATTATAGAAATGAGTGTTTACTAATTTTGTTTTAAATGACTGTTTAGATGAGTATAGACGGAATCATTGTTTAATGAAATAAGTAGAAAATAAGGCATTTCTATGGTCATTTGTTTCTAAAACTTGAAGGCTAAACATGGATTGAGCCAGTGTGTACCCTTCTGATACTGATATCCATGACATTGAAGAAACATTTCAGTGTCTTGTATGTGTCTAACTTTTGAAAATAAGTATGCACTGTGATTTGCTCATGGTTTGTTCCCCAGATATTTATGAAATGTAGTTTGCCCTCTATTCTAGTGGGACGGACAAGGAAACGGCTTTAATGGATAGGATTTGATCAAAGACAACAAGGACACAAGATCTGATTTCATGATTAAATTAATATTGTGTGATTAAGATAGGGTCATGACATATGTAACTAAACAACGCCCTGTGAGAACATGTTACAGTAAATCCAGTTTGAATGTTTTAACTTCTCACGAACGCATGCCCTGTTACTCATAAGCATAGTCGATCCTTTTGTGCATCTCCACATTACTGTAATACAACCATCAATGGGATGGTGGTTGTAGAGGGAGTGGATGGAAAGTGGTGGCTGTAGACTTTATTAAGTTACAACTGATGCTGTTTGGACCTTTCAGATGTCAAAATAATGATGAAAATAAAGCTCTTTTGTTTATAAAGTGCTGAGCTTACAGCGAATTTTATAGCCACACATCACAGACTTGAGTATTTGAATAAATATAGCGAGACAAACCATATTTTCTCATTAATAAGGGTAATGGAGTTGCTAAAGCCAGATCTCAAGATGGGTTTTAGCTTTTTCCTTTTAGTTTATTTGAATGTAAATCAGATAATGACTTGTCTTTAGACATGATTGAAGATGTTTCTATCAGTGCCTTGAAATACTTGATAATATCAAGTATTTTCTTTACTGTAGCACTCCTTTAGACATCTTTAAGATCCAACATGCAATTTCAAGGGAGGTTTCAAGCCATGTTCATCGCTTTCACAGTAATATGCTTTCAGATTTATAAACAAACAAAAAACTGGACTCTTTTGCTACATAATGTTTTTTCAGTTGATCGTGCAATCGATACATCAGTCTCTGTGGCAGTTTCTGACCTAGACTATGTTGCTGTATTAATCAATCAACTTGTAGAGACATTCAAAGTAAATCCCCCTTGACAGTCACAAAGCTAAGTGAGAAGGCCAGTGGAAGGAAGCTGCATTTTAGATCACTTAAATCAAATGACTGTAGAGAAGAGTCTCTCAGAGGTCACTTGAAAAGGGACTGTTACATGACAGTTTTCTGATTTGGTCAGTATTTTGAAAATCTACACTTCCTCTTTGTCAAACTGAATTTACCACACAATGGAATTATAAGACAATAACTAACATATTAATAACATTTTGGTGAGGAGGTAGGAGTTAATAGAGTCTTAACAGATTGCAAGGGATTATGTTATTTTGCATATTCACCTATAGATTTCTATATTTCTATATTAGTTAGTATATACATATGTTTTAAGACTGTATATATACACATAATCACAGATACATACAGACACACACTTGAACACACCTTTTTAAAAATTTATTTATTTTAATTTTTTATCACTTCTAATTTTTTACACTCCAGTTGTTACCCCCATCCCAGTTTGCCCTCCCACAGTCCCTCACCTTATTCCTTCTCCCCCATGTCTCCAAGAGTATGTTACCCTGGCCCTGCCAGGCCTCTCCACACCCTTGGGGCCTCAAGTCTCTTGAGGGTTAAGTGCATTTTCTCTCACTGAGGCCACATCAGACAGTCCTCTGCTATATATCTGTCTAGGGCCTCAGAACAGCTCATGTATGCTTCCTGGCTGGTGGCTCAGGATCTCAAGAGATCTCAGGGATCCAGGTAGTTGAGACTGCTGGTCTTCTTGTGGAATCACCCTTCTTCTTAGCTTCTTCCTGCCTTTTTCTAATTCAACCACAAGGGGTCCCTGACTTCAGTCCTAAGGTTGGGTATAAGTATCTGCATGTGACTCAGATGCTTGCTGAGCCTCTCAGAGGACAGCCCATGCTAGGCTCCTGTCTGCAAGCACACCATAGCATCAGTAGTAGGTTCAGGCCTTTGAGCCTGTCCTTGAGATGGATCCCAATTTGGGCTGGTCAATGGACCTCCTTTCCCCCCAATCTCTTTCCATTTTTTTGTCCCTGTATTTTTTTTTTTTTTCTGACAGCAACAATTCTGGTCAGAGTTTTTGACACTGGGATGGAAATTCCATCACTCTACTTGATGCCCTGTCTTTCTACTGGAGGTAGACTCTATAAGTTCCCTCTCCCTACTGTTGGGCATTTCATCTAAGGTCTCTCCCTTTGAGTCATGAGAGTGTCTTACGTCCCAGATCTCTAGAAATTTCTAGAGGGTCCCTGCCACCCCCACATCCCACACCCAAGGTTGCATATTTCCATTCATCCTGCTGGCCCTCAGGGCTTCTTTCCTATGTCCCCCAATACCATGATCATGTTCCTCTTTCCCCCTCCCATCTCCCACCCGTGTCCCCTCTCCCTCTGTCTGCTCTGATTGCTTTCTTCTCCCTCTCAAGGGGGATTGAAGTATCCTCACTTGGGCCCTTCTTATTAACCTTCTTGAGGTCTATGGATTGTATCTTAGGTATACTGTTTTTTATTGTGTTTTTTGATTGTTTGTTTTTGGCTAATGCCAACTTATTAGTAAATGCATACCATGTATGTCCTTTTGTGTCTGAAGTTACCTCACTCAGGATGATATTTTCTAGTTCTATTTATTGTCCTGAAAAAAATACTTAATGTCTTCATTCTTAATAGCTCATTTTCTGTGAATGTTCTTCTGTTGTGGAACATCTGGCATGTTTCCAGCTTCTGGATGTCATAAATAAGTCTGCTATGAACATAGCCGAACACATGCCCCTGTGGTATGGTGGGGCATCTTTTAGGTATATACACAAGAGTGGTACTGCTGGGTCTTCAGGTAGATCTATTTCCAATTTTCTGAGGAACCTCTAGATTGATTTCCAGAGTGGATTTACCAGTTAGTAATCTCACCAGCAATAGAGAAGTGTTCCTCTTTTCCACATTCTCACCAACATATGCTGTCACTTGAGTTTTTGATTTTAGTCATTCTGATTGGTGTAAGGTAGAATCTCACAGTCATTTTGACTTATATTTCCCTGATGACTAAGGACTTTGAACATTTCTTGAAGTGCTTCTCAGGTCTTTGAGATTCCTTTTGTGTGAATTCTCTGTTTAGCTCTATAGCCCTCTTTTTAATAGGTTGTTTGGAGTTTTGGAGGTTAACTTCTTGAATTCTTTATATATTTTAGATACTTGGACATCCTCTCTATTGGATGTGGGCTTAGTGAAGACATTTTCCCAATTAGTAGGCTGCTGATTTGTCCTATTGCATTACAGAAACGTTTCAGTTTCATGAGGTCCCATCTATCAATTCTTGATCTTAGAGCCTGAGCCATTCGAGCTCTGTTTAGGAAATTTCCCTGTGTGCCAATGAGTTCGAGGCTCTTCTCCACTTTCTTTTCTACTGGATCCAGTTATGTTGAGGTCCTTGATGTACTTAGACTTGAGCTTTGTGCAAGGTAACAAATAAGGGTCAATTTTCATTTTTGTACATACCAACTGCCAGTTAGAACAGCACCATTTGTTGAAGATGCTTACTTCTTTTTTCATTGTAGATTTTTGGCTTCTTTGTCAAGGATTAAAGTGTCCATTAATGTGTGGCTTTATTTGTGGATGTTCAATTCTATTTCATTGATCACTTGTCTGACTCTGTACCAATACCACACAGTTTATATCACTATTGTTTTGTAGTATAGCTTGAAGTAAGACATGATGTTGCCCCAGGAGTTCTTTGATTGTTATTGGTTGTTTTTTGTTTTTGCTTTTTTTGTTGTTGTTTTTGTTTTTTGCTAAACTGGGTGTTTTATTTTTCCATATGAAATTGAGACTTGGTCTTTCCATGTCTGTGAAGAATTGTGTTGGGAATTTGATAGGGATTGTTTTGAATCTATAGATTGCCTTTGGTTGGATAGCCATTTTTACTGTGTTAATCCTATCAATCCATGAGCATAAGAGATGTCTGCATTTTTGTGAGATCTTCTTTGTTTTTGTTTTGTTTTGTTTTGGTTTTGGGTTTTTTTGTTTGTTTGTTTTGTGAGAGATTGAAGTCTTGTCATACAGATCCTTTACTTGTTTGGTTAGTTGGTTAGAGTTACCCCAAGATATTTTATATTATTTGTGACTATTGTGAAGGGCATTATTTCCCTATTTTCTTTCTCACACTGTTTATCATTTGTATAAATGCAGGCTACTGATTTGTTTGAATTAATTTTTTTTCATTTTTTTATTTTCTATATTCTTGTTTACATTGCAAATGCTTTCCCCTTTCCCAGTTCCCCCCTCCCCATATGTCCCATAAGTCCTCTTCTCTCCATCCATTCTCCAATCCTTCCCCCTCCCTTTTCTCTGTCCTGGTACTCCCCTAGAATTCTGGATCAGGGCCCTCTTCTTCATTCTTCATGGGAAACATTTGATATACTAATTGTGTCTTCAGTATTCAGAGCTTCTGGGCTAATTAATATCCACTTATCAATGACTGCATTCCATGTGTATTCTTTTGTGATTGGGTTACCTCACTTAGGATGATATTTTCCAGTTCCAAACATTTGCCTAAAAATTCATGAATTAATTGTTTTTAATTGCTGAGTAGTATTCCTTCATGTAAATATAAGCCCCCTTCACTCCCCCTGTACTCCCATCCACCCCTTCCCACTTCCCTGTTCTGGTTTTGCCCTATACTGCTACACTGAGTCTTTCCAGAACCAGGGGACACTCCTCTGTTCTTCTTGTAACTCATTTGATGTGTAGATTGTGTTTGGCTATTCCAATTTTCAAGGCTAATATCCACTTATTAGTGAATGCATACCATGATTCATCTTTTGAGACTGGGTTACCTCACTTAGTATGATGTTCTCCAACTCCATCCATTTGTCTAAGAATTTCATGAATTCATTGTTTCTAATGGCTGAATAGTACTCCATTGTGTATATATACCACATTTTTTGCATCCATTCTTACGTTGAGAGATACCTGGGTTCTTTCCAGCTTCTGCCTATTATAAATAGGGCTGCTATAAACATAGTGGAGCATGTATCCTTATTACATGCTGGGAAATCTTCTGGGTATATGCCCAGGAGTGGTATAGCAGGATCTTTCGGAAGTGAGGTGCCCAGTTTTCTGAGGAACCGCCAGACTGATTTCCACAGTGGTTGTACCAGTTTGCAACCCTACCAGCAGTGCAGGATTGTTCCTCTTTCTTCACATCCTCGCCAGATGTTGAGCATTTCTTAAGGTGCTTCTCGGCCACCCGAATTTCTTCAGGTGAAAATTCTTTGTTTATGTCTGTACTCCATTTTTAATAGGGTTATTTGGTTCCCTGGGGTCTAACTTCTTGACTTCTTTGTATATATTGGATATTAGCCATCTGTAGGATATAGGGTTGGTGAAGATCTTTTCCCAATTTGTTGGTTGCCCTTTTGTCCTTTTGACAGTGTCCTTTGCCTTACAGAAACTTTGTAATTTTATGAGATCCCATTTGTCAATTCTTGATCTTAGAGCATAAGCTATTGGTGTTTTGTTCAGGAACTTTTCCCCTGTGCCCATGTCCTCAAGGGTTTTCCCCAGTTTCTTTTCTATTAGTTTCAGTGTGTCTGGTTTTATGTGGACATCCTTGATCCACTTGGAGTTGGGCTTAGTACAAGGAGATAAGAATGGATCAATTCGCATTCTTCTGTATGCTGACCTCCAGTTGAAACTGCACCATTTCTTGAAAAGGCTATCTTTTTTCCACTGGATGTTTTCGGCTCCTTTGCTGAAGATCAAGTGACCATAGGTGTGTTGATTCATTTCTGGGTCTTCAATTCTATTCCATTGGTCCACTTGCCTATCACTGTGCCAATACTATGCAGTTTTTAATACTATTGCTCTGTAGTATGGCTTGAGGTCTGGGATACTGATTGCCCCAGAAGTTCTTTTACTGTTGTGAATAGTTTTAGGTATCCCGGGTTTTTTGTTATTCCAGATGAATTTGAGAATTGCTTTTTCTAACTCTGTGAAGAACTGAGTTGGGATTTTGATGGGGATTGCATTGAGTCTGTATATTGCTTTTAGTAAGATGGCCATTTCAACTATATTAATCCTGCCAATCCACGATTTTATATTCAGCCACTTTGCTGAAGCTGATTATCAGCTGTAGAAGTTCTCTGGTAGAATTTTTGGGGCTACTTTGTATATACTATCATATTATTTTCAAATAATGATACCTTGTCTTCCTCTTTGCTAATTTTTATCCCCGTGATCTCCTTTTGCTGTTTTAGTGCTTGAGCTAGAACTTCAAGTACTCTCACCCATGGACGCATCCACATCTTATTTGATGTAATGGAAGAATGGTAGCTTGAAAAAACTCATAGACTGACTTGTCCCATTTTATCATTTCAAACCAGACCCAGTTCTCCTGCACTAAGGTACTAAGTGGTTCTACTAGAAAAGGCTTTACTTAGAGCAGAAACCAGACATTAAAAAAAAGGGGGGGGGGAGAAAATCAACACAGGTGTTAGTGACACTGCTTTTCTGTCCACCTGAAAAGAGAAATCTTTACCAGAAAAGAAGTGAAATTAAAAGTTTCTGTTTTAGAAGTGACATTAATGAAGAAATTAAAAAGGCTCTGATAGGTGACTATGAGAATGTAGTTTAAAGAAATTTCTCATACACATCTGTAACTTTACATACTCTAAAGTCTATATAAGCTATGTCCATGGTCTCTAGCAATTAATTTCTTCTTAATATTTTATAAAGTAATTTCTCTCTCTGTCTATACACCCCATCTACCCAGAGGTGGTCATCAGAAAATGTTTAACATGTGGCCTAAAGCCAGCCTATACTTAAACACATAATAGAGTTTTCCTGGTTTCCACTTCGTCTGAAAAATAACATTGACCCAGATTTCATATTTTTTCAAGCAGTTTAATGCATTTACTATGTATAACTTTTACTCATTATTTCGAGATTTTGCACCACATTTAATGAATATACTGTATTTTATTTATTACTCTCTCTAGACAGCTAGGTTGATTTCAGTTCTCCGCTTCTAAGAAACAATGCTTCAAAGAACACTATGTACCTTATGCCCCGTGGATCTGTGCATGAGCTTTTGTCCAAGCTCACAAATTACTAAGTAGGGGAATTCTTGGGTTGGTCCTGGATTTGTGCACATCTAATTTCATTGATGTCATGCAGACTTCTTTCCAGAATGGAGGCTTAAGGTGAAAATTCACTATTGGGTCACAATGTGTCTATTTTCTTGTCTATCAGCATTATTCCAAATGAGACAAGATCCTAATTCATGTTAGTATCACAGATATAAAATACAGGGTTAAATATATTCTCTAAAAATCAAAACATCTCTTCATGTACAATATTCTCCTTTGTAAGTAATTTTGTTATACTTACTTCTTGTCATCAAGTTTTAGGTCTTTTGTGATTTCTGTTGGTTATTTGAACATATGCTCTCATAGAAATTAATCTCAAACATTAAAATGTATATACTTAAACAAAATAAATTCATAATTTTATTTTGTCATACTTCTATATTTTCTAAACCACTTTTGTTTTCTATAATTTATAGACTCAAATCTGTTTTCACTTTGAAACTCCTTTATTTGGCCTCCAGTATTTTATTTTCTCTTGCTCCAATTCTTCTTAGCTCTTTTTTGTTTCTATCTTAGTCTTTTTATCACTCTCTGAATATCTATTAGATATATACCATTAAGGTCTTTTTGAGGGCCATAATTAGCACAGATAATTTTATTAAATCCCAAGATATAGTTAATATACATAGACCCATTGCCCCCAAATCTATAAGCAGACAGAATCCCTCTTCTAGCTCTAACCCGGCACATCCATGTCCTTGATTCACTCACCAGTCAAAAATAGCCATTGATGTGGACCCAGTGAGAAGGAGATGGTAAGAATTATGCCAAAGTCACCTTGCTTCCAAATGTTGGTCATATGAAAGCCATACCCATAGGACAGAATAACAAGAAGGTTGACTGAAACTATCAGTCCAAAGAGTAATTTTTTCCCACATGCCTCTCTCCATTCTTTTTTTAAATTAAATGAACCAGATCCTCACAGATTAAATAGATATTCTCCCTTATATAGTTAGTCTTAGATTTCAATCACTTTTATACCTGCTTTTCACACAGATGCATCTCCAACTCTATCTATAGAGCAATTATTTTCCATACCACTTCTAGCCACCCCAACAAGATAGTCAAAGGCACAGGTACTCAATCTCTTAAAAACCATAATACTGGAGGCTGGAGAGATGGTTCAGTGGTTAAGAGTACTGTCTGCTCTTCCAGACGTCCTGAGTTCAATTCCCAGCAACCACATGGTAGCTTACAACCATCTGTAATGGGATCTGATGCCCTCTTCTGGTGTGTTGAAGACAGCAACAGTGTACTCACATACATGAAATAAATAAATATTTTTTAATAAAGCATAATGCTGCTTTTAACCTACACAAACATCCTGTAGGTTAGCTCTGTATTAAATGGCCAGGCATTGTCATTGTCATTATTTACTCATTATTTTTTATTATTTATTTGTTGTCATTCTCCATTCTGTAGAAATATGACATAATTAGTTATAATGTTTTGTTTATGAAATGCTATCTGGAAAAAAGTTTTACGAAAATATTATTTTTATTTTTTTACAAAGTGAATTGAAAATTGGGATGAGGAAGGGCAACTATTTCTGGAATAGGTTTTAACCTCCTAACAGGAAAGTGCATACTGGTCAAGTTGAAAGATGAGTATACATAAAGCCAAACTGTTTTCTTTCTTTCTAGCTTTTATACTGTTTTCTCATATAACCAATACCATAACAGTTTATACTAGTTCAATTTGACCAGTTATACTTGACTGAAACTGGAGTAAGCCTATCAATTATTTATCCTCTTACATCTTATATACAAATACGTAACAAAAGTTGTGTAATATTTAAACACCACCTGTATTACATGACCATTTCTACTGGTACTCATGGCATGCACCTGTATTTGGCAAGATTTATATCATAATTACTGCAATAGCCATTTCAATTCTTTCAGCTTTAAGTAGAGACAAAGTGACCCTTTGAAACAGAATCATAAGTGCTGTTTCAAAATGTTCCACTTACTTTCTATCAAAGAATAATAAAATAAAATTAATATTTTAAATTAATAACTATATTTTCTCATTTTGTTTGAAAATATTCTCATGTAATGCTTTTAGCTAGAGATTAGAACTAGTATATATTATATTTATATAATCCAACATTATGCAAACTAGGGATTTTAATGTAAATGGTAATATCAAATATTTACTGAATGCTAATTGTCCTGGTACTAGCAAAAATCTTTAGACATTGCAAAGGTTAATTTTCCTCATCAACCAAGGAAGCATGTATTCTCATTGTTCTGGTTATTATTTTTTTTCTCAACTTGACATATGCTAGAGTTATTTGGGAATCTGAATCTCATACCTCTATTAGATTACTGGTATACTAGTCCGTGAAACATTTTTTTAATTGCTAATTATGTGAATGCACAGCCTAGTGGGGGAGGTGTCACTCCTGGGCTGGTGTTCCTAAGTAGTACAAACAAGTAAGACAACCTGTTCAAGCCATGAGAAGCTTGTCTAAAAAACATTACTCCTCCAAGACTTCTGCTTTACCTCCTGCGTCCAGGTTTCTGCCTCCCTTGGCTGTGACTGCAGATACTTATGCCCAATAAACACTGTCCTCCCCAAGTTGGTTTTGGGTGTTGAATATAAACACAGCTAGGATACTTGTTATTACCAACTCTCATTAAAAAAAAATTGAGGGTCAAAAATATAAACATCTTGCTTAAACTCATATACTCGGTTCTCTGACTTTAGAAGCTGCACTAAAATGCATTTTCTGTAGCAAGGGCCAACAGTGCTTTTTAATCGAGAGGAAGAGGTTAAGAGAGCTGTAAGAAAACAGGCTTCAGACATTGCTCCGAGATCCTGCCAAGCTTCGCTTTGCACTCAGTATTCAACAACAGGCAAGATTCTTCAAGTCATAATTATGGGATATTTCAAGGAATAATAGGCCACAGAATGGCCAGATGAATTTCATTTCCATAATTTGCTTAAATATCATTTAAATGCTTAAATACTGGTAGTACTTCCTCAGAATTTGAGACTCACTGGTAAAAATGCATGATTTTATGTACAATGATATGACTATATTTGGTCACAAACCAAAATTGGGTTTGCTTTTAAATCAAATGATAAATCATGGCATAACTGCTGCCATTTCTTTTCATTCTCTTAGGTTCTGGATCATGATGTCTAAGTCTATGTATGTCAATGAGATGGAATATTCACAAAAATGGATTTGACATTGGAACAATTAAATCTGTAGTTTTCAATAGATTAGGATTTACTGTTATCATTAAAATTATTACTAATGTAATTCAAATTATTCTGAATCTGTTATCAAATTAATATGTATTAAAACTGTACTTGAATATAGGTAGCCTCTACACTACATTGAAGGGAAGTCCAGGCCATTACCTATTTTATAATTAAACTTTTATTGAAACACAGCCATAGTCATTTATTTGCCTATTGTCTATGGATGGTAACCAACTCAGAGGAGACAGCAAAGTAGCTCTGGAAGATCTTACACTCTGTGTGAGTGCAAAGAATTACTGGCCCATTATGGAAACAGTTGCTGCTCACTGATCTAATCAATTCCTTGTAAAATTATTATGAGGTAATGTTTAAACTTATACTACTCAGTAAAATTCACTCTGAAGTAAATCTACTTTCTGCAATTGTTAAAATATGTCCAATTATCTTTGTTAGGAAGACAGCAGCAGGTTAGGAAGCTGAGACAGCCTAAACTCCCCCTAGAGGCACACACAGCCATTTTATGTTTCGTGGTTTTTTTTTTTTTTTTTTTTTTTTTTTTTTTTTTTTTTTTTTGAGTCTCACATTTAGATAGCAAATCTACTTAAAATCATTTGACACAAATTGTAAAGCAAACTCTGAGCTTTTAGAGCCCTCTGGGAATCATTTGTTTGATTCATTGGCTGTAAAACAGATGTCCTCACATTAGGACTTCGAGGTCCATAAAATGTGCTAAGATGTAGGAAGGCATCTAAAAGAGAGATCATAAAGATAGTCTGTCATCACATGAATCTCCCCGTGAACCCTTCTTCCTACTTATTGAACCATATTTTATCTCTTCTTCTGTATGTACTTTTTTGTACAGGTTCTATTTTTTTGAGTTAATTCATTCTTTCAGTTTATATCCCCATTGCAGATCCCCCTACATCCTTTCTTCCTAGTCCTACCCTTAAAAACCTCTCCCTCCATTACTCCCCTCCCATTACTTCTCTTTATAGGAGAAGGCCCTCAGTGTTCTGGTTATTATTTTCTGACACTCACCTACAAAGATAAGCAATGCCTGATTCATTTTCTTTAGAAACAGCATTAGCATATTATAAGCACCTACCATTAAAAATTAGAATGCCTTTACACATAAAATAGAAGAGAGGTGGTACCTGATACACTTAAAACATTTTACAGTGTGGTGCAGCAACAGCCATTTAATAGAAGTTACAAGATGCTTTAAATTTTAGCTTTTTCCTGGGCAAGTGTAATGCTTCACTCTACGCTTTAGCAACATTGGAGAGCATCAGATAGCCATTGTCCCCATTCACACAGCACAGAGTGAACAACTGAGGTTCAAAGTGTGGCATGTTGTGAAGGAAAAGTGTTCAACAGTTAGTGGTCCAAAATACAATTCCCTCATGATGCTTTCTATTTACAGACAGATTATTGTGAGGTAGCCAGATTGTTAAGAATGGATTTACTGACTGAAAAGTAATCATCTATGTACTTGCTAATATCAATATAAATGAAGGAAAGGAGAAACAGGCAATCACTTATATATATTTGTTCTTACCATTATATGTTCAATTGTATGAATTCTAAAATTCATATGGAGATATCCTAACCCTAAAGTTATCGTTTTAGAATATGGCAGTCCTATTAGGCAAATAATGTAGGGTAGTCATGCTACAATCCACAGACCCAAGGAAACTGGGTAATAAGGGGGTCCTGAGGGAGCATGCCTGAATCTTACCCAGTAGGAGAAAAGAAATAATCATCTCTGGTAGATGGAAAAAGGGAGAGGAGAGGAAGTGAGGAGAGGATGAGGATGGTGATCAGAGGTGGGGAAAGGGTGTGAGAGAGGACTGGGAGTGAGAAAGGAAATGGAGATCATCTCTAATGACTAGCTAGAGTCCTGGGATGGGATAGGATACAGGGATCTCCGTACCTAGGATATTGGGGTGATGCTAACTTATACTCCAACCAGAGGGTGACATAGAGACTGATAGACAGCTCATATAGACTGACAGGATTTTCAGAGGTCGGGGAAGGTCATCAGTCCACCCACAAAATCTCCAAATTAAAAATTGTCTTGCCTATAAAATATGCAAGGATTAAGATGGAGTAGACACTGAAGGAATAACCAACCAATGACTGACCAAACTTGAGACCCATGCTATGTGAGAGAGCCAACCCTTGACACGATTAATGATACGGCTGTGCGTGCAGGCAAGAACCTAGCATAACTGTCTCATGAGAGGCTTTTTTTTTTTTTTATCAACTGTTTGAAGCAGATGCAGAAACCCACAGCCAAACATCATGCTGGGTCTGGGGAGTCTTTGGAAAAGTTGGGAATAGAAGTGAGTAAACCAAATGGGTCAAGGACACCACAAGAAAGCACAAAGAGTCAATAAACCTTGGACAAGGGGCACTCACAGAGCCTTGGCACCAACCAGGAAACATGCATGAGCTGGACCTAAACCTCCTCTATATTTGTAGCAAATTTGCAGTTTGGTGTTCATGTTGTTCCCCTAACAAGTGGAGTGGGGTTTATTTTGGTCTCTGTTCCCTATCATTGGATCTCCTTGCAACCCTACTTGGACTGCCTAGATGGGCTTCAGTACGAGAGGATGTGCCTAAACCTGCTGGTACTAGATGCCCTAGGGACAGGTGGTACCCTAGGGGGTCTCCCCTTCTCTGAGTAGAAAGAGAGGAGGCAATGGGTGAAAGATTTGTAAGGACAGGCTTCTGAAGAGAGAATGGAGGGGGTTGTGATTGGGACATACAGTGAACTTAAACAATAAAAGAATATGGAATTCCTTGGGGTAGTGATTACATGCCAAGAACAATGTCCTAATAAAAAGAAAAGTAGACTTATAAAGGATAAGCCCTGAAAGTTTAATACATAGTTTCCTACTATGTAAATAGTTAGTGGTGTGAAACCCAGAAATCTACAGTTCTGAAACTGCTGATGTTGAACACCTATCCATGAACTTCTAAGCCCCCAAAGGTGTGATATGTCCTTGTATTTTTACAATAGTCTAGGCAAATTGTACTTCATGTATCATGAGCTCACTATAACACAATTAAGTCTGTGAAAGATTATTACAGCTTAAATATTAAGTATTCAAAATTATTACATTATTACATTCAAAGATTTTCTTAGTTAATAGATGATAAAAACATTTTTTCATTTGAATTTAATTAGTTCTTTTGTTTTTAGAGAGTATGCCTAGAAAGGATAACATACATATATATTATATATACATATATAATATATATTAAAATTGACTATATTGAACAAGTATTCATTTTTCCATGACAGCTGAAAAGTTACAAAATACCATTTTCTGGTACAGTTAAAAATGAAAGCATGAAGTGGGTTCTAAGCTTAAATGATATAATCTATTAAATCATAGGAAGTACAGAACAACAGTCCTAAGCGTAGGAGAATTCTACTAGCCCTTCAAGCTTTACTGTAGTTATGGCTTCTGATTGATCTAAGAGGACATTTTTCTACAAAGCAAAGCAAAGCAAACAAACCAACAAAATGCATATCCTTGACCACTTAACCATCACTAACAGTCAGAACCAAATCATTTTATCTGGCAATTCTAGATCAGGCTCTTATTCAGGCTCTTAATGTGTTCAGATTAATGTACTTGTGTATACCTCAAAAGATAATTGCCATTTCCTGGTCTCCCCCTATCCCGCCCTGCCCCCCAGTGTGTGTGTGTGTGTGTGTGTGTGTGTGTGTGTGTTGCCATTCCCATTCTCTGTCTTACCTACACTTTCCTTCAGCATCCTATAGTTTTAGAGCAGTAGTTTCAATATCAATAAGCCTCAGTAACTCCATGCTGGTTCTGTCTGTACTCCACAAAGTCTTCTCCTTATCCTGCTGCTTGGAGATGCTAGCTAACAGTAGAAAGTTCTATACTTTTCTATTAAGAATATAATGAAAATATACAATAGTTATAAAAAAGAGGCACCATTTTGAAAGTTTTGAGAGGTTATAATTAATGGGTTGGAAAGAGGAAAAGGAAGGGAAGAAATGATATAATTATATTACAATCTTAAACATAGATGAATAAAGAGTAAGGGAATACCATGGTAGCTTTAGTACTCACCAAAGAAATCTAGGGAAATGCTTCATAATTCATGGAATAGGAATCACAACAATTACTGTCAAGAGTCCTTTATAAAGCATGATCCCATACTGTTGAGTCTGCAAAGGATACCACCTGGATCTTAATACTCCATAAAAGCAAATGCCATAGGGACTGTGGTAAGGCCCCTTGAATTAATTAAACTGTTTTTTAGCCCTGACAGACATGTGAGGGTTCGCTACCATCCTACACTCTAAAATTACGAATGCTTGATTCCACATGTATAGACATCTCTTTTAATTAGCTTGAAAGCTGTAGTGGCTGTGTTCTCATGCTAATCATGTTACCCAAAAATTTGTTTTCAGTGTCCCTGCAAGTAGAACTAAAGGAAGCCTGTTCCCGGGTAATTTTTGACTGGTCAATAAAGTTACCAGAGGCCAAGAGCTGGGCAGGTGACAGAAGCAGGACTTTTAGGATTCCTCAGGAAGGGACTGAGGAAGGAGGAAGAGGGGATTATACCAGGACTAGGGCACAGAAGATGAACCACTCCCATTCCAAAAAGGTGCTAGAAGGTGAGACAGCTGACATGTACAGAGGGAAAGTAGCCCCAGGGGACTTCCTAGAAGGGTCTATAGCAGCAAAAATAATATATAGATTTATTATTAACTCAGGAATATTTGAGGGGAGTGTGTGTTAGCTACATGGAGTTAGGGAGTGGCCCAACCATTGAGCTGTTTTAGGTTAAGGCTGTGTGTTATCTTTCTTTTGATAGTTCAGAACATTGGGGAGAGTGAGAAACATGTGTGTACCTGACAGTAAGTACAGAGAGGATTAATATATACAGCAACAGAAAGTATAGTGAAGTCTTCTTTTAAAATTGTTGTTTGGGGATTATTTTAGTTTGCTTTCTATTGCTGCAATAAAAGAACTTTACCACAAAGAAGAGTTAACGGAAATAATCTAGAGCATTACTTACTGTCCATTATGGAGAGAAAACAAGGCAGGAATTCAAGACAAGAATGGAGACAGGAACTAAAACAGAGGCTTTGAAGTAGTACTGCTTACTGACTTACCTCTCTGAACTCACCTAGCTTGCTTTTTAATATTACCAGCCCATGGATGTCATTGCCTTCCATAAGCTATACCCTTTCTCATCAATACTTAATTAATCAAGAGAATGCTCAACAGAATGATCTACAGGTAACATTATGTAGGCATTTTCTCTAGTGAGGTTTTCCCCTCCTAGATGGCTCTAGCTTGTGCCAAGTTTATAATAATTTAACCAACACAGGGACAATGTTGACTGACACAACACTTGCTTCACTCTTCTTCAGTTGATGTCACAAAGGCTTTGACCAGTTGAAATCTATACCTGTTGCAATGAGAAGGAGGGGATTAGCAATAAATCCATATCTACAGTAGCATATAAGCAGAATCAACCTGCCTGCCCCACCCCAGCTTTCTTTTGCTCTCTCTTCACCAGCAACTCTTCTTGCCCCTTGATTTAGGGTTCCATTTTCTGTGTGCCATTGAGCTCCTCTTTCAAAGTCTCAAGGAGTCTTTCAAGAAACCGTAAAATTCAAGGATAAATGTGGGTAAAAAGCTTATGATTAAACATAACAACCTATGTTTAATTTAATATGAGAAATTTATTCCTTTTAAGAAAGTACAAGGAATAAATATACTTTTGTGCTTACTTTGTGAAGTAGCTATCTTGTCTTTTTATACTCTAGTGACCCTCTAAAATACCTAGAAAGAATTATAAGCACTTTACAGTTCCTCAAACCCATGCTTTACTCTCAAATAGGAATTTAGCCTTCTATAAATTACTTCAAAATCTATATACTACTTCATGGTTGTTGTATATTAAATACAAAAGAAAAATGTGGATTTTTCTGTCTAAGAGTAGGACAGACATTCATGTTTGTAATACTGTGGACAGAACTTGGAAGTTACCTCTAGTTACAGACTGCTCTCTTATTCCTTCTATGAAATAAACTTTACTTTGGAGAACTTTATATCCATAGCAAAATTTACATTTTATTTTTCTTTTCTCTCTTCCTGCTCATCTTCCTCCTCCTCCTTTCCCTCTTTCTCCTTTAACTTTTTTATCCAGTGATCAAATATAAGGCCTTACATATCTCTAAGCTACAACTCCAGACTACAAAGAATTTTTAAAATAATCTTTACTATTGAAATAATTTATTTTCTCAAACACAATCTTCCAAAGTAAGAAACATTGCTCTTAGAATGTCTGCAGGAGTTACTTTGAATCTTGTAGGAAATGTAATGTTCATGTTCTTATTTCTCCATGATGTGGTGAGGGATGTGAGCTCTGCATAAATTCTCTCATAGTACACATAATATAAGGTGTTATACAATTCCAAAGGAACTTCAAGGTAAGGTTTAGTTTCATGCTACTCTAACTCTTGAATTTCTGATTGAGTTAAAAAGCATTAAGTCACAAGGCATATCATGACTTGATAGGAGGAAAGTAAGCATTGACTTTGCAGGTCATGTGGGTTATTGTTTTGGGTGTCACTTTTTCTTCCTTGACTATCTCATCACACAAAAAAGAGAAACACTGCTTTGAATGTAGTCTCTGTCAACTTCAAGTATGAACTTGTTTCTATGGTCTCTACAAAACTATTAGGATCTATTTGTTGAGTAGGTAAGGTACATTATTCCTATTTTTGGCTTGCTTAAAAAAAGACCCAGTATATGGCATGTGGAAAGGATATACAGTCAAAATTCAGCACTGCCTCTAGGTGAGAAATGTAACTTGCTACAGAAGGGAGAAAGTGACATTTTCCAATTAACAATTATTTGTACAGTGATGTGTCTTAATGCCTAGAGTGTGTATAAAAATGGCAAACAGATCCATCAGGGAGTATATACATAGTTAATTATGTCAGATATAATAAATGCATGATTTCCACAGGATAAGGTAAACAGCCAATTAAAATAAGATATGATATACACTGTTTCTACTCATTAGTCAAAGCATAAAACACTTTAACATTGCCTAAATAATTTAGTTGTGTTAAAATAAAGGGAAATGCTTAAAACATTAATAGGGTACTTTACAATCTTGAAGTCAATAAGTTGTTATATGATGGTTATGTAAATAATTTACAACTCCATCAGCAAAAAGGGACTAAAGCTTTTCTGCACAGTGAAAATACTTCATATTTGACATATATTTCTTTACTGGGCCAAAAAATCTCCAAGAGAGTCTCGCAAAGGAAGCCTGTAGGGCTTTTGGTGCCAATGTCCCATTCTCATCTCTCTCTGTGGAAATATTACTGTGAACTTTTATTGATGAGTCCTGTGACTGCTGGGTTGTAACAAGTGTGGGTCCAAAGAATTACTCTGGTGTCACACCAGATTTTTCAGTGAGAAAGAAGATTGAAACAAGCAAAATATAGCATACCCATGTATCTGTAATTTGAATATGTAACAGATAAGATTTCCATAATAATCAACATGTGAAACCTTATTTATTCTGAAAGGTAAACCTAGTATTTGCTGAATAATTTTATACCCCTTCAAAACAAAATAAAGCATAAACTCCACTATGTGATCGAAATTCCTGACATGAACAGTTTGGGAAGAACTATATTACTATATTACTAGTATTACTATTATTACTATATTACTAGTCAATACAAAAATTGGTACAGTCACTATGGGAATCAGTATGGATATTTCTTAAAAATAATTAACAGCAGAATTAGTCTAAGTTCCAGCTATATAACTTTGCTGGGTATATAACCAAAATCATTCTAAGTCCTACCATGACAGGGTTGCACATCTATGTACAGTGTTGCACTATTTACAAAAGGTAAGCGGTGTCTTCTTAGTTTAGGTTTTACAGCTGTGAACAGGCACCCTGACTCATTCAACTTTTGTAAAGAACATTTAGCTGGCTCTGGAATACACACATCCAAATAATGCTACTTCCTGGGCCAAGCATATTTAAGTCTCCACAATATCCATCTAGAGATAAATGTGTATAGGAACCATGGCATATATAAATATGGCATTCTATTTAGGAATTAAGGAAAATGAAGTCACTACGTTTTCAGAAATATGGATGGGACTGTCAACCATAGTGCTATGTGAAATCAAACAGACTGACAAGGACAGACCCTGTATCCTTTCTCTTATACATAAAACCTGAGGTTGTTTGTGTGCCTGTGTTGTGTGTTCTGTGTATATATGAGATAGAGATATAGTAGTAG
Organism: Apodemus sylvaticus; assembly: GCF_947179515.1. Lineage (NCBI taxonomy): Eukaryota > Metazoa > Chordata > Mammalia > Rodentia > Muridae > Apodemus > Apodemus sylvaticus. The sequence continues at coordinate 136,671,236 of NC_067473.1, read as the reverse complement.
TAATAGTTGTAGTAGTAGTAGTAGTAGTAGTAGTAGTAGTAGTAGCAGCAGCAGCAGCAGCAGCAGCAGCAAGAGCAGCAGCAACCCCAGCACAGCTAATTTCCTCATTTCTATGACAGAATGCCTAAATGGACCACTTAAATGAGAAGGGAATTTATTTCAATTCTCCTCTTTAGAAATTTGCTAGTCCATAATATTCTAAAAGTGTGTGGTGATGATTATGGAGGTAGAAGCCTTAGTTTGGGGCTCCAAACTACTTGGCAACAAGAGGCAGAGACTATAGCTGGAATCAGAAATGGGCCTAGCCTTCAAAGAATCACCTTCATAACCTACGCATAAATCCTAGCTAGACTCAATCTATCAGACTGTAAAACCACCATAAATCAACACCATGTGTTAGGGAAAAGATTTTAAATACATGAACCTTCTTAGGGAGCAGTTCAGAATAAGATTGTAATTGCATAGTTCAGACAAATATATCTTTTAAGGACTGAGTTTCACAGAACATGATGAAGTGTATGTGAGTCTTTGTAATAGACAAGTTAGTATCAATGTATTGTCTTGTAGAACTTTCAATTTCCTACCCATCTTAGCTATCTATTTTTAGGTGAATCTTGCTTAAAATTTAATTTTCTGACTTCTCTGAACCAGAAGTCTCATTGTATTTTCAAATTTGTGGATAAAATTGGCTACCTAAACAACGTAAATGACTAAGGTACATAAAACGTTATGAACATACCAGAATTTTCCTTTTTCTTTTTATAATTCAGATAGAGATCTCTGGGCTGTTTTGTGTACTGATGTGCATCCTTTGATGGGTATAGAGCAACATGAAAGACCCCATTACCAAATAATTCTGAAATCTTCTTGAAAATTCAATCTTCCTCTCACCCTTCAGGTACTCTGATATAAGTTTGGCACACATATCTGCTACCGGGTGTTCAATAAAATTCTTTGAACAGTTGAATGTTATCTTGGCATTACAAGAAAAAAAAAAGGCTAAAATATTTCCCATCACTAATACATTGCACAATGTTGCCTTCTTTCATCCAATCTATTCCACTTAAAAGTGTGTGAAGGTGCAACTGAAGAATTCAAATGTTGCACTTTCACACTTTTGTTGATAGAAAATGTTTCCATTTGTCTTAGCAGTGACTTGTCATCAATAAGCTATATTAATTAAATAACGATTGAATAGTTATTTCAGCTGTTATCTAATTTTTCTAACACCATGAAATTTACAGTATCAGAAACTATGAATAACTATAAGCTTGCTCACATGGTAAGTTCTGTAAACACAAACAAGTACTTCCCAACACCACAATCCTTTTAGTATATGGTAGCCAAAAAAATAATTACTAGGCTGTGGAGATGGCTAAGATAACAAATGCATGCTGAGCAAACATGAGGTCCTAACATGATGACCTAATTCCTATTCCCACAGCCATTATGCATTTTGAAAACCCAGTGTGGCTGGGAATGCAGGTAATCCCAGCATGAGGAACAGAATGACAGCATGGGCCGTGGTTTGTTGGCCACAAGCCGAGGTGAAAATTGTGAGATCTAGGTTGAATATGAGCTCATATCACAAAAGAGTAAACTGGGATGTGATAAAGCATCCTATTCTGCCTGCAACACACATATTCGTGCATATATGTGTTTACATGTACACATTTACCCTCATGCATGAGTCACACAAAACCACACATGTATGCATAAATGCACACACACACAATCTCATAGACAATAACTAATGACATTTATATAAAGCACATTTTTTTAGTCAGAAGGACCATCAGAGAAATAGATACTGTTAAAAACCTAAGGGTAAATGATAAAATACCCCTAAATTTAAAGGCAACTTAAGCATTTTAGAATATGGAGGAATTACCACCTGACATCTATATATCATTGTATACCCTTAAATAACACAAGTATAGGAGCCAAGCATTTATTTAGATTCACTCATGGTGTTTTGGGCTTTATTTTATGCACCTTTAATCTCAGAGAAAAAGTAAAATATTCTAAAAGTAATTTATTTTCTACTTATTTGGATTTCAGGCAAACAAAATATATGTGATCTAAGCTTTATATGTTTGTTAAAAATGTCCTGCCAATTCCTGTTCATTTTTAGCTGCTAACTTCAAAGCAGTGAGCCCTCATTATGATGTGAATAGTATAACTTTGTCAAAGTGCAATAGCTCATTCCTGAGTTTTAGAAATGTTTGTATCTATGTTAGAAATGATGTTTTAATGAACTGTGTATAATAACTCTATGTGTTTTGAAGATATGAAACACCCACAAGGTCATTAAAATAACTAAAATCTGCTAGTAAGAAGTATATTTGAGGTATATTACCCACTTAAAGCTTAGAAATTTCATTTGACTTTGTCTTTCTTGGCATCATAACTTTATTTTCAGTATATAATAGCAGTTGTTTTCATAGCACAAGAGAGAAGATATCTTAAATTAACATTGTTGCAATTGAGGTCACAACTGGCTCAGAATGTAATTTTTCTACCTACTGTATCTTTTTCTGCATGTGGCATTAAAACAACACCCTATTAAAAAGCTTTATAAAGTTGTAATAGGTAAGACAATCTTCAAGTCAAGTGTGTCATCTAATAAACCCACAGAGCTGTTAAATCGATGTCCTTTCCTAGTTATTGAGGCTATACTCTACCAAAATAAAGCTGTAAAGGGTAAGAGAAAATCATTTTAGATATTCTAATACATATTAGATGTATTCAATTTGGAGTAGTAGAGAAATTGAGGTTATTTTAATTTTTATTCATGCCACCCAGCATGAGAAGGATGTGGGGTAGATTACGGGGTAGAGGAAATGAATGTAAAGAAGTGGAGGGGTATGGCATGTAAGACAGACAGCCCTGTCTCCAAATATAGTAGGCAGTACGCACATGCAGTAAAAGTAAGTTAAATAAATGCATAAATTTAAACTAACTGTGGTAATTAGCTAATCAAAATTAAATAAAGTTTAAATATTCAATTGCTCATTTATACCAATGATATTTCAACTATTCAATAGACAGCTGTGGCTCATGGACCCTGAATTGGACAGGTCATAATAAGACATGTCCATCATTGAAGAAAGAGCTTCACACAACCCTGAAATAACCAGAGCAATCACACAAGTTAAAATTTCAATTTTAACATACCTAAAACTTTATATAAGCCTAGAAAAGCTGCTGATTTCAGTCTTAAGAATAAAATTGGCTATTTTATTTATACATCTTATTCTATATTGATTGACTAATATAACTATGTATGTATATATGAATGAATAACTGTATATTTAAAGAGAAATGAGTACAAGAAGAAATTTCCATGAATCTCCCAAAACTAAATAGAGCATTCGTTTATGTAACCAACACCCCAGTGATGCTGGTGTCTTCTTAGTAACCATGGCTTCCACTAGCTGGCTTTGATTGCTCCAACTAAACAATGATTTCATGTTGGTTGGGCCGGTTTCTTGTTAATCATAACTCACTATTTTGCTCCTGTTGAGACGTCTTATATACTTTTAGTTAAAAATATCATACAAATGGCCCTGAAAAGAGTATTTGTTTCCCTCTGAGACTTCTCAAGCCAGATCTTCATTTTATGTCTTTTGGTACTCATTCCTATTTTCCAAGCTTCCACAAGCAGATTATTAGGGTCTAAGTTTTCAATGACTTCCTTATGCCAAAGTCCCAGTGTCTTACAGCCACCCTCCCCAAAACAACATTGTCTGTTTCACATAGCAATATCCCATGGATTGGGTACAAATTTCTGATTTAGTTATATTTCTATGGCTGGGATGAAACATCATGAACAAAAACAACTTGGGGAGGAAATGTTTATTTGACATATACTTCAAAGTAACAATCCATAATTACAGAAAGATGGAGCAAAAACTCAAGCAGAAGTCCCGGACAAACATACTGACTTGCTCAGCTTGCTTTCTCATAGAGCATGCACAGAGATGGCATTGCCCTCAATGAATTAGGCCGTCTTACATCAATCATTAGTCAAGAAAATGCCCTAGATATCATGCCTCTAGGCCAATATTATGGAGGCATTTTCTCAATTAAGATTCCCACTTCCCTGATAGGTCTACATTTGTGTCAACTGACAAAAAGCAAGCGGGGCACCAGATATCTTCTTGCATTATCACTTAAGCTTATGACAGAAAATATATCTGGAGAGGCTAAACAGATGCTTTGCAGGAATATGTTCAATTGGCCAAACTGAAATTGGGCTGGGACCAGAGTACATCCTTTAGTGAACTCTCAGAATCTATAGGGAAAGAATTCAGTGCAAAATTTGTGGCACCAACATCAATGCATTCGTTATTTGTATCTTTATTTGATTATAACTGTTAACTATACTGTTGATGTTCATTTAGAATCCTAGGTTTTCTATAAATATTTCTGAAAACTCGTTTACAGTGGTTTTATACCAAATACTTGAAATTCTTTTCTTGAAAATATAACATATAGAATTTAGAAGACTGTTTAAATAAAAATAAGTTTAAAAGAAAGAAAAGGCAGAGTGATGAGAGGCCCGTTAGAACAAAGGGCAGTGGATTAGAAAGGGCTGCACTTCTCAGCACTCAGCATAGCTGTCAGAGCATTGCCTATCAGGAAACGACTTACAGACAGAACAGAGGTGCTTGCTAGAATCTGATTTGTTTGAAACTCACCATAGAACAATCATAAAATAACAGTGTAATTGTAAGGGGTTTTAAAAGTACTGTGTGGGCAAATGGAATAAATGAGGAGTATTTTTTTTATGTTTTTTTTATTCGATATAATTTATTTACATTTCAAATGATTTCCCCTTTTCTAGCCCCCGACTCCCCGAAAGTCCCGTAAGTCCCCTTCTCTTCCCCTGTCCTCCCACCCACCCCTTCCCACTTCCCCGTTCTGGTTTTGCCGAATACTGTTTCACTGAGTCTTTCCAGAACCAGGGGCCACTCCTCCTTTCTTCTTGTACCTCATTTGATGTGTGGATTATGTTTTGGGTATTCCAGTTTTCTAGGTTAATAACCACTTATTAGTGAGTGCATACCATGATTCACCTTTTGAGTCTGGGTTACCTCACTTAGTATGATGTTCTCTAGCTCCATCCATTTGCCTAAGAATTTCATGAATTCATTGTTTCTAATGGCTGAATAGTACTCCATTGTGTAGATATACCACATTTTTTGCATCCACTCTTCTGTTGAGGGATACCTGGGTTCTTTCCAGCATCTGGCAATTATAAATAGGGCTGCTATGAACACAGTAGAGTATGTATCCTTATTACACGGTGGGGAATCCACTGGGTATATGCCCAGGAGTGGTATAGCAGGATCTTCAGGAAGTGAGGTGCCCAGTTTTCGGAGGAACCGCCAGACTGATTTCCAGAGTGGTTGTACCAATTTGCAACCCCACCAGCACTGGAGGAGTGTTCCTCTTTCTCCACACCCTCTCCAACACCTGCTGTCTCCTGAATTTTTAATCTTAGCCATTCTGACTGGTGTAAGATGAAATCTTAGGGTTGTTTTGATTTGCATTTCCCTAATGACTAATGAAGTTGAGCATCTACAGCTGATAAACAACTTCAGCAAAGTGGCAGGTTATAAAAATCAACTCAAGCAAATCAGTGGCCTTCCTATACTCAAAGGATAAGCAGGCTGAGAACGAAATTAGGGAAATGACCCCCTTCACAATAGCCACAAACAGTATAAAGTATCTTGGGGTGACTCTTACCAAACATGTGAAAGATCTTTATGAAAAATGAGGAGTATTAAGCCAAAAAAAATTTTAAAAATTGATGAGTATGCTTTACTATATAGCCATCAGAGCAATCTCTTTCTAAAATCCCTTAAATTTCTGATATTATCAGACATACATAATTAAAGTATGTATGTCTATGTGCTTTATGATTCATACTCCATATAATTATATACATGTTCTTAAAATAATGAATATTCATTTTAATCCAATAATGCATAAATAGTAGATTTTAAATGAAAATCTTATCATATGTATATGTCTGTTTATTTATTTATTTATTTATTTATTTATTTATTTATTTATGAGTAGTAGCAAGTGTGAGATTAGCTAGTCAGGGCTCTATTAAGTGTGGGCTGAACATTGTCCATGGCAGGCCATAGAAGCCAACCATCTGATACAGACTCAATGCAAAGTTGCAGTGTTGCAGTTGATAGGCTGAATTTTCCTGAGAGCAGTGTGTTCACTGTGGGAATGAAAACCCATTACAGTCTTGTAAGAAACTTAGTGGTGGATTGAGACCGAATAGTATCACCTTTCTTATGTTTTTCATATCTCCTTCTGAATATTTAGTCCAGGTAGTCCACCAAGTGACTTCATAGTTACGTCTTCATAACTTTACTTCAAAACAACATAGGTTTTTTTATATTCTTAGTTGCCTCTTAGAGATTTAATTGAAGGCCCTATTGCTGATGGTCTGGAACACCTGGGACATAGGGTTCAGATGATTCAAGCTGGAGCTAATCTGAATGCTTTCTTCTTGAGGTTTAGCTGTCATGGTACTTCGCAAGCTGCCCAAGGTTGGAAACAAGTAATAGTCCCATCCTACTTCAAAACCTACAAACCACATCCATGACCAACATGGCAAGATATCCTAAAGTTAGAATAAGCAGCACTCATAAGTTGCTGGTAATCAATTACTATCTAGTAGAATTTAGGGCCTACACACCAGGCAGGAAATCATGCCTAGTACTAGAAATCTAGCCAAATCCCTAGTATTTATAGATGTAGAAGTTATAGATCTAGTAGTTATAGATCTAGAAGAAAATCTATTTGTTTCACTTTCCTAGAAAAGCATAATTCCTACCTACAATGCAAACCTTACCGGGGACTAAACCACGAACCAAGGAGTATACATAGAGGGACACATGGCTCCAGCTGCTTATGTAGCAGAGAATGGCTTTATCGAGCATCAATGGCAGGGTAGGCTCTTGTTTCCGTGGAGCCTTGATGCCTCAGCACAAAGGGGTACTAAGGCAGTGAGGTAGGAATGAGTGGGTGGGTCAGAAAGCACCCTCATAGAAGCAGGGAGGATAGGATAGGGGATTTGTCAAGGGGGAGGTGGGAAGGGGGACAACATTAGAAATGTAAATAAATAAAATAACCAATTAAAAAGTCTTATCCTTATACCCACAGTTAAATGTAGTTACCATCCTTTATTTATAGAAAATACAGACCATATAGAAAACCTGAACCAGACACAATGCAGAGATCAAGAGTACCTTAGCCCCAATGAATTTATCTGTAATACATCTTGTTCATTTATAGTTCATGGAATAGCACAGAAGAGGGGACAGGGATATTATAAGAGCCAGCACACCAGAAAGTCTGCTGTAAAAGTCTTCCCTAGAAATTGCTGCATAAACAATAATTTATCACTGGCATTATCAATAGACAAACTAAAGAAGAAGGGAATCTCACTGGGTTCTACCTACAGACAAAGACTTACAGGCAACTAATGACTGCTAAGTGAAGGACAATTAACCTTTCCTAAGAACAAGCTTCCCTAATTGGTTCTCCAATATCAAGTGGTTAGCCCCCAAATTACATAAAAATCAAAGTAGGCCAACAGGTTGTATTTATACATTTTTGCATGTATATACATATGTATGTAACAATAATTATCAAAGATGAAGAGGCTATTCATTTGAGAGAAGAGGGGACTTGGAAGGAGTTGGAGGGAAGGGATTTGAGAGGACCTAGAAGATAAGAGAGTGGGGGAGAAGGTGATTAAAGAGTTGAAGAATGGAGTTTAATGTCCTAAATGGCTACTTCCTGTTTACCTGCTATAAATCTAAACTACTATAATAAACATTAAAATTTTTACTATCTAATTCTGTCTCTGACTTTTCTTGTTGGTAGAGTTTTGGCAAGCATAAGAACTTAAGAACTTAAGAACTCAAGAGTAAATCCCTACACCATAAAAAACGTTGAATGAAGTAAACACAATGTCTATAATTCACCCCATGTGCAGATCAGCACAGCAAGGGTGCAATAAATGCTTCCTTTCAGAATACATAATATATATAATAGAGAAGAATGCAACATTGACAGTCTTTGCCCTAGGGCCTACTGCTTGTAAATCATAGAAGCAAGTTTTGAACTCAGGGTTATTCGATTCTACTGATCTGTCTGAATTCCTATTCATCTGCTCTCTCTCTGAACATTTTGATAGCTATTGGTTTGATTACTATTCATCCTGCAAGTGTAAAAGTCTTTCTTTCCATTTTTGAAAGAGAGAGTGAAATTGGCAGCATGGAAAGGTTGCCTGTTATTTTGCGATGTCTGGTGCACACAATGGGGGGCTTTGTAGCTTGCAGGTGGGGCTTAAATTGTAAGGCCTAACTCTGGAAGTAAGTATTGAATGGAAAGCACAATACTAAAGTAATTTAAACACCACTTACTTAGGATGACAACAGAAAAGTCTTTTTTTTTTTATTCGATATAATTTATTTACATTTCAAATGATTTCCCCTTTTCTAGCCCCGCCCCACTCCCCGAAAGTCCCGTAAGCCCCCTTCCCTTCCCCTGTCCTCCCTCCCACCCCTTCCCAGTTGCCCGTTCTGGTTTTGCCAAATACTGTTTCACTGAGTCTTTCCAGAACCAGGGACCACTCCTGCTTTCTTCTTGTATCTCATTTGATGTGTGGATTATGTTTTGGGTATTCCAGTTTTCTAGGTTAATAACCACTTATTAGTGAGTGCATACCATGATTCACCTTTTGAGTCTGGGTTACTTCACTTAGTATGATGTTCTCTAGCTCCATCCATTTGCCTAAGAATTTCATGAATTCATTGTTTCTAATGGCTGAATAGTACTCCATTGTGTAGATATACCACATTTTTTGTATCCACTCTTCTGTTGAGGGATACCTGGGTTCTTTCCAGCATCTGGCAATTATAAACAGGGCTGCTATGAACATAGTAGAGCATGTATCCTTATTACATGGTGGGGAATCCTCTGGGTATATGCCCAGGAGTGGTATAGCAGGATCTTCTGGAAGTGAGGTGCCCAGTTTTCGGAGGAACCGCCAGACTGATTTCCAGAGTGGTTGTACCAATTTGCAACCCCACCAGCAGTGGAGGAGTGTTCCTCTTTCTCCGCACCCTCTCCAACACCTGCTGTCTCCTGAATTTTTAATCTTAGCCATTCTGACTGGTGTAAGATGAAATCTTAGGGTTGTTTTGATTTGCATTTCCCTAATGACTAATGAAGTTGAGCATTTTTTAAGATGCTTCTCCGCCATCCGAAGTTCTTCAGGTGAGAATTCTTTGTTTAACTCTGTACCTCATTTTTTAATAGGGTTGTTCGGTTTTCTGGAGTCTAACTTCTTGAGTTCTTTATATATATTGGATATTAGCCCTCTATCTGATGTAGGATTGGTGAAGATCTTTTCCCAATTTGTTGGTTGCCGATCTGTCCTCTTGATGGTGTCCTTTGCCTTACAGAAACTCTGTAACCTTATGAGGTCCCATTTGTCAATTCTTGCTCTTAGAGCATACGCTATTGGTGTTCTGTTCAGAAACTTTCTCCCTGTACCGATGTCCTCAAGGGTCTTCCCCAGTTTCTTTTCTATTAGCTTCAGAGTGTCTGGCTTTATGTGGAGGTCCTTGATCCATTTGGATTTGAGCTTAGTACAAGGAGACAAGGATGGATCAATTCGCATTCTTCTGCATGCTGACCTCCAGTTGAACCAGCACCATTTGTTGAAAAGGCTATCTTTTTTCCATTGGATGTTTTCAGCCTCTTTGTCGAGGATCAAGTGGCCATAGGTGTGTGGGTTCATTTCTGGATCTTCAATCCTGTTCCATTGATCCTCCTGCCTGTCACTGTACCAATACCATGCAGTTTTTAACACTATTGCTCTGTAGTATTGCTTGAGGTCAGGGATACTGATTCCCCCAGATTTTCTATTGTTGCTGAGAATAGTTTTAGCTATCCTGGGTTTTTTGTTGTTCCAGATGAATTTGATAATTGCTCTTTCTAACTCTGTGAAGAATTGAGTTGGGATTTTGATGGGTATTGCATTGAATCTGTATAGTGCTTTAGGCAAAATGGCCATTTTAACTATATTGATTCTACCGATCCATGAGCATGGGAGGTTTTCCCATTTTTTGAGGTCTTCTTCCATTTCCTTCTTCAGAGTCTTGAAGTTCTTGTCATACAGATCTTTCGCATGTTTGGTAAGAGTCACCCCAAGATACTTTATACTGTTTGTGGCTATTGTGAAGGGGGTCATTTCCCTAATTTCTTTCTCAGCCTGCTTATCCTTTGAGTATAGGAAGGCCACTGATTTGCTTGAGTTGATTTTGTAACCTGCCACTTTGCTGAAGTTGTTTATCAGCTGTAGGAGCTCTCTAGTGGAGTTCTTTGGGTCACTTAGGTAGACGATCATGTCGTCTGCAAATAATGATAGTTTGACTTCCTCCTTTCCAATTTGTATCCCTTTGACCTCCTTATGTTGTCGAATTGCCCGAGCTAGTACCTCAAGTACAATATTGAAAAGATAAGGAGAAAGGGGGCAGCCTTGTCTGGTCCCTGATTTCAGTGGGATTGCTTCAAGTTTCTCTCCGTTTAGTTTGATGCTGGCTACCGGTTTGCTGTATATTCCTTTTACTATGTTTAGGTATGGGCCTTGAATTCCTGTTCTCTCCAAGACTTTAAGCATGAAAGGATGCTGAATTTTGTCAAATGCTTTTTCAGCATCCAATGAAATGACCATGTGGTTTTGTTCTTTGAGTTTGTTTATGTAGTGGATTGTATTGATGGATTTCCGTATATTGAACCAACCCTGCATTCCCGGGATAAAGCCTACTTGATCGTGGTGGATGATCGTTTTGATGTGTTCTTGGATTCGGTTGGCAAGAATTTTATTGAGTATTTTTGCATCGATGTTCATAAGGGAAATTGGTCTGAAGTTCTCTTTCTTTGTTGGATCTTTGTGTGGCTTTGGTATCAGCGTAATTGTGGCTTCGTAGAAGGAATTGGGTAGTGTTCCTTCTGTTTCTATTTTGTGGAATAGTTTGAAGAGTATTGGTGTTAACTCTTCTTTGAAGGTCTGGTAGAATTCTGCACTGAAACCATCTGGTCCTGTGCTTTTTTTGGTTGGAAGACTTTCTATGACTCCTTCTATTTCTTTAGGCTTTATGGGACTGTTTAGATGGTCTAGTTGGTCCTGATTTAATTTTGGTATTTGGTATCTGTCAAGGAAATTGTCCATTTCCTCCAGATTCTCCAGTTGTGTTGAGTACAGGCTCTTGTAGTAGGATCTGATGATTTTTTGGATTTCCTCAGTTTCCGTTGTTATGTCTCCCTTTTCATTTCTAAGTTTGTTAATTTGGATACTTTCTCTGTGCCCTTTGGTCAGTCTGGCTAAGGGTTTATCTATCTTGTTGATTTTCTCAAAGAACCAGCTCCTGGTTTTGTTGATTTTTTGTATGGTTCTCTTTGTTTCTACTTGATTGATTTCGGCCCTGAGTTTGATGATTTCCTGTCTTCTACTCCTCCTGGGTGAAATAGCTTCTTTTTGTTCTAGGGCTTTCAGGTGTGTCATTAAGTTGGTAATGTATGCTCTCTCCATTTTCTTTTTGGAGGCACTCAGGGCTATGAGTTTTCCTCTTAGCACTGCTTTCATTGTGTCCCATAGATTTGGGTATGTTGTGTTTTCATTTTCATTGTGTTCTAAAAAGTCTTTAATTTCTTTCTTTATTTCTTCCTTGACCAAGGTGTCATTGAGTAGAGTATTGTTCAATTTCCACGTGTATGTGGGTTTTCTGTTGTTTCTGTTGCTATTGAAGACCACTTTTATTCCATAGTGATCAGATAGGAGGCATGGGATTAGTTCTATCTTCTTATATTTGTTGAGGTCTGTCTTGTGACCAATTATATGGTCGATTTTGGAGAAGGTACCATGAGGTGCTGAAAAAAAGGTATATTCTTTTGTTTTAGGATAGAATGTTCTATATATATCAGTTAAATCTAATTGGTCCAAAGCTTCAATTAGTTTCATTGTGTCCTTGTTTAGTTTCTGTTTTCCTGATCGGTCCATTGAGGAAAGTGCAGTGTTGAAGTCACCCACAATTATTGTGTTAGGTGCAATGTGTGCTTTGAGTTTTAATAAAGTTTCTTTTATGAAAGAGGGTGCCCTTGCATTTGGAGCATAGATGTTCAGGATTGAGAGTTCTTCTTGTTGTATTTTTCCTTTGACCAGCAAGAAGTGTCCCTCAGAGTCTCTTTTGATGACTTTGGGTTGAAAGTCAATTTTATCTGATATTAAAATGGCTACTCCAGCTTGTTTCCTGAGACCATTTGCTTGTAAAATTGTCTTCCAGCCTTTTACTCTAAGGTAGTGTTTGTCTTTGACCCTGAGGTGTGTTTCCTGTAAGCAGCAAAATGTAGGGTCCTGTTTACGTATCCAGTCAGTTAGTCTGTGTCTTTTTATTGGGGCATTGAGTCCATTGATGTTAAGAGATATTAAGGAATAGTGATTGTTACTTCCTATCATTTTTGACGTTATTTTTTAAATTTGATTGCTTAACTTCTTTTGGGTTTGATGAAAGGTTACTATCTTGCTTTTTTCAGGGTGAAGTTTCCCTCCTTGTATTGGTGTTGTCCTCCTATTATCCTTTTTAGGGCTGGGTTTGTGGATAGATATTGGGTGAACTTGGTTTTGTCGTGAAATATCTTAGTTTCTCCATCTATGGTGATTGAGAGTTTTGCTGGATATAGTAGTTTTGGTTGGCATTTGTGTTCTCTTAGAGTCTGCATGAGATCTGCCCAGGACCTTCTAGCCTTCATAGTCTCAGGTGAAAAGTCTGCTGTGATTCTGATAGGTCTTCCTTTATATGTTACTTGGCCTTTTTCTCTTACTGCCTTTAATATTCTTTCTTTGTTTAGAACATTTGGTGTTTTGATTATTATGTGACGGGAAGTATTTCTGTTCTGGTCCAGTCTGTTTGGAGTTCTGTAGGCTTCTTGTATATTCATGGGCATCTCTCTCTTTAGGTTAGGGAAGTTTTCTTCCATAATTTTATTGAAGATATTTGCTGGCCCTTTAAGTTGTAAATCTTCACTCTCATCTATGCCTATAATCCTTAGGTTTGGTCTTCTCATTGTGTCCTGGATTTCCTGGATATTTTGGGTTACAAGCTTTTTGCATTTTGCATTTTCTTTAACTGTTGAGTCCATGGTTTCTATGGAATCTTCAGCATCTGAGATTCTTTCTTCTATCTCTTGTATTCTGTTGTTGATATTTGCATCTCTGTCCCCTGATTTCTTCCCAAGGCTTTCTATCTCCAAAGTTGTCTCCTTTTGAGTTTTCTTAGTTGTTTCTACTTCTGTTTTTAGATCCTGGATGGTTTTGCTTAGCTCCTTCACTTGCTTGTTTGTGCTTTCCTGTAATTCTTTAAGAGATTTTTGTGTTTTTTCTTTCATGACCTCAGCCTGTTGACCAAAGTTCTCCTGTATTTCTTTAAGAGATTTTTGTGTTTCGTCTTTCATGACCTCAGCCTGTTGACCAAAGTTCTCCTGTATTTCTTTAAGTGTTTTTTGCATTTCCTCCTTGTTGGCTTTTGTATTCTCCTGGATTTCTTTCAATGATTTTTGTGTTTCCCTTGCAAGGGCTTCTAATTTTTGATCCATTTTCTCCTGAATGTCCTTCATGTGTTCCTGTACCAGCATCATGACCAGTGATTTTAAATCCAAATCTTGTTTTACTGGTGTGATGGGGTATCCAGGACTTGCTGGTAGAGGAGAATTTGGTTCAGATGTTGCCATATTGCCTTGATTTCTGTTAGTGACGTTCCTGCGTTTGCCTTTTGCCATCTAGCTCTCACTGGTGTTACTTGGTCTTGTCAGTGCTGGACTCACCAGTGCAAGCTGCCCCTTCCCCGTTGGCCTCTGGTGCACAGCTTACACTCTGCACTGCCTGTAGACAGGGTGCTGTTGTCCAGGCTGTTCAGATCCCGAAGCAGGCACCTGAAGGCTCCCGCTGGGGCCCGCAGGATTTATTGGAGCACACTGACTTCTCCCAGCTGGCCGCCCGGAAGCCCCCACTAGCCTCTTGAGGGACCTGGAGATGTGGCGGCCACCCAGGCTGATCTGAAGCGGAGAGAGTTGAGCTGGGGGCTTCTGCCTGAGGCCTTGCCCCAGATTGTGTCTGTGGACCAGGTGGAACCCGTGTGCACCCCCAGGGAGCTCCGAAGGTGAATGTTGCTGTGACCTCCCCTGTGCTCCGCTCACTCCGCTGGGCAGCCGATTTCCCCAACCGGGCTGGCGCACACTAGGTTAGCCTTGTCGCCCGGGCCCTGAGTCCAGGCAAACGCCTGGGAGGCCAAGGTCCGAGCAAAGTTCCCCTAGGGCTATGTCTGTTATTTGGGTCCGCCAGGTGACCCGGATGGCGGGCGTGCGTCCGCGCTCCCCGAAAGCACCGGGAGAGTCTGTTGTGCTAATAACCTCCTGGGCGGGTTGACACACAGATGGCCCACCAAGCCGCCCAGTTCTTGGGGTCAGTCCTGTGCCTTTTGGGGCCTAGACCCCCGTTTTGTTAGCCTCAGGCTACGCTTGTTAGCAGTCTCTGCCCTCCCGAGCACTCTGGCTCCTGTAGGCAAAATGGCGGCGCGTGCCCCGGCCGGGGCAAAAAAAAAAAAAAAACTCCTGGCTGGGTTGGCGCCCCGATGGCCACTCGAACAGCCCAGGGCCTGGGTGCAGGCCAACGCCCGTCTGGCTCAGACCCCTGCGGTGTTGGGCCTAGGATTATGTTTGTGTACCTCAGTCTGACCGATCTCTGGAGCCCGGGATCAAGATGGTGGTGAGTCTCTCCTGACTGGCGGGCAGCCGAGTTCTGAAGTGGCTTCCGTGCAGCGAAAGGCTCCGCAGAACCGCAGTTGCTTGCCGCCCGGCTGGTCAGCGAAGGTCAGTGGTCGTGGGCGCAGGGCCTAACTGGACCCTGTGTCGCCTTGGTTCCACCGCTGATGGCCCTTCAGCTGGAGCAGCCACTGCTACCGCCGCCGCCACCGATCCAGAAAAGCCTTTTGAGCTTTATGCAAAGACACTCCATTCAGACAAATTTACTCTTAGCAATTTTGGAGATGTAAGGTCCAAATTAAAGGAGTGAATGTTGATTTTTAACACTGCAAGTGATGATCTGGCCCAGAGAAAGCAGGAAAGCATCAAAGATGTCAGCCAGTACAACCAACCACTGTCACTATGAGTTATTTTACAGTTTTTTGGGAAACAACATTAAAAGATTTCAGATTTAGAGTTTAAGGGAATTCTGAGAGTTGTCCTCATAGAAGAAGGAGAAGAGATTATTAGAAGAGTTATTAATGCCATAGTCATTCACACAGATAGCTATGTGACAGGCACTCTGAGGAGGGTTCAGGTATCCTAGGCAGTGAAGGGATCTCTTGTTATAGAGTCAAGGGGGATGAAATTTCATGGAACTTGTGTGCAGAAGAATTCACAACACTAACTTGCAGCCAGGCTGACTCCAATTCCAATTGGAGAAGAAATTTAGGAATTTTGGAGAAAGACCACGTAACTCCCAGGACTTAGAATGAGGAAAAGTGTGTCTGCCTCCCTTTGTTCAAATAGGCCTATCATAGCTGTAGTCCTCTAATTTTCTGGAGCCAGGGAGACTGAGACTGCAAACTTTCTCTGGGAGGTGAGATTTACCACTTGTTATTTCCTGGAACCCAGAGGAATCTCTTAGGGGGTTAGAGTTTCAAAAATAGGCTCTCATTGGGGGCTTCAATTTACATCCCAGTGACTATAGTAAAAAGGCTGTGACAGGCAGGCTTACCTTGACATAAGCAATGAATTGCATGGCAATTTCATTGCCTTCTTCTTAAAACATAATTTCTTAATCCATGGACTCAAATATAGCAGTTGTATTTCCCTATCAATACAACCAACAGATAAATTCATTTGCAGCAAATCAACATTTTTTAGTGCTTTCAGAATCAAATAACAAGCAAAGCAAAATCCTGGTGTTAAAGTATTGATAGCTCAACTCTAGAAATCTGCAATTAATGATATTGCTCTGGTGTAAATATGTATCAGTAGACAAATTTGCAAGTACTAATTTAGTACATTTCTCATGACTTTCATTTTCTTGACTGAGAAGGTTCAGCATTAGCTACAGGGAAAGTAAGTGTTCTACAGCCCTAGTTAGACCAGTCAGCCAGAATAAAGACACTGTGGATATATACCAGTGTCAGGAAGACAATAAAATTGAATGTAGTAGGCATTTTCTCATTGTTATAGCAAATACTAAGGGACAAAACAAAGAATCTTCAAAGGTAAGAACATTTCTGATGCAAGTTTGAATCCCTAGCTTCATGGTATATGAAATATTTTTATATAATAAGCAATGTTTTTGCCATCCTCTTACTCTCAAACTAGATACAGCAAAAAGGAAAGCAAAAACAAAATTTACTGAAGCTTAGCTTTGCAATTCAATGTTGTATTGCAAGAAAGTCACTGTTTTTAAATATCAATAGAGATCTCCAGTGTTAAAAGAAATACATGACTTAAGAACAGCAGGCATGTGACCATGGATTGAAACATGCAATTAAATATCAACAACTGGGCACCTAGGCCTTCACAGTTCCAAAGTAGCTCAAGAGCTTCATCATTTAAGATTTTAGCAGCTTTTGGTTTCAGAATCAGTGGTCTCTATTCAGAGGCCTTTCTGCTTCCACAGGGACATTTTCTGCCAGCTGATGACACGGATGCTGTTCCAAAATGAAATTCGGATCCCTTTTTAAATCGAATCTTATCCTCCAGAGTAAGCAATAGATGGAAAGTGCCTATTAAATCATCAACTTTTAATTAAATCTTTTGCAGTGGTAAGCTCCCTATTCCCAACAAGGTGATGAATGCATTGTGTTTTAATTTTGTTATTTATGTGTTAAACTAAAAACTTACAAAGAATGCCCTAGCACTGACTTCTGACCATAACATAGGACAACGTTTACAAACATTGAAGTCAGCATGTAGACACAGATCTTCATTGCAAAAAGGTAATGGTTTTCTAACTTTAGCTATGCCTGAGGACTATTTTGAACTTAAAAATTTTAGGTAGATTTAATCACTGACATAATCTCCATCCAGCCTAATCCATTGTCTAGCTATAGTCAGCATATTATTGTTCAAGATTTTGACCATGAGATGCAAGGCAAACTTTTTCTCATGGAGAAGAGAAATTGAACTAGAAGGAAGATATAACATCATTCAAACAAGGTATTCATAATATGGTTTCATAACACACAAATTAAAATTATACATAATAAAACAATTACTTGTAACAAGGCTTCTACCAAGACTCTAGTGAGCATAGTATAGTTATGCTTACAAATTCATGTATATTTTTATATTCTACATTCTATATTCTTTTCTCATGGAGAAGAGAAATTGAAGTAGAAGGAAGATATAACATCATTCAAACAAGGTATTCATAATATGGTTTCATAACACAGAAATTAAAATTATACATAATAAAACAATTACTTGTAACAAGGCTTCTACAAAGACTCTAGTGAGCATAGTATAGTTATGCTTACAAATTCATGTATATTTTTATATTCTACAATATCCAAGATATAAATCCAGTCTAGGAGTTCACTATCAAATGAATGGATAAAGAAAATGGGATACATAGAGGCCATGGAACTTTATATCAGCTGCAAGGAAAAATGAACTAGGCATTGTTTTATGAAGCAAGCAAACATCTTTGTTCATGTGTTATAATCTGAGGCGGCTTCACACAACTGAAAGAAAGGTGTATGTGATTACTTTCCTACAAGAAAGAGTTAAATGTGTACTGACTATGTAATTTCAGGGATGGTCTTGATAGAGATCAGCAGCTGATAACTTTAAGTCACAAGGTTCCTAATGAGGAGAGTCCCAAAGCACTAACCACCCAGAATGTCTTTCCTGAAGTACTTTGCTTAACATGTTGGATCTGTTGCCCATGCAGTTTCTACAACAGCCAGTTAAATTTCCAGTTGAATTGTAATATCCCAATTAAGTGCATGATGTCTGATTTACTGGGCAGTGCCCCAATATTCCATTTTTTAAACTCACTATGCATTGAAGCTTATTAATAGTTATTGCCATTGTAGCCACTCCATAGGTTTTCATTGCTCACAACCACCCTGGGAGAAGTATTTCTATTGCTCAATCTTTTTGGAGTCCAGATCTAAATTCCCTTTTCTTCTAGCCTGTGCACTGTGAGCTAAGGATCTCAGTGAAAGAGAAGTGTTTCCCAGAGGTGTGCTTTATGTCAATGTTCAGAGAAAGTAGGATGTCAAAGGGGCAACTGCAGTTTACCGTGAGCTACCAATTTTAAATCTAATTGATGTGGCATCCCAAATGGAGTATTTTGCTACCCATTTTACTTCAAAATTTTCAACACAAAGCATTTAATTCTGCATTGTTTTCTGACTCAATCTTTATGCATATAAAGATATATGTGTAACATATATGTATATATGCATATATATTGAATACACATATATGTAAATCTATGTATGTGTATCTATATGCACCCAAATTAAACTCTGATTGTGATAAATATGACCATTCACCAAATATACAGATATTTTTGTTCCCAAATCTAGCAATTTCCATACCATTTGTGTCTCCTAAACCATTTAAGGTGCCATTAAAAAAGGGATTAAATGAATAAGCATGTGTAAAGTCTTCTGAGCTAACACTTAATGAAATCTTTGAAATTCCCAGGAATAAAGTATCACAAAGTGGTAACCATTACTTTGTAATAAATGACTTTTCCATTTTCTTACTCTTGTGACAATTTTTTTTTTATTTTACTACTTACCTTAAATTTAATTTTTAAAGTAATGACTGTTGTAGACTATTCTTTTATGTTTTGAGAAACATTTAACCCCCCTACATCCATTAATCAGCTGCATTAAGAAAAAAAAAACATACCAGATTTCCATTAATTGGGTTAGACCAAAGTAAAATTTTATCTCAACTCATTTCTGTTTCTAACAGACAGATGAATGCTGGTGTTTCTTAGAGAGCTTGAAGATATGTTTATCATGAACATGTGACTATGCAGCTTAATCAAGTTCTACTTTTAAAGTGTCTCATCAATTTATAAATTTATATATAAAAAGTTTATTGCACAGATAATTCTGCTGATGAATGAATAGAATGTGTTTGAAAATTATGTCCTACTTCAAAAGATGCTGTGATTGTGTCATTGACTACATAGAAGATGAACTCCTTGTTTACTGGTTCTAACACAAACAATGAGTCAGATAATTTTACCAAATGTTTGAAAATACACGTCTGAGATGTATATGGCATAAAAATACTGTCATTAGTAAAGAAAAATATTATTTGTCAAACATAGTTTTCAAATATGACATGATATGAAAGATCTTTTGGCAAACATTTAAAAGTGATTTTTTTTAATTACTATAAGTGATACTAAAACAAATCAACTGTGTGCTGTGAAAGGGTCTTTCTCAGAGGTAGGTTTGCAGTGCAGAACAGACACCAGAAATCTGAAGGAGAAAAGTTGGACTTTTTCCTTCTGTGTGCCACAGATGTGCACTCTATTCAACAGGACATATGCGGAAGTAAAAATATACAGATGTATTTACTACAATGCTTATGATACAGGGCCCTTGGAATAGTACCAATACCCCCAAGAAAGCTGTATTTTTATGGGCCATTCTGTAGAAGTGTGACTGAGCTGTGACAGTACCCAATGGAATAATGACAACTAGGACAGACTTGCAAAGAATGTTCCTGTGGTTTCCTGTGGGCATCTATTGGGTAGTATTTCTTTTGCTTTGATTCTAGGCAGATCATCACTTGCCCAAGGAGGAGGAAGTCCCTGTTCACCAGACTGAAAGTTTCAGTCTGATTCAAAAAGCTCAAAAGGACAGTGCAGAAGACCTTCCAACTTTTGCTATTTAGTGCAGGGTAACTTCCCATATTTCAATTAACAATGCTGAACATTACATAATGCTTTTGAGTTGTATATTGAGAATGCTTTGTACAGGATTCTATGAAAAAAGTGAAGCAAAGTTGTGGCTGTAGTCCAGAGGGTACAGTGCTTGCCTAACATGCATATAACCATAAGTTCTATCTTCAGCACTGTGTAAACTAGGTATTATGTTGTTAGCCTGTAACCTTAGCACTTAATAGGTATATGAAAAAGGGCCTTCTGTTCAGAGTCATTCATTCTGTTATACAGGGTGGATGGTGTCAGCCTGAGCTATGTGCTATACTGCTTCAAAAACAAAAAAAGAAAAATAAAATAATTCAAACATATTTAAAAAAAGAATTAAAATAATTTAAACAGATTAATAATTCAACATAATTTTTAGAACAAAATTCACCAACCAAGAATCCAGTAAGTGAAACATTTAAAAATGAATGGTAGACGGATTTGATAGGCAGCTCCAGGTACATAGCCCTAGTCTAACATCCCTTGGGTCTCAGCCTGTAAGGCTTCCGCCTGCACACAGGGCATGAGAAGCTCTGTGAGCCATCTGTGTGCCAGCCCTGTCGGGGGTCATTTGCCCTGAAGACTGACCAGCACTTGGAGGTGTGTTCCGCTATCTTGGCTCCTGGACACAAGAGAGATCTAACAGACAGTGGGAAGTATGCAGACATAGCCTGAGGCTAAGATTACTTGGGTATCAGCCAGTCAGGCTTTTGCCTGCACCCAGGGTCTGGGCAGCTCTGCAGGCCATTTGTGTGCCAACCCTGTCAGGGGTCGTTTGCCCTGTAGAGTGATCACTACTTGGAAAAGGTCCCCACAGCACCCACCATCATCACTCCCTGACAGAGCAGAAAGGCAGCACCAGGTTCACAGAGACAACCAGAGTATAGCATTTCTTGGGGCAAAACACACCAGGGTTCCAAGGGCACCCAAGAGGAGGGCAGCACATCAGCAATCTGTGCAATAGGAAACCCAGTCATCCAGCAGTACAGAAAAAGCCTTACAGGCTCACAGGAGGTTCAAGCACCAGCCAGCGACAACAAGACCAACACACACCAGAGGTAACCAGATGGCAAAAGGCAAACATAGGAACGTTACTAACACAAATCAAGGCAATATGGCAGCATCTGAAGCCAATATTCCAACAACAGCAAGTTGTGGATACCCCAACACACCAGAAAAATAAAATTTGGATTTAAAATCACTGGTCATGATGCTGTTAGAGGAGCACAAGAAGGACATAAATAAATCTCTTAAAGAAATATAGCAGAAAATGGATCAAAAGGTAAAAACCCTGACAGGAGAAACACAAAAACTATTTAAAGAAATTCAGGAGAATATGGGTCAAAAGATAGAAGCAATAAAGAGGAAATGCAAAAATCACTTAAGGAAATACAAGAGAACTTGGGTAAACAGGCAGACGTCATGAAAGAGGAAACACAAAAATCTCTTAAAGAATTAAAGGAAAACACAAATAAACAAGTGAAGGAACTGAGCAAACCCATCCAGGATCTAAAAACAGAAGTAGAAACAACAAAGAAATCACAAAGGGCAACAACTTTGGAGATAGAAAACCTTGGAAAGAAGTCAGGGGCCATAGATGCAAATATCAACAACAGAATACAAGAGATAGAAGAAAGAATCTCAGATGCCAAAGATACCATAGAAACCATTGACTCAACAGTAAAAGAAAATGCAAAATGCAAAAAGCTTATAACCCGAAACATCCAGGAAATCCAGGATCCAATGAGAATACCAAACCTAAGGATTATAGGTATAAATGAAAGTGAAGATTTACAACTTACAGGGCCAGCAAATATCTTCAACAAAATTATGGATGAAAAATTCCCTAACCTAAAGAGAGAGATGGCCGTGAATATACATGAAGCCTACAGAACTCAAAAAAGACTGGACCAGAAGAGAAATACCTCCCGTCACATAATAATCAAATTACGTACTAATTTTGTACAATTTATGTACAAATGTACTAAATAAAGAAAGAATATTAAAGGCAGTAAGAGAAAAAGGCAAAGTAACATATAAAGGAAGACCATCAGAATTACACCAGACTTCTCACCAGAGACCATGAAAGCTAGAAGATCCTGGGGAGCTCTCATGTAGACTCTAAGAGAACACAAATATCAACCAAAACTAATATACCTAGCAAAACTCTCAATTACCATAGATGGAGAAACCAAGATATTCTATGACAAAAACAAATTTACACAATATCTTCCTTCAAACCCAGCCTTACAAAGGATAACAGGTGGAAAACACCAATACTAGGAGGGAAAGTACACCATGGAAAAAGCAAGATAGTAACCTTCTTTCATCAAACCCAAAAGAACATAACCACTCAAATATAAAAATAGCAACAAAAATGGCTATTCCTTAATATCTCTTGACATCAATGGACTCAATTCCCCCAATAAAAAGACAGAGACTAACAGACTGGATACAAAAACAGGACTCTACATTTTGCTGCATACAGGAAACACACCTCAGTGTCAAAGATAAACACTACCTTAGAGTAAAAGATTGAAAGCCGATTTTACAAACCAATGGTCTCAGTAAGCAAGCTGGAGTGCCATTCTAATATCAGATAAAATTGACTTTCAACCTAAAGTCATCAAAAGGGACACAGAAGGAAACTTCTTCCTGTCAAAAGAAAAATCCACCAAGAAGAACTCTCAGTTATGAAAATCTATGCTCCAAATGCAAGGGCACCCTCATTCATAAAAGAAACGATAGTAAAGCTCAATGCCCATATTGCACCTAACACAATAATTGTGGGTGACTTCAACACTACACTCTCCTCAATGGACCAATCAGGAAAACAGAAACTAAACATATATATAATGTTAAATTATATATATAATTTAACATTTCATCCAAAAAAAAAAAAAGAATATGCCTTTTTCTCAGCACCTCAAGGTACCTTTCTCCAAAATCGACCATGTAATTGGTCACAAGGCAGACCTCAACAAATATAAGAAGATCAAACTAATCCCATGCCTCCTATCAGATCACTATGGAATAAGAGTGGTCTTCAATAGCAAGAAAAACAATAGAAAGCCCACATACACGTGGAGGCTGAACAATACTCTACTCAATGATACCTTGGCTAAAGAAGAAATAAAGAAAGAAATCAAAGACTTTGTAGAATCTAATGAAAATGAAGGCACAACATGCCCAAATCTATGGGACACAATGAAAGCAGTGCTAAGAGGAAAACTCATAGCCCTGAGTGCCTCCAAAAAGAAACTGGAGAGGGCATACACTAGCAGCTTAACTGCACACCTGAAAGCCCTGGGAAAAAAAGAAGCTAATTCACCCAGAGGGAGTAGAAGACATGAAATCATTAAATTCTGGGCTGAAATCAATCAAATGGAAACAAAGAGAACCATACAAAGAATCAACAAAACCAGGAGCTGGTTCTTTGAGAAAATCAACAACATGGATAAGCCCTTAGCCAGACTAACCAAAGGGCAAAGAGACAGTATCCAAATTAACAAAATTAGAAATGAAAACGGAGATAGAACAACAGAAACTGAGGAAATTCAAAAAACATCAGATCCCACTACAAAAGCCTATACTAAACACAAATGGAGAATCTGGAGGAAATGAACAATTTCCTAGACGGATACCAAATAGCAAAATTAAATCAGGATCAAATAGATCATCTAAACAGTCCCATAACCTTTAAAGAAATAGAAGTCTTAGAAAGTTGTTCAACCAAAAAAAGCACAGGACCAAATGATTTTAGTGCAGAATTCTATCAGACCTTCAAAGAAGACCTAACACCAATACTGTTCAAACTATTCCACAAAATAAAAATAGAAGGAACACTACCCAACTCTTTCTACAAAGCCACAATTATGCTGATACCAAAACCACACAAAGATCCAACAAAGAAAGAGAACTTCAGGCTGGTTTCCCTTATGAACATTGATGAAAAAATTCTCAATAAAATTCTTGCCAAACGAATCCAAGAACACATCAAAATAATCATTCACCATGATCAGTTAGGCTTCATCCCAGGGATGTAGGGATGGTTCAATATACGAAAATCAATCAATGCAATCCAGTACATAATCAAACTTAAAGGAAAAAAAAAACATGGTCATTTCATTAGATGCTAAAAAAGCATTTGACAAAATTCCGCATCCTTTCATGCTAAAAGTCTTGGAAAGAACAGGAATTCAAGGCTCAGACCTAAACATAGTAAAAGCAATATACAGCAAACCGGTAGCCAACATCAAACTAAATGGAGAGAAACTTAAAGCAATCCCACTCAAATCAGGGACTCGACAAAGCTGCTCCATCTCTCCATATCTTTTCAATATACTACTTGAGGTACTAGCTAGAGCAATTAGCCAACATAAGGAGGTCAAAGGGATACAATTGGAAAGGAAGAAGAAAAACTATCACTATTTTCAGATGATATGATAGTATACTTATGTGACCCCCCAAAAAAAAAATCTCTACCAGAAACTCCTACAGCTGATAAACAACTTCAGCAATGTGGCTTGTTATAAAATCAGCTCAAGCACATCAATAGCTTTTCTATACTCAAAGGATAAGCAGGCTGAGAAAGAAATTAGGGAAATGACACCATTCACAATAGCCACAAACAATATAAAGTATCTTGGTGTGACTCTAACGAAACAAGTGAAAGATCTGTATGACAAGAACTTCAGGTCTCTGAAGAAGGAAATTGAAGAAGAGCTCAGAAAATGGAAAAATCTTCCAGGCTTGTGGATTGGCAGGATTAATATAGTTAAAATGGCCATCATGCCAAAAGCAATATACAGATACAATGTAATCCCCATCAAACTCCCAACTCAGTTCTTCATAGTTAGAAAGAGTAATTCTCAAATTCATCTGGAATAACAAAAATACCAGGATAGCTAAAACTATTCTCAACAGTAAAAGAACTTCTGGGGGAAACATCATCCAGGACCTTAAGCAGTACTACAGAGCAATAGTGTAAAAAACTACATGGTATTGGTACAGTGACAGGCAGGTAGGGTTGTTTTGATTTGCATTTCCCTAATGACTAATGAAGTTGAGCATTTTTTAAGATGCTTCTCCACCATCCGAAGTTCTTCTGGTGAGAATTCTTTGTTTAACTCTGTACCCCATTTTTTAATAGGGTTGTTCGGTTTTCTGGAGTCTAACTTCTTGAGTTCTTTATATATATTGGATATTAGCCCTCTATCTGATGTAGGATTGGTGAAGATCTTTTCCCAATTTGTTGGTTGCCGATCTGTCCTCTTGATGGTGTCCTTTGCCTTACAGAAACTTTGTAATTTTATGAGGTCCCATTTGTAAATTCTTGCTCTTAGAACATACGCTATTGGTGTTCTGTTCAGAAACTTTCTCCCTGTACCGATGTCCTCAAGGGTCTTCCCCAGTTTCTTTTCTATTAGCTTCAGAGTGTCTGGCTTTATGTGGAGGTCCTTGATCCATTTGGAGTTGAGCTTAGTACAAGGAGACAAGGATGGATCAATTCGCATTCTTCTGCATGCTGACCTCCAGTTGAACCAGCACCATTTGTTGAAAAGGCTATGTTTTTTCCATTGGATGTTTTCAGCCTCTTTTTTGAGGATCAAGTGGCCATAGGTGTGTGGGTTCATTTCTGGATCTTCAATCCTGTTCCATTGATCCTCCTGCCTGTCACTGTACCAATAGCATGCAGTTTTTAACACTATTGCTCTGTAGTATTGCTTGAGGTCAGGGATACAGATTCCCCCAGATTTTCTTTTGTTGCTGAGAATAGTTTTAGCTATCCTGGGTTTTTTGTTGTTCCAGATGAATTTGATAATTGCTCTTTCTAACTCTGTGAAGAATTGGGTTCGGATTTTGATGGGTATTGCATTGAATCTGTATATGGCTTTTGGCAAAATGTCCATTTTAACTATTTTGATTCTACCGATCCATGAGCATGGGAGGTTTTCCCATTTTTTGAGGTCTTCTTCCATTTCCTTCTTCAGAGTCTTGAAGTTCTTGTCATACAGATCTTTCACATGTTTGGTAAGAGTCACCCCAAGATACTTTATACTGTTTGTGGCTATTGTGAAGGGGGTCATTTCCCTAATTTCTTTCTCAGCCTGCTTATCCTTTGAGTATAGGAAGGCCACTGATTTGCTTGAGTTGATTTTATAACCTGCCACTTTGCTGAAGTTGTTTATCAGCTGTAGGAGCTCTCTAGTGGAGTTTTTTGGGTCACTTAGGTAGACTATCATGTCGTCAGCAAATAATGATAGTTTGATTTCTTCCTTTCCAATTTGTATCCCTTTGACCTCCTTATGTTGTCGAATTGCCCGAGCTAGTACCTCAAGTACAATATTGAAAAGATAAGGAGAAAGGGGGCAGCCTTGTCTGGTCCCTGATTTCAGTGGGATTGCTTCAAGTTTCTCTCCATTTAGTTTGATGCTGGCTACCGGTTTGCTGTATATTGCTTTTACTATGTTTAGGTATGGGCCTTGAATTCCTGTTCTCTCCAAGACTTTAAGCATGAAAGGATGCTGAATTTTGTCAAATGCTTTTTCAGCATCCAATGAAATGACCATGTGGTTTTGTTCTTTGAGTTTGTTTATGTAGTGGATTGCATTGATGGATTTCTGTATATTGAACCAACCCTGCATTCCTGGGATAAAGCCTACTTGATCATGGTGGATGATCATTTTGATGTGTTCTTGGATTCGGTTGGCAAGAATTTTATTGAGTATTTTTGCATCGATGTTCATAAGGGAAATTGGTTTGAAGTTCTCTTTCTTTGTTGGATCTTTGTGTGGCTTTGGTATCAGTGTAATTGTGGCTTCGTAGAAGGAATTGGGTAGTGTTCCTTCTGTTTCTATTTTGTGGAATAGGTTGAAGAGTATTGGTGTTAACTCTTCTTTGAAGGTCTGATAGAATTCTGCACTGAAACCATCTGGTCCTGTGCTTTTTTTGGTTGGAAGATTTTCTATGACTCCTTCTATTTCTTTAGGCATTATGGGACTGTTTAGATGGTCTAGTTGGTCCTGATTTAATTTTGGTATTTGGTATCTGTCTAGGAAATTGTCCATTTCCTCCAGATTCTCCAGTTGTGTTGAGTACAGTCTCTTGTAGTAGGATCTAATGATTTTTTGGATTTCTTCATTTTCCGTTGTTATATCTCCCTTTTCATTTCTAAGTTTGTTAATTTGGATACTTTCTCTGTGCCCTTTGGTCAGTCTGGCTAAGGGTTTATCTATCTTGTTGATTTTCTCAAAGAACCAGCTCCTGGTTTTGTTGATTTTTTGTATGGTTCTCTTTGTTTCTACTTGATTGATTTCGGCCCTGAGTTTGATGATTTCCTGCCTTCTACTCCTCCTGGGTGAAATAGCTTCTTTTTGTTCCAGGGCTTTCAGGTGTGTCATTAAGCTGGTAATGTATGCTCTCTCCATTTTCTTTTTGGAGGCACTCAGTGCTATGAGTTTTCCTCTTAGCACTGCTTTCATTGTGTCCCATAGATTTGGGTATGATGTGTATTCATTTTCATTGTGTTCTAAAACGTCTTTAATTTCTTTCTTTATTTCTTCCTTGACCAAGGTATCATTGAGTAGAGTATTGTTCAGTTTCCACGTGTATGTGGGTTTTCTGTTGTTTTTGTTGCTATTGAAGACCACTTTTACTCCATAGTGATCTGATAGGAGGCATGGGATTAGTTCAATCTTCTTATATTTGTTGAGGTCTGTCTTGTGACCAATTATATGGTCGATTTTGGAGAAGGTGCGATGAGGTGCTGAGAAAAAGGTATATTCTTTTGTTTTAGGATAGAATGTTCTATATATATCTGTTAAATCTAATTTGTCCAAAGCTTCAATTAGTTTCATTGTGTCCCTGTTTAGTTTCTGTTTTCCTAATCGGTCCATTGAGGAAAGTGCAGTGTTGAAGTCATCCACAATTATTGTGTTAGGTGCAATGTGGGCTTTGAGTTTTAATAAAGTTTCTTTTACGAAAGAGGGTGCCCTTGCATTTGGAACAGAGATGTTCAGGATTGAGAGTTCTTCTTGTATTTTTCCTTTGACCAGAAAGAAGTATCCCTCAGAGTCTCTTTTGATGACTTTGGGTTGAAAGTCAATTTTATCTGATATTAAAATGGCTACTCCAGCTTGTTTCCTGAGACCATTTGCTTGTAAAATTGTCTTCCAGCCTTTTACTCTAAGGTAGTGTTTGTCTTTGACCCTGAGGTGTGTTTCCTGTAAGCAGCAAAATATAGGGTCCTTTTTATGTATCCAGTCAGTTAGTCTATGTCTTTTTATTGGGGCATTGAGTCCATTGATGTTAAGAGATATTAAGGAATAGTGATTGTTACTTCCTATCATTTTTGACGTTATTTTTAAAATTTGATAGCTTAACTTCTTTTGGGTTTGATGAAAGGTTACTATCTTGCTTTTTCCAGGGTGAAGTTTCCCTCCTTGTATTGGTGTTTTCCTCCTATTATCCTTTGTAGGGCTGGGTTTGTGGATAGATATTGGGTAAACTTGGTTTTCTCATGGAATATCTTAGTTTCTCCATCTACAGTGATTGAGAGTTTTGCTGGATATAGTAGTTTTGGTTGGCATTTGTGTTCTCTTAGAGTCTGCTTGAGATCTGCCCAGGACCTTCTAGCCTTCATAGTCTCAGGTGAAAAGTCTGCTGTGATTCTGATAGGTCTTCCTTTATATGTTACTTGGCCTTTTTTTCTTACTGCCTTTAATATTCTTTCTTTGCTTAGAACACTTGGTGTTTTGATTATTATGTGATGGGAAGTATTTCTGTTCTGGTCCAGTCTGTTTGGAGTTCTGTAGGCTTCTTGTATATTCATGGGCATCTCTCTCTTTAGGTTAGGGAAGTTTTCTTCCATAATTTTATTGAAGATATTTGCTGGCCCTTTAAGTTGTAAATCTTCACTCTCATCTGTGCCTATAATCCTTACGTTTGGTCTTCTCATTATGTCCTGGATTTCCTGGATATTTTGGGTTACAAGCTTTTTGCATTTTGCATTTTCTTTAACTGATGAGTCCATGGTTTCTATGGAATCTTCAGCATCTGAGATTCTTTCTTCTATCTCTTGTATTCTGTTGTTGATATTTGCATCTCTGTCCCCTGATTTCTTCCCAAGGCTTTCTATCTCCAAAGTTGTCTCCCTTTGAGTTTTCTTAGTTGTTTCTACTTCTGTTTTTAGATCCTGGATGGTTTTGCTTAGCTCCTTCACTTGCTTGTTTGTGCTTTCCTGTAATTCTTTAAGAGATTTTTGTGTTTCTTCTTTCATGACCTCAGCCTGTTGACCAAAGTTCTCCTGTATTTCTTTAAGTGTTTTTTGCGTTTCCTCATTGTTGGCTTTTGTATTCTCCTGGATTTCTTTCAATGATTTTTGTGTTTCCCTTGCAAGGGCTTCTAACTTTTGATCCATTTTCTCCTGAATTTCTTTAAGTATGTCCTTCATGTGTTCCTGTACCAGCATCATGACCAGTGATTTTAGATCCAAATCTTATTTTACTGGTGTGATGGGGTATCCAGGACATGGTGGTAGAGGAGAATTGGGTTCAGATGTTGCCATATTGCCTTGATTTCTGTTAGTGACATTCCTGCGTTTGCCTTTTGCCATCTAGTTCTCACTGGTGTTAGTTTGTCTTGTCAGTGCTGGACTCACCAGTGCAAGCTACTCCTTCCCAGTTGGCCTCTGGTGCACAGCTTACCTCCTGCAATGCCTGTAGACAGGGTGCTGCTTTCCAGGCTGTTCAGATCCCGAAGCAAGCACCCGAAGGCTCCCGCTGGGGCCTGCTGGATTCACTGGAGCACACTCTCTTCTCCCAGCTGGCCCGCCCGGAAGCCCCTCTAGCCTCTTGCAGGACCTGGAGATGAAGTGCTACTGCCCAGGCTGATCTGGATCCGGAAGTAGAGAGAGTTGAGCTGAGGGCTCCCGCCTGAGGCCTTGCCCCAGATTGTGTCTGTGGACCAGATGGAGGCCGTGTGCACCCCCAGGGAGCACTGATGGTGCATGCTGCCGGGACCTCCCCTGTGTTCTGATCACTCCGCTGGGCAGCTGAACCCCCAACCGGGCTGGCGCACACAAGGTTAGCCTGGCCGCCCAGGCCCTGAGTCCAGGCAAAAGCCTGGGAGGCCAAGGTCTGAGCAAAGTTCCCCTAGGGCTATGACTGTTAATTGGGTCTGCCAGGTGACCAGGATGGCAGGCGTGCGTGCTCGCGCTCCCGGAATGCACCGAGAGAGTCTGCTGTGCTAACAACCTCCTGGGCAGGTTGACACACAGATGGCCCACCAAGCTGCCCAGTTCTTGGGGTCAGTCCTGGGCATTTTGGGGCCTAGACCCCAGCTTTGTTAGCCTCAGGCTATGCCTGTTATGGCTCTGCCCGCCAGAGCTCTCTGTCGTCCTGTAGGCAAAATGGTGGTGTGCGCGCAGGCCAGGACAAAAAACCTCCTGGCTGGGTTGGCACCCTGATGGCCCCCCGAACAACCCAGGGCCTGGGTGCAGGCCAACGCCCATCGGGCTCAGCCCCCCGCGGTGTTGGCCTCCGATTATGTTTGTGTACCTCAGTCTGTCCGATCTCTCTGGAATCCGAAACCATGATGGAGGTGAGCCTCTCCTGACTGGCGGGAGGCCGATTCTGAAGTGGCTTCCGTGCAGTGAAAGGCGCCACAAAACCGCAGCTGCTTGTAGCCCGGCTGGTCAGCGAAGGTCAGTGGTCATGGGCGCAGGGCCTAACTGGACCCTGTGTCGCTTTGGTTCCACTGCTGATGGCCCTTCAGCTGGACCAGCCACTGCTGCACTGCCGCCACCTCCGCCGCCACCGCCCGATATCCGAATTGATCCATTCTTATCTTCTTGTAGTAAGCTCAACTCTAAGTGGATCAAGGACCTCCACATAAAACCAGACATACTGAAACTAATAGAAAAGAAACTGGGGAAGATCCTTGAGGACATAGGCACAGGGGAAAAGTTCCTGAACAGAATATCAATAGCTTATGATCTAAGATAAGAATTGACAAATGGGACCTCATAAAATTACAAAGTTTCTATAAGGCAAAGGACACCTCAAAAGGACAAAATGGTAACCAACAAATTGGGAAAAGATGTTTACCAACCCTACACCGACAGAGGGCTAATATCCAATATATACAAAGAACTCAAGATGTTAGATCTCAGGAAACCAAATAATTCTATCAAAAATGGAGTACAGAACTAAACAAAGAATTTTCGTCTGAAGAACTTCGAAGGGGTGAGAAGCACCTTAAGAAATGTTCAACATCATTAGTCATTAGGGAAATGCAAATCAAAACAACCCTGAGATTTCACCCCATACCAGTCAGAATGACTAAGATTAAAAACTCAGGAGACAGCAGGTTTTGACAAGAATGTGGAAAAAGAGGAATACTCCTCCACTGCTGGTGGGATTGCAAGCTAGTACAACCACTCTGGAAATCACTCTGGTAGTTCCTCAGAAAACTGGTTGTGACACATCTGCAGGACCCTGCTTTACCACTCCTGGGCATATACCTATAGGATTCCCTGGCATGCAATATGGACGCATGCTCCACTATGTTCATAGCAGCTTTATTTATAATAGTCAGAAGCTGCAAAGAATGCAGATGTCCTTAATGGAGTAATGGATACAGAAAAATTGGTATATTTACACAATGGAATACTACTCAACAATTAAAACAATGAAAATCATGAAATTCTTAGGCAAATGGTTGGAACTGGAAACTATCATCCTAAGTGAGGTAACTCATTCACAAAAGAACACACATGGAATGTAGTCACTGATAAGTGGATATTAGCCCAGAAGCTCAGAATACCCAAAACACAAACCACATATCAAATCATTCCAAGAATGAAGGAGAGGGCCTGAGTCCTGGGAAGGCTTGATTGTAGGGATTATCCAGGACAAAGGAGTGGGAGGGCTTGACTGGGAAACTGGCAGAGGGAAGAGGGCTTATTGGACTTAGGGGGAGGAGGGAACCAGGAAATGGAAATTCATTTGGAATATAAACAAAGAATATAGAAAATAAAAAATAAAGTTAATTAATGTAGAAACAAAGATATTCTCCCTGTTTATTACGTTTTGGCAAGGGCTTTTCTAAATTTTCTCAACTTAAGCATTATACATTAGATCATCTTCCTTTATCTTTCCATCAGGCACAACTGTCAAAAGCTAGGGTGAGTAAATTTAGGAAAAAAGTCCCCATACTCCTTCTAAAACTTCCGCTTGCTGACCTATGGCATGACTGTTGTCAGGTCTCTATAGCCTTGATCTTCCCTCAGCTTGATGTTTCCATTTACTAAGATTCTATCCTCTAACCAGTTTATTGTCTTGTTTCAAGGAAGTTAGTTCCTAATTGTTCATTCTGTGTTCATAACAGAGCCTAATTCCTACCTGAGCTGTCTCTCCTCTTATTGAAATTGAAGTCTGATACTTAAAACATTTTATGTCAGTTCTCGTATAATTCCATACAATGTATTTTGATCGTATTTGCTCTGCTGGCAACAGCTGCTTCCAAATTCATCCCCACCTCCTCAATCCATCTTCTCAGTCTTTTCTCTCTGTCTTATAGATGTTTGCATTCTGTTCTATTTGTATGGGTATTTTTCCTATATGTATGCCTGTGCACTTCTTTGCAGGGTCTTGATACCCACCATGGCTGGAAAAAAGTGTCAGATCTCGATTTGGAAACAGATTCTTGTGAACTGCCTTGTCTGTGCTAGTATTGAGATTGTTTCTCTGGAACAGCAGTCAGTATTCATAACTATAGAACCATCTCTGCATTTCACTTTTCGTCTTCAATCTAGAGCAATTTGTGCTGACCAAACTCTCTTGGGTGGGAGCCTACCCTGGACCATAGATCCAGAGTAGATCTATCACATCATATAAAAACTGATTTGATTTGATTTGATTCAATTTGATTCAATTTAATTTGATTTTCATGTGTCCTAGGTATAAAACAACTTTTGCCACCAAGCCAGGCATCATGCTAGGATGAACAAAGGAGTGCCATCTGCTTCGTCCCTGGCTGATATAAGACAAACATCACCAACGAGGTGTCACTTTGTCCAGGTTCGGTGCCCCTTAACAGCTGCGCCATTCTAGAGAACAGGCCATGCACCTCATCTGGATTGCACAGCAAAGCTGACCCTGTTAGTAGGGGTGTGGGTGAGCCAGGCAGAGAGCAATAGCATGAGAGAGCTGGCCTCACCCCTCCTCTGATGTGAGGTCTCAGTCAGGTGGTGCGCATGTAGGTGTGATATCCTGTAGTCCACTCCACTTGCAGCCTGGAGTAGTTGAGAGAGAAGGCACTGAGGGCAGGAGAACAGGAGAGCTAGCATTGCCCCCTCACTGGCTGTAGCACTTGGGAGAATGAGCCCTTCACCCTCACCTGGGCAATACAATAGAGCTGGCCCTGATGGTGAAGGCATGGGAAAGCTAGCTCTGATCGTGTGGGATCAGAGAACTGGCCAAGCTCCTTTGCAGACTGCAGCACTGAGCATAATGAGGAAAACACCATGCCTGCTCAGCAAGGGGGATTTGGCACCAGGGACATGTGTGTTGATGAAACAGCCTATGGGTATAAGATCAGGAGAGCCTTGCCTCTTGCACCATTGGGTGGCCTAGCCTGTGTGGTGCTGCAGAGCTCAAGTGGTTGTGCAGATAGGGGAGAGCAGAAAGAGTACTTGTCAGTCAGCAAAGCAACCACCTATCCCCAGATCCAGAATTCTGAATTGACCCACATAAACTCCATATAATCTGGAAATGATTGGGATGAGTGAAAAGGCCAGTCCAGCTTATCCAAAGCGACCGAATCCCCATGGCATAGGGCACCAACAGGATAACTGGGAGGAGGACTAGCGAGAATCCAATATTGATGATGTCACAGAAGACAGAGATCTCCAAAGAGACCAATGACGCATTGCAAAGGACATTTGCAAATGAAGATGTATAGACAGAAGAACTTATTATGGAACTCACTGTGATGTACTACACCTGCCATATGATGTTTTCTATGCTGTGTGTGTGTGTGCATATGTGTGTGTGTCTGTGTGTGAAAATTTATATTTTGAAGGGGAAGTTTGAAGGGAAAGGACAGATATGAATGATGGGGGGATGAGTGGGACTGGGGTGCATGACATAAAATGAAAGAATCAACTGCATTAATAAAAAAAGACTTCCTCTTCCAGCAACTATGAAATTTTCAATAGCTTTTCAAATAGGGATGGAAATTCATGCCCCTTTCCCCATCTTCAGGCTGAGGTTCTGTCTGGCTTGAGTTGAGGGTTTGTATAAGCTGTCAGCCTTGAGTATGCATTATATCCACTACTGTCTAATTATGGAAAGAACTAGCTTTCTTAGTTCTGATTAGATTAGGAACAAAACTTAAATAAAATTTCAAGGGAAAAGATTTCCTCCAAGATTATGGCCATTATTGTGCAATATCCATTCTAAATATTTCCATCACTTATACCTGGTTATAGAGATCTTATTCAAGACCCGAAGCACCAGACTTTGTTCCAACAGTCTGCTTATTCTATGAGTAATTCCATCTTTTTAATCAAGCCCTTTGTTCTATTTTCCTGTCTATTTGTATGTTAAAAAAGCTATTACTGAAGACAGCTTGAGACAATGGTTTATTTCTTCTCACAATTTATAAATAGAAGGTAGGCAGGAACTCAAGCCATTAGTACAGAAGCAGGAACTGAAGCAGAGATCATGGGAGGAGTTATGCTTACTGGCTAGTTATTAATGGCTCTCTTAGCCTTCTTCCCTTCTTTCCCTCGTTGTGTTGAGCACTCCCACACCAATCATCCCACATGATGCTTTTGTGAATTGGATAAAGCTTATCCTTGTGTTATTACAATGTTGATTTCTCTGCCGTCATACCTTGTTTCAATGTGGGTTACATGGATACAGTATTGTAATGCTTATGTATAGAATTTCCAGTCTCAAGTTTGTGTAAATAGTTTTTACCATTTATTCTCTGCCTTTTCAATAAATGCTCATCACCCAATGGTTAAGCAAAAGAACAAATAGGGTAAATAGGGAGGATACTTTCAGCAGCCAGGAAAGGGAGGGAAGAAGGGAGGAAGAGAAAAGGAGAAAGGGGGAGAGAGAAAGAGAAAGAGACAGAGACACAGAGAGAGAGACAATGTGTGTGTGTGTGTGTGTGTGTGTGTGTGTGTGTGTGTGTGTGTGTGTGTGTGTGTTTTAAAAGAAGCCATGAGGAGAGAGTTCAAGAATATACTATGGAAAGGTACATCTGAATCAGAAAGACTCAGATCAATAATAATAAGCGAGTAATATAGGATTATGTCTGGGAGATAGCCAGATTACCATTAAGTGTCAATATATGTCATTTAATAGCTATTGAGATGCAGCTTGAAATAAATTGTGTTTTTTTTCGGGTGGTTATTGGTTACTAGCAAAGGTAAATAAATACAGTCACCAGATTAATTTACTGCTTGCATTCGTATTAAAAAAAAAAAACCTCATTTTTCAAACCTCTTTTTTTTTAATTCGATATATTTCTTATTTACATTTCAAATGATTTCCCCTTTTCTGGTCCCCCACTCCCCGAAAGTAACATAAGCCCCCTTCCCTCCCTCTGTTCTCTTACCCACCCCTTCCCACTTCCCTGTTCTGGTTTTGCCTTATATTGCCACACTGAATCTTTCCAGAACCAGGGGCCACTCCTCCGTTCTTCTTGTACCTCATTTGATGTGTGGATTATGTTTTGGTTATTCCAGTTTTCCAGGCTAATATCCACTTATTAGTGAGTACATACCATGATTGATCTTTTAAGACTGGGTTATCTCACTTAGTATGATGTTCTCCAGCTCCATGAATTCATTGTTTCTAATGGCTGAATAGTACTCCATTGCGTATATATACCACATTTTTTGCATCCATTCTTCTGTTGAGGGATACCTGGGTTCTTTCCAGCTTCAGGCTATTATAAATAGGGCTGCTATGAACACAGTGGAGCATATATCCTTATTACATGCTGGGGAATCTTCTAGGAATATGCCCACGAGTGCTATAGCAGGATCTTTCAGAAGTGATGTGCCCAGTTTTCTGAGGAACTGCCAGACTGATTTCCAGAGGGGTTGTACCAATTTGCAACCCCACCAGCAGTGGAGGAGTGTTCCTCTTTCTCCATATCTTCACCAACACCTACTGTCTCCTGAGTTTTTAATCTTAGCCATTCTGACTGGTGTAAGGTGAAATCTCAGGGTTATTTTGATTTGCATTTCCCCGATGACTAATGAAGTTGAGCATTTTTTAAGATGTTTCTCTGCCATCTGAGGTTCTTCAAGTGAGAATTCTTTGTTTAACTCTGTACCCAATTTTTAATAGGGCTATTTGGTTTTCTGGGGCATACCTTCTTGAGTTCTTTGCATATATTGGATATTAGCCCTCTATCTGATGTAGGATTGGTGAAGATCTTTTCCCAATTTGTTGGTTGCTGATTTGTCCTTTTGATGGTTTCCTTTGCTTTACAGAAACTTTGTAATTTTTTTTTGTCTTTTTTTTTTATTCGATATATTTTTTATTTACATTTCAAATGATTTCCCCTTTTCTAGCCCCCCACTCCCCGAAAGTCCCATAAGCTCCCTTTTCTCCCCCTGTCCTCCCACCCACCCCTTCCCACTTCCCCGTTCTGGTTTTGCCCTATACTTCTTCACTGAGTCTTTCTAGAACAAGGGGCCACTCCTCCTTTCTTCTTGTACCTCATTTGATGTATGGATTATGTTTGGGGTATTCCAGTTTTCTAGGTTAATATCCACTTATTAGTGAGTGCATACCATGAGTCACCTTTTGAGTCTGGGTTACCTCACTTAGTATGATGTTATCTAGCTCCATCCATTTGCCTAAGAATTTCATGAATTCATTGTTTCTAATGGCTGAATAGTACTCCATTGTGTAGATATACCACATTTTTTTGCATCCACTCTTCTGTTGAGGGATACCTGGCTTCTTTCCAGCTTCAGGCTATTATAAATAAGGCTGCTATGAACATAGTAGAGCATGTATCCTTATTACATGGTGGGGAATCCTCTGGGTATATGCCCAGGAGTGGTATAGCAGGATCTTCAGGAAGTGAGGTGCCCAGTTTTCGGAGGAACCGCCAGACTGATTTCCAGAGTGGTTGTACCAATTTGCAACCCCACCTGCAGTTGAGGAGTGTTCCTCTTTCTCCACATCCTATCCAACACCTGCTGTCTCCTGAATTTTTAATCTTAGCCATTCTGACTGGTGTAAGGTGAAATCTCAGGGTTGTTTTGATTTGCATTTCCCTAATGACTAATGAAGTTGAGCATTTTTTAAGATGTTTCTCCGCCATCCGAAGTTCTTCAGGTGAGAATTCCCTGTTTAACTCTGTACCCCATTTTTTAATAGGGTTGTTTGGTTTTCTGGAGTCTAACTTCTTAAGTTCTTTAGATATATTGGATATTAGCCCTCTATCTGATATAGGATTGGTGAAGATCTTTTCCCAATTTCTTGGTTGCCGATTTGTCCTTTTGATGGTATCCTTTGCCTTATAGAAAGTTTGTAATTTTATGAGGTCCCATTTGTCAATTCTTGATCTTAGAGCATATGCTATTGGTGTTCTGTTCAGAAATTTTCTCCCTGTACCAATGTCCTCAAGGGTCTTCCCCAGTTTCTTTTCTATTAGCTTCAGAGTGTCTGGCTTTATGTGGAGGTCCTTGATCCATTTGGATTTGAGCTTAGTACAAGGCGATAAAGATGGATCAATTCGCATTCTTCTGCATGCTGCCCTCCAGTTGAACCAGCACCATTTGTTGAAAAGGCTATCTTTTTTCCATTGGATGTTTTCAGCCCCTTTGTCAAGGATCAAGTGGCCATAGGTGTGTGGGTTCATTTCTGGATCTTCAATCCTGTTCCATTGATCTGCCTGCCTGTCACTGTACCAATACCATGCAGTTTTTAACACTATTGCTCTGTAGTATTGCTTGAGGTCAGGGATACTGATTCCCCCAGAATTTCTTTTGTTGCTGAGAATAGTTTTAGCTATCCTGGGTTTTTTGTTATTCCAGATGAATTTGAGAATTGCTCTTTCTAACTCTATGAAGAATTGAGTTGGGATTTTGATGGGTATTGCGTTGAATTTGTATATTGCTTTTGGCAAAATGGCCATTTTAACTATATTAATCCTGCCGATCCATGAGCATGGGAGGTTTTTCCATTTTTTGAGGTCTTCTTCCATTTCCTTCTTCAGAGTCTTGAAGTTCTTGTCATACAGATCTTTCACATGTTTGGTAAGAGTCACCCCAAGGTACTTTATACTGTTTGTGGCTATTGTGAAGGGGGTCATTTCCCTAATTTCTTTCTCAGCCTGCTTATCCTTTGAGTATAGGAAGGCTACTGATTTTCTTGAGTTGAGTTTATAACCAGCCACTTTGCTGAAGTTGTTTATCAGCTGTAGGAGTTCTCTAGTGGAGATTTTTGGGTCACTTAGGTAGACTATCATATCATCTGAAAATAATGATAGTTTGACTTCTTCCTTTCCAATTTGTATCCCTTTGACCTCCTTATGTTTTCTAATTGCCCAAGCTAGTACTTCAAGTACAATATTGAAAGGATAAGGAGAAAGGGGGCAGCCCTATCTAGTCCCTGATTTTAGTGGGATTGCTTCAAGTTTCTCTCCATTTAGTTTGATGCTGGCTACCAGTTTGCTGCATATTGCTTTTACTATGTTTAGGTATGGGCCTTGAATTCCTGTTCTTCCAAGACTTTAAGCATGAAAGGTCAGTCATTTATCATTGATTTGCCTAGAGGCAAGTCTGATGGAAATATTTCTCAAATAAGGTGTCTTCTTCCTGGATGACTCTGGTTTGTGTCAATTTGACAAAACAAAACAAAACAAAAGTAACAAATGAAACAGTTACCTAGCAAACCTGTAAAGAGGAATCTTGATCATGATGAACTTTTCCTACCTCCTTTAGTCTAGCAATAAGTTCCTGCCTACCCAAGTGATCCCACACACTAGTGTTGGATTTCAAATTTAATCTCATTACAACAATACAAAACTATTACTGTCAAAGTCTAAAATAGTGTCTTATTTTGAGATCAGCATACATTATGATGTTATTTCTCTTACATTTTGTTACATGTTCTGCAAATGTGAAAATGTTTTAATTCTGTTTGCTGTTGTGAGACAGTTTGACTGTGTGTGATAGCTTTGCCCAGAATGACTGAACTTCTTGCTTCATTCCAGAATCCTGGGATTACAGGCCTGTGAAATGACCCCAACTCTCATTTATTGTATTTTATGGTTTACAAAGACCTGTACCAAACATGCAGCCATTGTTAATTCTACTTTAATCAACATCCTTAACATTTCTCAAAAATGTCTCATCTCTTCTCTTTTGTTAACCTCCTCAGTTGTTCAATAGTCATATTATTCTTTGTGCCATACATATATATACATACACACATATGTTATGTGTATAAGTACAATGAGTACAAGTCTGTATACATGTCAGGGCACACATATGAATGTCAAAAAATCAACTTTGATGTAGTTTAAAGATTTTCACTTTCGTTTAGATTGAGTGCCTTTGTTATTGCTCTGCTATGGAGTGATAGCTTAGGTGTTCTGTGAGCTTTGGAGATTCTCCTATATTCAACACCCATCCCACTACAGGAGCATTAGAACTACTGGCTCAAATTATTCCACCCATCTTTGCATGGGTTTTAGGGGTTAAACTCAAGTCCGCCATCTCTCAAAGCATGGACTTCCCCTAGTGAACCACCTCTCCTGCACTTGTTCCAGAGTATCTAAACAGTGGATTGTGAACACATTTCTTCTATTATTCTTTTAGAAAGGAAAACTGAACAAAAGAAAAAGAGAGAGAAGATAGCATTTCGATTTATAAAATATACTGATAGTATATGAAAACTGTCTCTCACTTTCCTGGCTATTCAACTCATCGGAGTTTTTTTCCTACTACCATGAACAAACCTGTGTTACTTAAATCCATACATGAGATAATGAAAGTACATATGTTGCAAGTTCGAGTGGTTGGTGCAGAATTATTATGAAATGGTTGTATTGATGAAGTCATGGTTTAAATCAGTATTTGGTAGTGTTTGTGTAGTTGTTGGTTAATTCTGCTTTCCAAGATGATTCCCTACTTTTTCCATAGGACACCAAATATCTTTTCAGTAGCATGGGAAAGTGCTCTTTGATTGAGAAAATGACAAAAAAATATTCCCAGGGTTCATTTTGAGCCACAAAGAACCAAGAAGTCTAAATAAGCAAGAGTAATTACAGAGTCATTACAATATATAAATTGGCATGGCATTGACATTGAAAAAGACATATAAATCAATTCGACAGTAGAGACTTACCCTGGAATAAAACTTTCTCACAGCCAACTAAATTTAGAGAAAGGAAACGATAAGCTTGTGCTGGAGAATTGAGTGCCTCTTCAATAGGTGATTCTGAGTATGAAAGGTATCCACAAATAAAAGATTGAAACATGGATGATCACTAATCTCCCTCTCTCCCACCACATCTCAAGTGTAGTGCTTGAAATATTTACATGAGTACATTGGATTTACATCATTCTACCTCTTCTCCCATCTTCTAATTCTTCAGTGTCCTATCTTTATTTTCTCCCAAATATATGCTCTCTTTAACTATTGTTTTAAATATATAATATATTCATACATGCACATTTAACCTACTCTGCCCATTTAATGTTGTTTGTATGCAAATACACTTAGCCTTGAGCACTTGGGATTAGATAACTATTGGGAGTTCATCCATGGTAAAAACATTCTTTCTGCCCACACCCATTGATTTCCTTTCATTCTTCATCTATTAGTGAAGCTTCGTGATTTTTTTCCCTACCTAAGTTGGCACTTAGACTGGCAAAGTTATTATAGTGGTCTTTATTATGTAACCATTTTGTTGACATTTGATGGGTACAACTTCTCTGTCTAGAAAATACTATTAGCTACAGGTGTCCTGGTCCTGTGGCTCTTACAGTTTCTCTTTCCCCAGTTTCTAATTTTATTTTCTGAGCATAATGAAGAGAAAAGTGACTGAGGAATGCTTATCACTATTAATACTTGGAACTCTTAAAGTAAAGGAATCAAATATTCAGGACATTCTTGGAGATATTTGTACAGTCAATTATTTTTCTGGCACAGGAAACTGAAGAATACGTTGATGGTCACATCAAATCACAAAGCTTCACCTGAGCAAAAGGAGCAAAGAAAGAATAGACAACCACAGAAGAGGAGAAAATGTTCCAGCCGCTCTCCAAGCACAGGATTAGGAACAAACAATAGTCAATGCAATGATAAATGGGCAGTGATCTCATATAGTGTCTTTTCAAAGGAGAACTCTAAACTGCATGCATTTGTGTGCATACTCAGGAACATGTGTAGGACTCTTATCATTGAAATGCCAGTCAAATCACAATGGCACAGCATCATACTTTAGTTTGAATGTTTATCATACAAAGGAAAATTTAAAAAAAAATTAGAGAGGGTAATTAGGATGTGGAGTACTACAAATTGAGCTCTTACACACTATTGTTGGCATGTCAATTAGTAGAACTATTGAGAAAAGCAGTAGGTATTCTAGTCAAGAAAATAAAAATAGTAAAGAAAACAAAAATAGACAAAGAAAAAGCAAAACTAATAGAGTGCTAGAAAGGGAGCTTCAGTGAATAAATGCATTTGTTCCCTATCCTGATGAACTTACTTTGCTTTCTCAGCCCCATAAGACCAAGGGAGAGAACCACCTCCCACTAGCTAGCCTCTGATCTCCGTAAGTGCATGTGAAACTTGCACACCAATACCCCTCACACAAAAATAATAGAAACATGTTTAAACCACCAAAAAATACATTTGGTATGTATTCAGGTATCTGTACTTTGGGCATATGTGCAAATGTTTTATTACTATGACAATGTCTTGTGGTACTGTTCACTAAAACATTAGAGACATGTAATTAGCCCATGGGGTCATTCACAGATGAATAAAGAAAATGACAAACACATATATGCATGTGTGTGTGTGTGCATATACCTATTCATCCACATAGAGATACATATATTGTGGAGTATTACTCAGCCTCAAGGAAGAATGAAATCCTGTCATTTGTAGCAAAATGAAAGAAACTCACATGTGATGAGTAAAGTAAGCCAGGCATAGACGGATAAGCACCACAGGATCTCTTTCATATGTAAAGAC
Organism: Apodemus sylvaticus; assembly: GCF_947179515.1. Classification (NCBI taxonomy): domain Eukaryota; kingdom Metazoa; phylum Chordata; class Mammalia; order Rodentia; family Muridae; genus Apodemus; species Apodemus sylvaticus. Next base: position 136,628,939 of record NC_067473.1, on the reverse strand, counting down.
TGAAATCTTTAACCTGACTATAGGATAGTGAGACCAAGAACTCTCTCTCCCTCCCTGCCTCTGCTTCTGTCTCTTCCTCCCTCCCTCTTTCCTCCTTTTCCTCTCTCTCTCTCTCTCTCTCTCTCTCTCTCTCTCTTTCTCTCTCTCTCTCTCTCTCTCTCTCTCTCTCTCTCTCTCTCTCTCTCTCTCTCTGCATGCTTGTGTATGTTTGGGTTGTAGTAGAACAAGTGTGAATGGATTTGATGAGTTTATGCTAGTTCCCATATAGAATCTTATTCATACATACTATTAATATATATCAGAAAATAGTAAAATAATGTTAATCTAAATTAAATCAACCAAAGCACCCATGATTTTATACTCAAGCTTTTCTTTCCTGTGTTGAGTTTAATATGACATCTGGAACAAGAGGCCTTTCATAAGTAGATGTGAACATAAAACTGTATGCTGTAGGTCACACCACAGTAACATTTGTAACCGTGCTGGGAGACTGAGTAATGGTATAATGGCACAGTGGAGATTAAGCCATGTCCAAAATTAGTGTTATGATGATGTAACAGGCAAAATAAATGTGTGAGCCTGACCCTCACCATTATAAATGTGATGGAATGTTCTATGAAACACTTGCTATTGATAAGTGTGATAGCCAGCATATATTTATAGGGCTTTTCACCAAATTGCATTGAGAACTAGATAATCTTTTAAAAAGCCTTTTAGCCTAAGATTATTTGAATGCTTCATTGACATTTTAAATGATCTGGTGAAGTGTTTGAGGATGTAGGATTTACACTCTGTAAATGTGTAATGGAGATCTTAGTTCCATTACAATCCAGGGTACTAGATTGGACTTGTTAACATCTATGTTTTCCTTTCTTACCTCTCAAAGGAAATAACAGTAGTGCTCTTTTTAATGCAGTGGAGAAAAATGCAGTTATTAACTCGGCTGGAGCTAAGCATTTGTTTAAATGCTCCCAATAGTCTCATTTTGAAATTTCATCTTTATAGCAATGTGTTAAAAGAGGGGTGGTCACCAGATCACAAGGCCTGTGGCATCGTGAATAGAGTAATCCACTCCTCATCTTAGAAATTTATGAAATAATAGGCCTTGTACAATTGCCTTTGTTACAACAGGGAATCTGTGCTACAGTTGGGACTGTTTTTTTTTTTTTCTCTCAGTCTTATCATAGGCTCTATGTTATTTTTGTGTTTTTTACCACATTCATATCTAACTTCAATCCAGTGATGGGAGATAAAAGGTAAAAGATGAAGAGGACATGTTATACTCACTAAGATGATCCTCTGTGGCCCTAACCCTATAGACAACCATCTGAGACATACTTCAGAATAAGGCCTTGAACTCAGGACAAGCTCAGGTTACCATTCAAAAAGCAATTTCTGACTACCTAAACAGAGGAGATATGCAAAATGAAACCTCTGTTGTATCCTTTTAAAAAAGATAGTTTTATAAAAGGACTAGGGTTTTACTTGCATGTTTCATTCAAAAGATATACAAATAGTGTGTGCATGGGTTTCCTAGTTGTCTGCCAAAGAAAGCTATAAATTAATATAGGCTTTGTTTTTAAAGAAGCAAGTACCTTTTGTGAATTTGTGAACACACCATAAAGCTAAAGATTAGAATTTATTTATTTATTTTATTTCTTATACACATAGCTATACTTGTTTGAATAAGGGGGTTTATTAGTGTCTTCCTTCTCTTAGGCCCTTTTCCTTCTGTTGTGTTGCTTTTAGAAGCCTCAATATGATAGTTTTGTTTTATCGTACTATATTTTATTTTGTCATATTTGGTTACTATAAAGTTTTTATTTCTGTTTAAATACAAGCCCAAATCCCTCTACAGAGTAAGATGATGTTAGCTTTTTAAAATATCCTACACATAGTGCTATCAATTGTAAAAAACATGTTAAAATATTATATCTATGAAATTAAAAGGAAGAAATCTATATCTGGCTGGGTGGTGCAATGAAAACACATTAGACTTATAGACAATAGAATGAAAATCTGAATGAATGTCAGTAATCCTTAGGCCTGATGAAACTAGCAAATCAAGACACATGATTCCTCCTAACTATAGTACTCTGTTAATAAAATATAAAGCACTTGATAGTCATGAAGGAGAAAAATGAATGTGACAAAGTGTGTACTCAAATATCAAAAAAATGTCAGCTTTGCCTTATAACTACAGTGGCAATGTAGAGAAGAATCAGAGGGTTAGCACTTCCTATCAAATTGAATATGTTATTACTTTCTTCACTCAAAGTAAATCCATTTATTCAATGGCTCCCAGATGTGTCTCTAGGAAGGAATAGTAGGCTGCCTATGACAGAAGTGTTCTTTAGTTGAGTGGCCTTCAAGAGAATGACTTAACCTTTGATAAAATATACATTACTTCTTACGATAAGAAAATCATTAATGGGATGGAAATAGAAATACAATAATCATAATTCCTCTTTAATTATTGATCTTTCTGTGTAGGAGTTCTGATCAATGATTAAGTGGACCACTTTATCTGGTTCCCTGAAGATGACTCTTCTAGAAAGAGAAGTCTATTCCAGTGAGCCCTACATTCTACTTCCACTGTTAAATGGTGCTCAATGGAAGGAAATTTGCATCACTATTCCTACCTCTCTTCTTCAGCTTTAAAATAATGAAAGGATTTCTTTGTAGGAATCAAATGCCTTATTTGATGGAATGTGACATGCATGGAGGAGTTTAGTTAATGCAGATACCTCCATTCTGTTGATTTTAGAGAACATTAAGCCAACTCCATCCTGTTACTAGGCCACTCACACCCAAACATGCTTCTTCTTTGAACACTTTATCTAAAATTTCTCCTCCAGCTTAGAACAGGGACCTAAAATGGAAGCTATAAGAGGGCAGATGTCTTAAAATAGGTATTTGTTCTATAACGATTTCTTCAATATGAAATATTGAATCTTCTAGAAACTTGGAGTGATCTTATTGAGTACAGTTATTGATCAATCTCTAAGACATTATAGTATATTAATTCATCTGACTGGTTACTCTTTGACTCATTTACTTCCTACATTAAGTGCTGTATGATTTTTCTAACATTCCTCTAATTATACTTAAGACTTACTGAACAAGAGAGAAACCACACCTAGTACTGTAAAACTAGCCAAATACCCAGGGCTTATGAAGTCATGAATATTGGAAAAGAACCCCACTGTTAGATTTCTAAGTACCCCACAGTTACCTGGCAAAAGCCAGGTAGGCCTGACCTCCTATAAAGGGGGTTGTTCACCCCCTCCACTCTCTCTTTTCTCTCTCTTATCTCTCTCACGTTCAGCTTCTCTCTTGTCCCCTTTTGGGCTCTCCTCCCACCCCCTCTCTCCACATGGCCATGGACAATCTTGCTTGTCTAGTCTCTCCCACTCTCTGCCATTCTCTGCCTCTACTACCCCCCTTAACTCCCATCCCATGCCCTGAATAAACTCTATTCTATACTATGCCAGTGATTGTTTAGTCCCTCGTGGGAAGAGATGCTTTGGCATGGGCCTGTTGAGGCCCCCCCCTTCCCCCACACCGCCATATACCACATTCTCATGCCTCTTTCTCTTTTTATGATCACAATACCCACAACTACCATTTTGCTTAAACAAAATAATCCCTAACTTCATTCGACAAATTTCCCTATGCCCACATAAGAGTGCCTTATAAGTGTAGTCTACCGCACATCATGTAAACTTCTCTTTTCAACAGTCAATTACCATTAAAGAAAAAGAAAAAAAATGTCCAATCAAAATTTAGTGTTGTGACGCTCAGTTACAGAGGATACATCTATAATAAAACTCCCAAACCTTAAGGCTCAGAGATCATTACAGAAGAGGGCTAGAAAGACTGTAAGAACCAAGGAAAGAGGGAGTTTTTTTGTGAGTGCATCCTCTTAGTAATGTGAGACGCCAAAGCCATAAAGTCTTGCCAACAAGACTATGTAAAGTGACCTAAACAAGGACAACAACAATGAACATGCTAATGTGGATGGGAGAAAATCTAAAAGTCCTCAACTCTATATAAAGAGCTACAAGTACCCAAGAAATGCTGAGAGTGAGAGAAATAGTTGTCCTCAGGAAAGAGCAGACTAACTGGCTATTCAACACTTAGCAGTCCGTCCTGAAAACATATATACAAGTAATATTGCTTAGAGTGAATAGACTGTGTTTATGTATTTAGTTTTACACACACACACACACACACACACACACACACACATATACCCTTGGATTTGAATAGAATAAGGAAGTATATATAACAGGATATATAACAGGGTTAGAAATAGAAAAGTGAAGAAAAATATTAAGCATTACAATCTTAAAAAATAAATCATTAAAAATACAGTTTTGTAAAGCTGTCCCTTATATAAATATATTTTTCTAGCTGTGTTACCTGCATATTCTATAAGCACAAGGACTTTCTGCACAATGATACCTTACATTAGTTTTTATGTTGTCAATCTCTGTAAGTACCTTGTACCTATCATCTATGTAATGTAATGCTAAGGAAGAAGTAAAAAGCCACATTGTGAGACTAGTTGAATGACTAAAATGATCTGAGAATCAGAGACCTGTTGAATGTCATCTAAAATCTAACAATTGTTGTCTCAACAACAGAAACTAGATAATGACTTCAATAGTCATTTCTTTGATATATCATGGTGATTTACAAAGTATTGCTTTCCCACAAAAGCTTTTCTGTAAATCCACCAACATTTCACATGAACTATCAGCAGGCACACACACACACACACACACACAATGCATGCACAGAGAGAAACACACACAGAGTTAAAAGGAAAGAGGGAGATAATACATATGTTCAATGCAATAGAACACACACATGAGCAGTAGAAGGGGAGATGAGATATAGGGCTTTGGAGGAGAAATAACGAAATAGGATAACATTTGAAATGAAAATAAAGAAAATATCTTAAAAAAAATAAAAAGAAAGGAAAAAAGCACCAATGTTCAGATAATGAGAGTGTGTGTGATATGTTAAAAATATCACACAACAGTCCCACTTCTACATATATAGAGAGAGTTGAAAGCAAGAGCATAACTCTGTATACTATATCTATAGACTAATTATTCACAGTAATAAAAAGGCAAAAGCCATCAGGAGACACAATGCATGGAAGAAAATATAGCAAAGTAGATACAATGCATTATTTTCCGCTTAAATAAAAATATATTTTGGCACAATCTAAAAATGTTTGAGTGTTGAACACATTTTTCTGTTATATAGATAGTCATGGAAGTTGACTATGGCAAGGAACTGAGGGGGTTTACAGCCCCTTGGTGGGGATCAACAGTGTCAACCTGTCAGACTACCCCCGGAGCTCTTGGACCACCAACCAAAGAGCCATGGAGGGACCCATGGCTCCATCCATGTATGTGGCAGAGGATGACCTTGTTGGACATCAGTGGGAGCAGCAGTCTTTGGGCCTGAGGGTATTCTATGCCCATTGTAGGGGAATGCCAGGGCAGGAAGACAGGAGTGGTGGGTGGGTGAGTGCCCTCATAGAGGCAGGGAGAAGGAGGATGCAATAGGGGGTTACTGATAGGGGAAAGCATTTGAAATGTAAATAAAAACATTCAGAGTATTAAAAAAAACCCACAATTTTAGAATAAGTGGAGTCATAAAAACAGTGTAAAATATGCACGTTCATGCTCTGGGGTTAAAAACATGAGGAATTATTGTTTAGGAGGCATGTTATTTCACTCTGGAAAATTGAAAGAGATCTATGTGTACATGATTTTAAAAGTCGTAGAATAATAAGGATGTTCTTTGAGTTCATTTGAAAAGACCGAAGCAGGTAATTAAAAGCTATGTATATTTTACTATAATTAAAATGATGTCATTTAAAATATATTATCATTAAAATTGTAACAATAAGAGGGACATTGTTAACAAAATTGCAAATCTATCCATTGACTAAATTTCTTAAAAATTAGTTATTTATTTACATCCCAAATACTGCTCCCCCTTTCTGTTCACCCTTCTACAATAGAATATTATTCAGTTACTTAGAATGAGGACTAAATGAGGACATGAATTTTATAGATAGATGGGTAGAATAGAAACTATCATCCTGAGTGAGATAACCTAGACCAAAAAAGATGCATGGTATGTACTCACTGATAAGCAGATATTAGCAAAAAAGTACAGAATACCTAGTGTAGAAACTACAGCCTATAAGAAGTGAAACAAACAGAAGTGAGGATGCTTCAATTCCACTCAGAAGGGGCAATTAAATAAATATGGGAGGCAGAGGGAAGGAGGAACATGGAGAGGGGGAAAGGGGACAAAATCAGATATGGGGCAGAAACAGGAGAGAATCCCATGAAGGAAATGAATGTAAATAAGCAGTTGGTGGAAGTGGGGTAAGTAAAGGGAACCTCTAGAAAGTTTCAGAGGTCTGGGATGTGAGAGATAACCAGGACTCAATGTGGGTGACCTTAGCTGAAATGCCCAACAATGGGAAGACAGAACCTTAACTGAGTCAATTTTTTTCAATGGCAGATTTCTAATTTGCTTCTTCTCCTTTTAGCTATCTTGGCTATTTCTCCGCATTTCTACATGGTAAGCAGACATGAGATGATAATTTGCACAATAAAACATGTCCTGTACGTTGAGATGTTTGGAGATCATCCTTGATAAGGGTATTTTACAAACTGCCATTGTAGAAGTTGTGGCTGGAATTAAGGAAAAAACCAGACCTGTGAGAGGCTCAGGGTTGTCATGAAGAGTCTCTTACTTCCATTGTGCATATTCATATACTCATTAAGTGTTCTTTTTCTTGTTGGTAACATCGCATACTGACACCCTATCATTAGATTGCTCAAGAAGAAAAGCTTAATAACACTAAAATTTGAAGTTAAATTTCCCGATTTTCTACATGAAATCATTTTTGAGTTATTTGAACATAAGCCAAGACAGTTTGGGGAATTATATGAAACAAATATTGAGAAAGAATTCAGTTAAGTATAGTTAATTTACCCAGAAATGCATAGCAACAAGATGTTTAATCACTGAATATCTAGTAAAATCACATCCAGGCACTGTTAGAAATTGAGTCTGGACAGCTTCCTTAACTTAGAGGACTGTGCAAGACATAAGACTTTAATACCCTTATGATAGATATTGGACTTAAGACCTTGGCTCTGTTTTCATGATGAAATCCTTTTTCTTATTAAGATGTTTAATACAATAGTCCATACATGTCATTTGTAAATCAACTAAAGACATGAAAATAGGCCTCTTATCTTGAGGAAACATGAATATTGATGTTTTCAAATTTGACATTGCCATTGTCTGAAACTTCCTTTGTCGATACTGATTAGAAAAGAATAATTATAATGCAAAATAAGAGCATGACTTTTAACCTTTAAGATTTGAGATGATTACAGTCTAGACTTTGCATGCATTTGTTTTGAGCCTTAAAAAAAGATTATAAAAGCTTATCACGCATCAGTCAAACTAGAATATAATAACCCTATGGCTTGAGGTCATACTAAATGGAATAGGCATGGTAAATTCTGATCTGATACCTGTCATAAAATATTACAAAGCAGTCACCATCACTAATTCAGGAAATTGAATTAAAAACATTTATCTTAGCCCATTCCATAAGGCTATACAGCCCAGGGAGTGAAGTAAGGTTCATGAAAGATTACAAATTAAATTCATTCCATAAAAATAAAATTATATAAATAATAAAATCTCTTATATGATTTACTATCAGCAATGTTATAAAAAAGATTGTATATACACTTATATATTTATATTACATTTAAATATTTATCCCAAGGTAAATAAGGAATTGAATTAAAATCCCTCTGTGAAAATAATACATTAATTTATTGCATCAGGTAATACTTCATAAGCTAAAAAAAATTGCCTTTAAATATCTACAGTCTCTAATGTATTTTCTGAAAGAGAAAAATGAAAAACTAATTTTTGCAGTCAACCTAGTAAACATAGCTGTTCATGTATTTGATTATTTCAGAGCTTACCTATTTACAGAAAACAAAGAACTTCAGTTTCAAATTGTATAAGCTAGGATATTAAGTAAGGAACAGAAGAATTTGTCATGGTGTTTCACAGAGTATTAGGGTGTAGTGACATACCAAAAAGAGGAATTTGTATCATAACACATAGTTCCTAAAATCTTTTAAACCGATAGTATGAACTATCAATGAGACAAATGCTCATTAAAATTTGCCATATATCTTTAGGATTAAGGCTAGTCTGCAATGAATACCAAGGCATGATTACACTTTCTTTCTTTCTTTCTTTCTTTCTTTCTTTCTTTCTTTCTTTCTTTCTTTCTTTCTTTCTTTCTTTCTTTCTTTCTTTTTTTGTCCTCTGTCTTTTTTTAAATTTTTTAATTTATTTTCTATATTCTTTGTTTACATTCTAAAAGCCTTCCCCTTTCCCAGTCCCCCTTCCATATGTCCCTTAAGTCCTCTTCTCTCCATCCATTCTCCTTTCTTTCCCACTCCCTTTTCTCTGTCCTGGTACTCCCCTACAATGCTGGATCAAACCTTTCCAGGATTAGGGCCCTCTTCTTCCTTCTTCATGGGAATCATTTGATATGCTAATTGTATCTTCATTGTTCAGAGCTTCAGGGCTAATTAATATCCACTTATCAATGATTGCATTCCATGTGTATTCTTTTGTGATTGCATTACCTCACTTAGGATGATATTTTCCAGTTCCATCCATTTGCCTAAAAATTTCATGAATTTGTTGTTTTTAATTGCTGAATAGTACTCCATTGTGTATATAGACCACATTGTATCCATTCCTCCATTGAGGGATATCTGGGTTCTTTCCAGCTTCTGGCTATTATAAATAAGGCTGCTACAAACATAATGGAGCATGTGTCCTTATTGCATGCTGGGGAATCCTCTGGGTATATGCCCAGGAGAGGTATAGCAGGGTCCTCTGGAAGTGTCTTGCCCAGTTTTCTTAGGAACCACCAGACTTATTTCCAGAGTGGTTGTACCATCTTACAATCCCACCAGCAGTGAAGGAGTGTTCCTTTTTCTCCACATCCTCGCCAACACCTGCTGTCTCCTGAGCTTTTGACCTTAGCCATTCTGACTGGTGTGAGGTGAAATCTCAGGGTTGTTTTGATCTGCATTTTCCTAATGGCTAATGATGTTGAGCATTTCTTAAGGGGCTTCTTGGCCACTAACCAAAGGGCACAGAGACAGTATCCAGATTAACAAAATTAGAAATGAAAAGGGAGATATAACAACAGAAACTGAGGAAATTCAAAAAATCATCAGATCTAACTACAAAAGCCTGTACTCATCACAACTGGAGAATCTGGAGGAAATGGACAATTTCCTAGACAGATACCAAACATCAAAATTAAATCCGGATCAAATAGATCATCTAAACAGTTCCATAACCCCTAAAGAAATAAAAGGGGTCATAGAAAGTCTCCCAACCAAAAAAAGCACAGGACCAGATAGCTTCAGTGCAGAATTATATCAGATCTTCAAAGAAGACCTAACACCAATACTCTTCAAACTGTTCCACAAAATAGAATCATAAGGAATACTACCCAACTCTTACTACGAAGCCACAGTTACACTGATACCAAAACCATACAAAGATCCAACAAAGAAAGAGAACTTCAGGCCATTTTCCCTTATGAATATCGATGCAAAAATACTCAATAAAATTCTTGCAAACTGAATCCAAGAACACATCAAAATGATCATCCACCATGATCAAGTGGGCTTCCACCCAGGGATGCAGGGATGGTTCAATTATCGGAAATCCATCAATGCAATTCACTACATAAACAAATTCAAAGAAAAAAAACCATATGATCATTTCATTAGATGCTGAAAAAGCATTTGAAAAAATTCAGCATCCTTTCATGCTAAAAGTCTTGGAAATAACAGGAATTCAAGGCCCATACCTAAACAAAATTAAAGCAAAATACAGCAAACTGGTACCCAACATGATTACACTTTCAAATTTTGCAAAGGTTTCAAATTGAGTTTATTATTATATTGTATTAACTGTTCGCCCATGACCAGTGATTTGATTGTACAAGATTTCCATGGAAAATACTGAGTGAATTCTGAAAGGTTCTGGATAATGAATGGTGTAGTTCCATGGAGAACAGTCACCCAGAGAAGTCCTGGGTATCGTATGAATCTTCCCACATCCTTCATCTCTGTCAACTCTTTTGTCTTGCTCTTTTCTGCATGTTTCCTCATATTCTTCACAATATACCAGCATACATTTTCTGGAGACCCACGAGATTTGCTTGCATATTAGACACAAGGAGAGTGTTCAGGATTATTTTTCAAAAGGTCATAGTTCAGAAATATAACCTGGGTCATGCAACTGCCAGCTGAAATGGATATTCATGCAGGACTGAGCCTTTGACTACAACTTTTGTAAAGAAGACTAAGGGCATATTATAAAAAGGTAGGTGGAAGAAAGATCCTAATACACAGGACTGAGAAGTCTCTTATGAGATTGTTTCTTCTAGAAATAACTGTGAAATTATAGGCATATCTCAACAATCTGTTTGCCTAAACACTGAGGAACCTGACTTCTCCCAGGGACCAACCATCTTACAGTATATTTATCACAAAGTTTTCACCCTTGCAATCACATAAACATATTTGATTGACTGAACAGGTTTTAGACATATATTAGATGTGTACACATGAGCATGTATGCATGTGTATGCAGTTTTAATAACAAAATAAAAGAAGGCATTAATTTAAGATGTGTAGAAGGCATGGGAAAGGGTAAAGGGAGAAATTGAGGTGAGGGGAAGTTATGTTGTATATTAATAAAAAAAATTAAATTTAAAATTACAATGCATTAAAAATTTCAGACTAAAAGATGTATAAAGAAGAAAGAATGGTCTCTTTATGGAAATAAGAAAGTCTTACATTACATATATACTTCAGAAGTGCTCTCTGCTTGGTTAAGTAGATGTCAACTCACCAGCATGTTTCAGTGACTGGGCTTTGTCTCTCAGTCTCTTCTGGGACTAAAATTTAGATGCCGATTGGAAAAACTGCAAATATATCAACAAGAATAAGTATAACTAATTTGAAATAGGAAGCCACTGTTTCTAAGTCTAAAGAAAGCTAATGATAACTCCAAGTTAGGTATGAAATATGGAACACTTTTGATGTTTAATGTCCTTTGGAAAACCAATATGAATGAAGAACAAAGAAAAATGTCAGCTTGTATATGATGAACAAATACCTCTTTATGATCACTGTATCCAGGAGAACATTCCAAAATGATTTTCAATCTAGAGGTTTGTCTCCCTCTACTATTTAAGAATTCTCCAGATGTAAATATACATACCATTATTTTCTGGTCAAGATATGTGTAGAATAGATTGTCATGCCAATACAATAGAATTTCATTTTTCATAAAAAGGAATAATTGCAACTACAAAATAGCAGCAGTGACTATTGGTTTCTTTATGCCATGGCTATTACAAAGAGTAAAATGATGTATTTTTGCTAAGTGTGTTTTTCATTTTTTCTTTTATTGGATAATTTATTTATTTACATTTCAAATGTAATCCCCTTTCCTGGTTTCCCCCCTTTCCTGGTTCCCCCTCCCAGAAGCCCCCATCCCATCCCTTCTACCCCTTCTTCTATGAGTGTGCTCCCCTCCACCCACACACCCACCCACTCCTGCCTCCCTGCCCTTGGCATTCTCCTACACTGGGGCATATGAATGGTAGCAGATTATGGGAAAGTGTGTGAAAATTTGAAAAGTGACAGAATTCAGTTAAAATAGCTTGTCATGGACATTTTCTTTGCAATAGAAGCAAGAAAACCTCTGGAGTAATAGGGAAAAAATAAAAAGGGAGGCAATGGAGGATTTCTTTGCTCACTTGCCATGGGTCTGCTTAATAAGGAAGTAACAAGAATGTGCGAATCTCAGTCAGGAGGGGAAACTAGTCGTCAAAGGTGGATGGAGAGAGGGAACTGGGAAGGGAGGGGTGTGGAGAAGAGGGATGGCTATCAGGTGTGGGAAGATGGGGGTTGGGTGGGGGAGTGGGAGGGCTATGAGTAAGAATGGAAATTGGGAAGGAGAATCTGTGATGACTGGCTGGGGGCCTGTGATAAGGGAGGAGGTTACCGGGAATATATGGGAATAACTCTGAGATTCCTATTAGAGTAATATAGAATTTGTAGTGGCTATCTCCTGTCAAGGAGGGAGGGAAGCATCAATACATTCACCCACAAAACCTTCAAGCCAAAATTTGTCGTATCTATAATTTGTACAGGAATAAATATAGACCAGAGACTGAAGGAACAGCCAGGCAATGACTGACCCAACTTGAGACTCATCCCATGTGAGAGAGGCAATCCCTGGCCCTATTAATGATACTCTGCTGTGCTTGTAGACAGGACCTCAGCATAACTCTCCCTGAGAGCCTTCATCCCGCTGTGGATGGAGGCAGGTACATAGACTCAGAGCAAAACCTAAGATGGAGTTCTGGGAGTCTTATGGCAGATGGGAGACGAGTAGAAGTTACCAAGTCAAAGTGGTCAAGGACACCACAACTGGACCCAAAATGTCAACTAACCTGGGACTATGGTGGCTCCCACAATCTGGGCTACCAACCCAGGAACATGCAGGAGCTGGATCCATACTCCCTACACATTTGTTGTAAATGTCCAGCTTGTTCTTCATGTGGGTTCCTTAAAAAGTGGAGAAGGGGCTGTCTCAGTCTCTGTTCCTTGCCATTGGGTCTCCTTCCCCATACCTGAACTTCCTGGGTGGGCCTCAGTAGGAGAGGATATGCCTTGGCCTGAGAGGACTAGATGTCCAGCGTAGTTTGCTCCAAGAGGGGGGGGGGGGCTCCACTTCTCTCAGAGGAAGGAGATCTAAAATGAATATAGAATAAATTATTATGGGGGAAAGGTAGCAGAGAATTTAAAAATTACAAAAAGAAAGGAAAGGAACATACTAGTAAGACTCTTGTCCACTAAACACTGCAGCCATAAAGCTTAGGTTGAAATCTAGGCATAGTCACTTAATAGCTATGTGGTTTCAAGCACATTATTTACCAGTCTATGGGACAATATCTTTATCTGTAAAACTGAACTAACTCTGGAAATACTCCATGAAAATAAATTGAAACATATAAGCACTGAAATAAGGTAAGCATAAAATAAATACTCAGCCTAAAAATTTTTATAACACTATTAAAATCATGAGCAGGATGTACAGAAGAATAGATTATTTCGTTTGTGTATCAGTGGATTAATGAAGTATCTCAAAAGTAGATTGTCATAAAAACTGGTTCACACCTGCCCCCTGTATATTTTATCCATACAATGTTATCCATGCCTCCCATGCCCCAGAACACAGTTTCTATACCCCCACCTGCCTAACACCCCCGACCCCCGTTTGGAAGGCCCTATTCAAATGTATATCTTTGACCTTGGACCACCAGATATCAATTAAACCGAAATTAAACCAGGATCAAATAGACCATCTAAAGAGACCCATAACCCCTAAAGAAATAGAAGGGGTCATAGATAGCCTTCTGACCAAAAAAAGCACAGGGCCAGATGGTTTCAGTGCAGAATTCTATCAGACCTTCAAAGAAGACTTAACACCAATACTCTTCAAACTTTTCCACCAAATAGAAACAGGAGGAACACTACCCAACTCCTTCTTCGAAGCCACTATTATGCTGATACCAAAACCACACAAAGATCCAACTAAGAAAGAGAATTTCAGGCCAATTTCCCTTATGAATATCGATGCAAAAATACTAAAATTCTTGCCCACTGAATCCAAGAACACATCAAAACGATCATCCACCATGATCAAGTAGGCGCTTCATCCCAGGAATGCAGGGATGATTCAATATAAGGAAATCCATAAATGCTATCCACTACATAAACAAACTCAAAGAAAAAAAAACACATGATCATTTCGTTAGATGCTGAAAAAAGCATTTGACAAAATTCAGCATCCTTTCATGCTAAAAGTATTGGAAAGGACAGGAATTCAAGACCCATACCTAAACATAGTAAAAGCAATATACAGCAAACCAGTAGCCAACATCAAACTAAATGGAGAGAAACTTGAAGAAATCCCACTAAAATCAGGGACTAGACAAGGCTGCCCCCTCTCTCCATATCTTTTCAATATAGTTCTTGAAGTCCTAGCTAGAGCAATTAGACAACATAAGGAGGTCAAAGGGATACAAATTGGAAAGGAAGAAGTCAAACTATCACTATTTGCAGATGATATGATCGTGTACTTAAGTGACCCTAAAAACTCTACTAGAGAACTCCTACAGCTGATAAACAACTTCAGCAAAGTGGCTGGCTACAAAATCAGTGCAAGCAAATCAGTAGCCTTCATATACTCAAAGGACAAGCAGACTGAGAAAGAAATTAGGGAAATGACTCCCTTCACAATAGCTACAAACAGCATAAAGTATCTTGGGGTGACTCTAACCAAACAAGTGAAAGACCTATATGACAAGAACTTCAGATCTCTGAAGAAGGAAATCGAAGAAGATCTCAGAAAATAGAAAAATCTTCCATGCTCTTGGATTGGCAGGATTAATATTGTTAAAATGACCATCTTGTCAAAGGCAATCTACAGATTCAATGCTATCCCCATAAAAATCCCAACCCAGTTCTTCATAGAGCTAGAAAGAGCAATTCTCAAATTCATCTGGCACTTTTAGTCATTATTAACTATTCAACCTGTAGTGACGAGTTAAAGCAAGAGAGTGAGATATATCTTGCAAAGCAGAAGCAACTTGTCATGTAGATACAAGAGTTGAAACTCTGATCAGCTGCCATTGCATTGCTGAAGAACTTGAATTCGCTGGGAAAATTCATGTGATCCTTGGATCTTGTCTTAGTCAGGGTTTATATTCCTGCACAAACATCATGACCAAGAAGCAAGTTGGGGAGGAAAGGGTTTATTGAGCTTACACTTGCACGTTGCAGTTCATCACTAAAGGAAGTCAGGACTGGAACTCAAGTAGGTCAGCAAGCAGGAGCTGATGCAGAAGCCATGGAGGGATGTTTCTTACTGGCTTGCTTCCTCTAGCTTGCTCGGCCTGCTTTCTTATAGAACCCAAGAGCACCAGCCCAAAGGTGGTACCACCCACAAGGGGCCCTCACCACTTGATCACTAATTGAGAAAATGCCCCACAGCTGGATCTCATGGAGGCACTTCCCCAACTGAAACTCCTTTCTCTGTGATAACTCCAGTCTGTGTCAAGTTGACACATGAAACTAGCCAGTACAATTTACCCCTTGCCAACTTGACACACAAACACATCACTATTAAGCCTCAACCCTTACTTTCTTATTCATCCCCAAGATCTAAATTACTTTAAAAGTCCCACAGTCTTTACATATTAAAAGTTCAATCACCTTAAAATCTCCAATATCTTTAAAATTCAAAGTCTTTTAAAAATTTAGTCTCTCAACTGTGGGCTTCACTAAAATACTTTCTTCCTTCAAGAGGGAAACATATCAGGGCACAGTCACAACCAAAAGCAAAACTCAAATTCCAATGGTTCAATGTCTGGGATCCAACTCACGATCTTCTGGGCTCCTTCAAGGGCTTGGGTCACTTCTTCAGCTCTGCCCTTTGTAGCATACAGCTTGTCTTCTAGTCTCCAGCTGCCTGTACTCCACTGCTGCTGTTGTTCTTGGTGGTCATCACATGGTACTGGCATCTCCAAAACGCTGCTCTCTTCCACTGTAATTAGACTTCACCAATAGCCTCTCATAGGCTCTCATCAGGGTGACAAGCCTCTGCTCCCATGCATGACCCCTTCAAGTCCGGGGCCATCAATTGCAACTGAGGCTGCACCTTCACCAATGGCCTTCCGTGGCCTCTCACTGTGCCAAGAGCCTCAGCTGCTCTTCATGACCCCTTCACGCCTTCAAAACCAGTACCATCTGGGTGACTCTTACACAGTACCAAGTCCAGCCACAGCACAAAATAGAACTGTGGCTATCTCTGGAACACACTCTCTGTGCTCTCAGAAAACACTTCCAAGAAGATTTCATTTCAGTGATGCTGGTCTCTTCTTAATCACCACTAATTTCCCTCTAAAATTTCACAAGCCAGGCCTCCGTCTTCTGTACTGTTCGTAACATTGTCTTCCATGCTCCTACAGAACTTTCCACAGCTTTTCTAGTTCAAAGTTCCAAAGTCCTTCCATAATCCTCCCCAAAACATGGTCAAGTTGTCACAGGAATACCCCATTACGCTGGTACCAATTTGTCTTAGTCAGGGTTTCTATTCCTGCACAAACATCATGACCAAGAAGCAAGTTGGGGAGGAAAGGGTTTATTGAGCTTACACTTGCACGTTGCAGTTCATCACTAAAGGAAGTCAGGACTGGAACTCAAGTAGGTCAGGAAGCAGGAGCTGATGCAGAAGCCATGGAGGGATGTTTCTTATTGGCTTGCTTCCCCTAGCTTGCTCGGCCTGCTCTCTTATAGAACCCAAGAGCACCAGCCCAAAGGTGGTACCACCCACAAGGGGCCCTCACCACTTGATCACTAATTGAGAAAATCCCCCACAACTGGATCTCATGGAGGCACTTCCCCAACTGAAACTCCTTTCTCTTTGATAACTCCAGCCTGTGTCAAGTTGACACATGAAACTAGCCAGTACAGATCTTTAAAAGATTTGGGGGTGTCTGAGTTTGAGAATGAGAGAAATAGTTGCCTGTAAGTAAGTGTCTCTGAAATTGAAAGAACACACCATGAGTAAAGAATTGTGACAACCTCTAGAAACTGGAAAATGTAAAGAAAGAAACAGCTCTCAGAGAAGTTTTTCTACTACCTCCAAATATAAAGTCTGGTATCCATGCACATCCACACTTACCACGAACACCACACATCCACCCATACACACTCAAAAGGATAAATGTAATTAATTTAAAAATAGAAACACATTCCAGCTGACACTATGATTACATTCCAAAGGGACCCATCTTCCAAATTTGTATTCTACAATGTCAAATGATAATAAGTATTTTCTAACCCATATCTTGTGAGAACTTGTTAGGGCAGAAGCAGGGAGCCATCAAATTTATCAATTGGGGATATTAAGATTATGGCTGTTAGGAGGATTAAATGGTGTGGTGTGTATAAAGTGCTCAGTGTAGTTCTTTGTGCAGAGCAGGAATCAATAAATGTTAACTGCTACTTATCTAGTTAATTTTACAATGAGCATTGCATTCTTTTTCAAATTCTGATAAAAACTATTAAAAGATATAGACTGGGCTACATTCTACTAAAACAATAAGAACACTTAGTTGTACAGCTATGTGCTATTCCAGGGAATGATTGAAAACCTTAATATTTATGGCAGGCAGGATATAAACTGTGATAAGTATTAACATTTAGAGAAAACAGAAGCCACAGGAGTGTCCCAGTGTTCCTTTTATCCAACTGAGTACTTTAATGAATATATTTAAATACTTGGAATAAATCTCTGTGTTTATTTCAGCAAAACTTGATAGCATCAAAATTCCTAAGGGTGTAAGACACTTCCAATTTCCATTTTCATGAATAGCTTCACTTTACAAACAACTAAATATATCTAATCTCCATAGGTTGACTTCTGAAAGGAATAATTTTAGATAGCTCCTTTTCCCCACAGTCACAGAAAGGACTGAAATCAATTTTAACAAATAAATTTATTCCAAATGATTTCGTAGCTTCAAAAGTGATTATTCTAAGACACAATTGAGGTTTGAGCCATTTTGAAGTAAAATGTCTTTAATGATATTTATCATATTCATTTACACAAAACAGTGTTAATATCGTAAGATTCCACAATCTGGCAGACCATCCAGTGTTTTATTTTTGTCTTTTATTAGGGATGAGTCAATCTTTTAAGCTTGGAACATGTATTTTTTTTTTTTGTTCGTTGTTATTTTGTTCTTTTCAGAATCCAGATGTCTCAAACATGAACTCGACATCTTGTTGGCAATACTTTTCCTTAAAAATTCTTTTTATTGTTGCTGTTGTTTTTTGAAGGATGGTTTTATATATCTTATATCCACTCAGATGCAGCTGTAAACTCTATGTACTTTAGGAGGAGGATAAACTGAGATTTCTTCTTTTCACTAAGTGCTCGGATGACCAGCAGTTACCAGGATGTCAATATTTTGTGGTTCTGGGATGAAACCCAGGGCCTCATAGGTAGTAACCAAATGTGTTCAAATGGAGGAACATACCAGGCTGTAGAAAGTTATGGTTATGACACTAATACTTCATAACAAATTCTCTTTTCTTGATCTCTGTTAAGACCAATAAAATTACAGCATGGTCATAACCGGCCTATAGTAAGCTCTAACATGCAGTGAACAGGACATATCTTATACAGAGTAGGCATAAAGTGGAGATTTATTACCAAGATTTCTACTCTGTAAAGGTTGTCTTTAATAAAGCATTTATAAGTCAAAAGTAAAAATGTATCACAATACTTAATCAAGGTTTCTAATATATACAGTGTTTCAGATATATAAAACAAACTTTATTTGTTATGAAGATTTGGATAGGTTAAATATTTTGAGGTATTGATGTCATTTTTACCTGATTTCCCTGACTTGACTATCCACATGTTGCCTCAAATCCCTTATAACTTCAAATTTCTTCTTTATTAATGTTATACCTCCATACACACAGAAAACCTACTGCTTCCATTTAATGATGGTTTTATGTTTATATGTTTAGGGCTGACTACTTGGTACTGGATAACTATGAGGGAGCGTGTCCTGTAATAAAACCAATTCTCGTTCTCTCTGAAGCCAATGAATACCTATATATCTTTATCTAGGGTTAATTCACATTTAGCATCCCCTTAAACAAATGAGTTTTAGTCCTCAGTTGATTACCCAAAGTAAGATCTTAGAGGTATTAAAAGGTGAGCCTAGTTGAAGGAACCAGGTCATTGGAAGCAGGTCAAGGTAGAGAACCTATTAAGAACCTAGAAGAGAACTTAGCAGAAGGTGCTTACTGCATGCAGACCCACGTTTGGTGCCTTTAGTGCTGGGGTAAGTATAGGGAGATGCTTGGAGCTCAGTATCTGAGCAGACTAGCTGAAACCAAGAGCTCCAAGTTCATCCAGAGTGCTTCCAAATTAGAAAGTGATACTAAACACTTATTTTTGGCTATCACATTCCATGTACTGAAGAACACATATACAGCCATTTATATAGTGCCCCTCATGGAGACTATATGGAACCCTGCATTGTTTCCATTGCTTTCTTGCTCCTCAGCTGCCATGAGGCATGTTCCACATTTATTCATACCATGGCTATACTGGCTGCTTCAATTAGACACAAACCTAGACATATCTGGAAAGAGGGATGTTAATCGAGAAAAATGCATATGTAAGAATGGAGAGTAGGCAGGTATTGGGGGGCATTTATTTTATAAAATGATTAATGTCGGAGGGCTCATCTCACTGATGACAATGCCACTCCTAGGCAGATGGTTCTGAGAAATATAAGAAAGCAGGTATAGCAAGATAGGAGGTCCAGGCTGGCCTCGCACTCCAGATCCTCCTGCCTCTGCCTCCTTCAGCAAATCCTACAGCTTGAGCCACCAGAACTGGCATGTTTATGAATACATTTTCAATTAATTTAGGAATATTTTATGCCTACTATATTATCTGTTTAATTCTCCATGATAATCATCAATTTAACATGTTTTCTATATATTTCTTCTATTTCATCAGAAATATTTTCCATGTAAATCTTCAATTTATCAGATAATGTTTATAATTCCTCTTTCAATTAATTTAGAAATGTTTTTATGCCTACCATTTTTTCTGTGTAATTTTCCATTAAAATCTTCAATTTTAACATGTTTTGTTATATATTTCTTCAAATTTATCAGAAATATTTTCCAGGTAAATCTTCAATTTTATCAGAAAATGTTTATCAAGCCTCTTTCAATTAATTTAGAAATTTTTGCGTTAAAATATTTAAGTCTATTATTTTCTCTGAAAATATTCAATATGACACATTCTGATTTTTGGGAAAAAAAGATATGTGTAGCATGTCTGAATGCAACATCCTTCGTGGGCTCTGAATCAATTCCCGCCTTCAGGTTCTTGCCTTGAGTTAATTACCTGACCACTCTTCATGATGGGCTGTGATCAAGACATGACAGCTGAAACAAAACCTTTTCTCAAAAGAGCCTTTGTGATTTTATCATAGCAAATGAAAACAAACTGGGAAAATAATGATGATCTTTTTGCTAAATGGAGTCAAACCACCATAAAGTATAGAAGTAAGACAAAAATAATCATCCTTTTACATTGATTTTCTTTTGTGTATGTAAGGGAAACTCAGCTGACTGACACAGCTGTTAATTAGTATGAAACACAAATTTGAAGAAGCAGAAGTTGGCATAGTGGGTTGATTTGTGAATGACATAGACAGTTGGATTATACACAAGCTCACATCGAGAACCAAATACGGAGTATGTAGGTTACTGTGCAGTAGATAGTCCCTTTGGGAGGCAATGAGAAATCTTAATTCCAAACAACTCCTCAAAAGAAGTACTTGTAACACAATTGCACATAGTCAAATCAATGTCAGTTTATATGATGACATTACAAAAACAATGTACCTTGAGTACTTGTTTGGAGGTTCTAGAAGAGGGGCGCAGTTACTCATATACCCTCCACTGAAGACTAGCCCTTCTTTCCTCTATTCATGGAAGATCACCCTCATCCACTGAGTACACAGCTTCACAGAGTACACTAACCTGGGCACATGAGGCTCACAGGGAGTGAAACACCAACCAAAGAGCATACGTGGACTGGACCTAGGACCCCTAACATTTGTAGCAAATTTTCAGTTTGGTTTTCATATGGGTCCCCTAAAAGTTGGAGAGGGGACTTTCTCTGACTCAGTTGCCTGTCATTGGATCTCCTTTCTGTACTTAGATTGCCTAGTTGGGCCTCAGTGGGAGAGGAGGTGCTTAGTCCTCTTGGGACTAGATGTCCCAGGGTAGGATAGTACCCAAATAGGACTTCCCCTTCTCTTAGGAGAAGATGTAGGTGTAATGGGGAGAGGTATTTTCAAAGGCAAGAATGAGAGAAGAGGACAGGGGGCAGAGATTGGGATGTTATGTAAATAAAAAATAAATTATAGAAAGAAAAAAAGCCATGACTTTCTATAGCAGTTGTTGTCAACATGTAAGCCATGACTCCACAGAGACATACATCAGATATCCTGCATATCAGATGTCTCATTATGATTTATAATGGTTGTACAATTGATGTGATGCAGTAGCAACAAAATAATTTTATGATGTGGAGTTACCACAATATGAGGAACTATATTTAAAGGATTGCAGCTTTAGAGAAGTTGGGGACCACTCTTCTATAGTAAATCCTGAATATTGCAAGCAACACTTAAAATAGGTAACAAAGTTTACATGTGTATCTGTGGCGTTTAGACTATTTTTGATGATTCCAAAATATGTGTGTGTTTTGGCATATTATTTACTACTGTAGTTTTCTCATGCAAGTGGACTAATTATGAAAAATTCTATCAGTCATCAATTAGTAAAATTTCTTTTGGATTACTGTTCCTCATAGGCTTTAGCATGTCACCATCCAGTTTAATCAAGTTTTTTGTCTCTTAACATGTGAAAAATCAATATATCCTTTTCTTGATTAATGCATGATTTTTAATTTCCTTATATAAGCCTATTATCTCTTATCAATTTTAATATCTGTTTACTTTTTTACTATTGTATCTAAACTTTCTGTTCACTTTCTCTTTGTGGGTTAGGAAAATCCTTCAGTGTGTCTGTGAAGGTATGCTTGGTTGCTTTAGTTTTTGAGATGTGCAAGAGGAGTTGTGGTCAGAGATGTGTACAATTTTATCCTAGGCTTATATTGTATGCAGCTCAGGCCGAAACCTTCCTAGCTCACAGCATTGTGACATTGCAGGTGCTACAATTTTAAAGCTGCGTGATGCACAGTCATTTCATCAGGTGGACAGGCTTCAGAGAAATCTTATCTTTGCTGACAAATAGATGAAGTAGGGCACAGGTGTGCATCTTCTGTAGTATTTTTGAGGGTTTATCCTGCAAATAAAAAACCTGCACATATCTAAGGTTCATCTCTCTTTTCCTCCTCCTTCTTCATCCTCCACTTTCCTTCATCTCCTCCCCTCATAAGACAATGTGCGTTCACTTTCAAAGAACCACTGTATTTGTTTTGCCCTTGACATTGAATACCTGATGACCCAGTGGTGGTAAAGGATTGCCCCCACACTCGACTTGGCACTAGTCATCTTGATACCTGATTTTATGAAATAAATAGGTAACCATGAGCTGTCTTCTTGAGGTTTTCTCCTGGCCACTTACCTTAGAGACAGTGACAATCTTATTTTGCATTGGGAAAATGATGCAGGCGATATACTCTGCTCACAGGTGCTTGATTTCTTTCTTTTTTTTTTATTCGATATATTTTTTATTTACATTTCAAATGATTTCCCCTTTTCAGGCCCCCCACTCCCCAAAAGCCACATAAGCCTCCTTCCCTCCCCCTGTTCTCCCAACCACCCCTTCCCACTTCCCTGTTCTAGTTTTGCCCTATACTGCTACACTGAGTCTTTCCAGAACCAGGGGCCACTCCTCCATTCTTCTTGTACCTCATTTGTTGTGTGGATTATGTTTTGGGTATTCCAATTTTCTAGGCTAATATCCACGTATTAGTGAGTGCATACCATGATTGATCTTTTGAGACTGGGTTACCTCACTTAGTATGATGTTCTCTAACTCCATCCATTTGTCTAAAAATTTCATGAATTCATTGTTTCTAATGGCTGAATAGTACTCCATTGTGTATATATACCACATTTTTTGCATCCATTCTTCTGTTAAGGGATACCTTGGTTCTTTCCAGCTTCTGGCTATTATAAATAGGGCTGCTATGAACATAGTGGAGCACGTATCCTTATTACATGCTGGGGAATCCTCTGGGTATATGCCCAGGAGTGGTATAGCAGGATCCTCTGGAAGTGACATGCCCAATTTTCTGAGGAACCACCAGACTGATTTCCAGAGTGGTTGTACCAGTTTACAACCCCACCAGTAGTGGAGAAGTGTTCCTCTTTCTCCACATCCTCGCCAACACCTGCTGTGTCCTGAATTTTTAATCTTAGCTATTCTGACTGGTGTAAGGTGAAATCTCAGGGTTGTTTTGATTTGTATTTCCCTAATGACTAATGAAGTTGAGCATTTTTTAAGATGCTTCTCAGCCATCCGAAGTTCTTCAGGTGAAAATTCTTTGTTTAGCTCTGTACCCCATTTTTAATAGGGTTATTTGGTTTTTCTGGGGTCTAACTTCTTGAGTTCTTTGTATATATTGGATATTAGCCCTCTATCTGATGTAGGGTTGGTGAAGATCTTTTCCCAATTTGTTGGTTGCCGATTTCTTCTTTTGATGGTGTCCTTTGCCTTATAGAAAGTTTGTAATTTTATGAGGTCCCATTTGTCAATTCTTGATCTTGGAGCATACGCTATTGGTGCTCTGTTCAGGAACTTTCTCCCTGTACCAATGTCCTCAAAGGTCTTCCCCAGTTTCTTTTATATTCACTTCAGAGTGTCTGGCTTTATGTGGAGGTCCTTGATCCACTTTGAATTGACCTTAGTACAAGGAGATAAGAATGGATCAATTCGCATTCTTCTGTATGCTGACCTCCAGTTGAACAGCACCATTTCTTGAAAATATATCTTTTTTTCCATTGGATATTTTCAGATTCTTTGTTGAGGATCAAGTGGCCATAGGTCTGTGGTTTCATTTCTGGATCTTTAATCCTGTTCCATTGATCTGCCTGCCTGTCACTGTACCAATACCATGCAGTTTTTAATACTATTGCTCTGTAGTATTGCTTGAGCCAGGGATACTGATTCCCCCAGAATTTCTTTTGTTGCTGAGAATAGTTTTAGCTATCCTGGGTTTTTTGTTATTCCAGATGAATTTGAGAATTGCTCTTTCTAACTCTATGAAGAACTGAGTTGGGATTTTGATGGGTATTGTGTTGAATCTGTATATTGCTTTTGGCAAAATGGCCATTTTAACTATATTAATCCTGCCGATCCATGAGCATGGGAGGTTTTTCCATTTTTTGAAGTCTTCTACTATTTCTTTCTTCAGAGTCTTGAAGTTCTTGTCATACAGATCTTTCACATGTTTGGTAAGAGTCACCCCAAGGTACTTTATATTGTTTGTGGCTATTGTGAAGGGTGTCATTTCCCTAATTTCTTTCTCAGCCTGCTTATCCTTTGAATATAGGAAGGCTACTGATTTGCTTGAGTTGAGTTTATAACCTGCCACTTTGCTAAAGCTGTTTCTCAGCTGTAGGAGCTCTCTAGTGGAGTTTTTTGGGTCACTTAGGTAGACTATCATATTATCTGCAAATAATGACAGTTTGACTTCTTCCTTTCCAATTTGTATCCCTTTGACCTCCTTATGTTGTCCAATTGCCCGAGCTAGTACCTCAAGTACAATATTGAAAAGATAAGGAGAAAGGGGGCAGCCCTGTCTAGTCCCTGATTTTAATGGGATTGCTTCAAGTTTCTCTCCATTTAGTTTGATGCTGGCTACCGGTTTGCTGTTTATTGATTTTACTATGTTTAGGTATGGGCCTTGATTTCTATGGGTAAACACAGAACACTTGTGCAGAGTGTTCTTCTTCTGTCCTTCTGCCTACTCTTCTTACTCGAACCACACCATATGTTCTTGGATCTACAGAAAAAAGATTTTGCAATCTAGAAAGATCTGTGTTCATCTGTGATACTATTCTGTTGGCATGTAAGTGGATCAAATTATGGTACATAAACTTAAGTATGTTAAGTAAAATATTTCCAAAGTATGTCTTTCTTTTTAGTTTTCTTTGTTTATAATGCAGATAAAAGAATTTACTTCAGTATACTCTCCTTCTTGACTGCAATTGGCTTGAGTTCAAGAAAAATAAAAAAATACAAATGGTAATGTTTAAATCACTGGAAATCACCTAAGAATCAGGCATGTATGACTTATATAAATAGAGAGGACTTAGATTTTTATCATATGTGTGTATTTTTGTTTCTATTAATAAGAAAGAGGAGGACCACACTGGTAGCTTCCTGAAAGCTTCTGTCTGTTGGGCCTTTCTTATATTGTTCAATACCACTGATGACATCCATTGCATCTATTGTTATGCATTATGTACTTTTCTTCCTAAAACATGTTTTCAAACAATTCTTTTAAGAAGTTTTTATATGATTTATCATTGATGAATTATTTGATCTTTAAATTCAGGATTAATTCGAAGAATTCTTCAGCATCCAAAATTACAAAAAGGTGCATTGGACCCACAAACATAATGACAATGGTAAATAGGTGTTTTCACAGCCTGGCATTTACCAGAGACCTTCTCCATAAATCCTCTGTTTTTCCTAATGGAGACAAGCATCTAGACAACAATTCTTTTTCCTTGCTTCACATCTGATTTTGATATTTGAGTCTTTTACCTTGATCAGTTGTATTTTTTCCAATGAGTAAGTTTTTTTTTTTTTGATAAATCTGCAGAGTGTTGTTTCTTGGGAAAGACAGTGTATGAATGGTTGATTAAAAAATAACTGACCTTGAGAATAACTGCATTTGAGAATCACACATATTTCCTCATTTTGTCCCGGATATAACTTCATTTTTAAATTGAAAATAGATTCTTCTCTCATGCAAGACAACCTGGTCAGAGTATTCTCTCACTCCAATTTCAACCGCCCCATACCTCCCTCTAATCTACCCCATCTGCTTTTCCTCTTCACAAAAGGGTGGGTAAGTATAAAATCAAATTAGATTAGAAAAGAAATTAATGAGTAAAAAGTGAAAAACAAAGACGGTTTAAAACTCATTAGTTAGTCAAAATTATGATATCAATTAATAATAATAGATGATCAGGTCATGAGCTTACTGTCTTCCACCCTATTAATTTCTATAATCTGCAGAAATACACAGTTAACATCACTAGGATCCTCATGTCTTCTATTCTTTCCCCTGCCAAAACCTAGAAAGAAAAGTGTGTTTCTCCTACTTAGTTGTTTCCTTAGCTGTGCAAAAAAGCTTATTAGTTTTATAAATAGTGACTTGTAAATTGTTTGCCTTCATTCCTGGCTAAATGAGTCATATCCACAGCCTATACCATGCACTTTCTTTTTTTCAATATCTATGGCTCTGATCTTGAGATGTAGAAAGGTAACTCATGTACCATTATTCTTTTTTCTCAGAATTGTACTATTTTGTTCATCCTTTGGTCTTTTGTACTTCCATATAAAGTTTTTTTCATAAAGACTGTTATGGAAATTTTGATTTCACAGAATTGTAGCTAATCTTTGCCAACTAAACATATGACAGAGGATTAATAACTAGAACAGATAAAGATCTCAAAATTACAAGGAGTCAAGAAAACAGATGACCCATTTATGCATCTTAACACAGAATTCCTGAGCGAAGAGATAGAAAAAAATAAAAATATATATGAAAATATTCTTCATTCTTAGAAATTTTGGAAATACAAATTGACACAACGATAAGCTCTCCTTTTTTTGGATTTGTTTTTTTTTTATTCCATAAATTTTTTATTTACATTGCAAATGATTTCCCCTTTTCTCGACCCCCACTCCCCGAAAGCTCTCCTTTTATCTTATAAGATGAACAAAAGAACTATCAATAAATAGTGTAGATAATAATAGATATCCACATTGACTGTTTCTGTAATTCAAGGCTGGTATGCCTGCCCTGGAAATCAGTGGACATTTTCAGAATGTGAAAAAATATGTCTAACATGTGACAAAGCAATACCAAACCTTGGCATATTTCCAAATGACTACTCCATAGATTATTTCTCATGCATGATCATTGCTGCTCTATTCACAACAGCTAGGGAACAGAAACAACAAAATGTACATCGACTGGTGAATAAAAGAAAATATGGTCTATATACTATTAGAAATATTACTCACCTGAAAAGTGCAGCCTTCTCAGCTACTGATCAGAACTTTGTCTTGGCTTTATTCATCTCTTGCCCCGCTAACTTATTTCCAGCCTCACTTTCAGGTAAACCCAGTTTTCCCATGGCTGCCGGACAGCTGTAGAAAAGAATAATATAGAAATTGCTGGTAAATGGATGGAACCATGAACTATTATATTGAGCGAGTTAATGAGATCAGAAAAAAATAAATGCCAAGTGTCCTCTTATATCTGACAGTTCTAGGCCTGAATTTCACATTTGAGAATAGCTGCAGGATGAACACACACATAAAAACATAGGACAGGAAAACAGATATATGCAAGGTGTGTTAGAAGAAAAGCAGGGTGGGGGGGTGGGGAGAAAAATTAAAAGGGACTGCTGCTCATTTACTGAAATGTTTCTGTTTATTTGAGCTTTAGACATTTACTAAGTAGCTTTACACTAAACACAAAAGACTAGGTCATTCAGCTTGCTGATTTTTATCTTTCGATATCATCTGACATCACAGCACACAGATAGATTATACATATGTATGTATGTATGTGTATATATATATATATACACATACATTGAGTGTGTGTGTGTGTGTGTGTGTGTGTGTGTGTTTCTCCAGTGCCTTCTACCCATTCTCTCTGTGGATCTGTGCAGACAGAATAATCAGATTACTGAACTCAAGGCTCCTCCATGACTATAGCTCACGTGTGACTTCAGTTGTAAGCGTCATGCCTTGCAGATTCATTATGCTCCAGCCATTCTCCATCATCACAGAAACACACACTTCAGGTGTAGCAATGCCCAGTCCTAATCCCCCCTCCCCCAAAATAAGAGATTTGGAAATATTCTAAACACTGTGTTGACTCAAGAGACACCATGCTTTTTAGTAGATGTAGATAAACTGTATCTTAGTTTTTATTAGTTGTTAAGAGTGGGCAGAAAACACAGAGGAGCTAGGAATAATAATTTGGATTGAAAATTTTTAATGAAACTCTTTGAACTGAAAGACAAGGGAAAATATCTACAATATCATCCCAAGAAATACTCATATTCCCCATGTAGATTTAAGGTTTTAAAGTTATTTCTATTAAAGTTTAAAATTATGTGTGTATATATTATATCTCTGTGTGGGTATGTATATATAAGTTCAGGTTTCCAGGAGTCAAGAAGAAGACATCAGATCCTCTGGAGCTGTAATTGGGAGCAGTTGTCAGCCACTGTGGGGACTCGGTATTAAATTTGGCCACTCATCAAGAGCAGTATGCATTCTTAAATACTGAACCATCTCTTCAGGCCTTATATTTAAATGTTTAACTCATTGAATATTATAAATATTTGAACAAAATTAATATAAATGCTATTTAAGAAATAAAACTTTAAACCAGGAGATGTAAATTCAGTACAAATAATTTTTAAAGCAAATCTGAGAACTAGAGTTTGGAAAGTCCCTTTAATAATAAAAGTACACTTCACTATATATTTTCTTACCATAGAATACCACTGTTCTCAAACCATATCACTCATCTCTAGAAGTTAATATTACAAAACATTCTACTTTTATTTAGAAAGATTCCAGAAATAAAATATGAGGTACATTTCAAAAATATTTACAAATTAAGTAGAAATTACCTATGAATAAAATTATGTATGAATAAAATAACTTATAACCCTTCATAGCAGAATTTAAAAGCAAAGATTCTAATAAATTCACTTTAGAATATATGACAAAATTTTTTGATAAATTATGAATATAAGGAATTAGAGCAATAAAAGAAGTCCTTCCAACAAGTATTAATATTTAGAATCTTCTTGCTATTGGGGGCAGTCAATACTTTCCATGAGCACTCACAATGAATGCTATGATTAATAGTTATGATCACCCATGTTCCCTCCTTGCAAGAAAATATAATGCCAAAAAGTATCCTTCTGACAAAGCAGTTCCCAGAAAAACAGAAATTGAGTCTGTGGCCTAATATGGAGATGCTATTGAAAATGCAAATCAAGTGCCCTTAAATCAGTCAGTTTGACTCTTCTTTATATTCAAGGTTTATAGAAGATTGTTGAAAATGATTTTGAACCATGAAAAAATCCTGATATGTACATGATTTATAGGAATAATCTGTAATCTGTAACCTTCCACATACACATAAACACAGTGGGAGGAAATAAACAGATCTACTTATGGCTGGAGACATAGCTCAGAAGTTAACAGAACTTTATGATCTTCCAGAGGGCTGAGACCAGTTTCCCAAGATTGTTAGGTAGCTCAAAACTGCTCCATTCCTAGGTAGTCAGACCTTTTCAGCCTTTAAAATCACTAGCACACATGTGTGCCTATCCAAATACAGTCTTGCATACATACTTTTATATAAGTATAAATCATAGTGTAGAGGTTATTTTTTAATAGAATGTATGTATGCATCAGGACACTCTTCCTTAGAGGAGACTGATTCTCCAGCTCTTAGCAGACATTAATTGCCTTTTCATCTATGGAGGTGGGGAGTCTGGTGTAGATTGTGAGATTCTTCCATGCAAATTTTTAAATATAAATGCTATGTTTACTGACTAAAGCGATCCTTTATTTGTATTCTAAGTATAACCTGACTCCTATGTGATTTATAAAGCCTTTAATCATTAAAAACAGACTTATGCATAAAATGTGCATTATTAATGTCTTCCTATATCTTCCTCAAACTCATATTGATTATGCAATATGTTGTAGAGAATCATTGATCATTAACTTATCAATACTTTATGCAGAGTGATGAAGTCCAGTCTATAAATCTATGGCAGTAGATTTGTTAGTCCAGTTCCTCTCAGTACTACAGGAACTTTCTAGCATTCAAATTGATGAAGAACTTTACTGTACCTGTTTCCAAACACAACCTCATTTACTGATAATCTGGCATTGATTATGTTTGTGTCCCATTAAATGTTTGGATTGCTTAGAGCTGAACAATTTAGATTGTCAGCAGAGTACACTGTAATTATCGAGGAGGAAATCACAGTGAGGATAAACTCAACTGGCTTACAGTTTTTCTGTTTGTACTAATGTCAAAAAAATAAAACCACGTAATTGTATTTTTTGAAACACATTGTCATTCATCCAGAGTAGCCCCACCTAGGATCATGCTAGCCTTATCTAATGTGAATATCACACTTATGTGGCAAGGGCCATCTGCAGAGTGAAACCATGATGCACCAGAAAGAATTGGCATGTCCCTGCTGGCCAGCTCACTACTCAGCACACTGAAAGAAGCTACTGGGTATATGACTTAGTATCACTATGTTTGTAGTTGTGCCGCTGTGTGTTGGCATACACATGTGTGCTCTATTTAGAGCTACAGTTGAGAAGGGAAAATCAATGATGGGTGAAATGTACAGGTTTCTCTCTGGGAGAATAAACAACTGAAAGGCTTTTCTATACGCCATCCAAGTCATGAAAGCATAAAAAGACATCTAATTTTCTTGTACCCTCCTGGGCACAATAGCTAACATTGTTTTCTTTCACAGGATATCAGAACCAACAGAATATTTAAGACAGTGTGTGTATGCACACAGGCAAACAAACTCAACCCCTTTTATTCTTGAGCTGCGTCTCTTTGGATTCAAAAAATTCATGAAAAAGTTTTTGTTGGTGGAGGAGTGGGGGCAA
Source organism: Apodemus sylvaticus (assembly GCF_947179515.1). Lineage (NCBI taxonomy): Eukaryota > Metazoa > Chordata > Mammalia > Rodentia > Muridae > Apodemus > Apodemus sylvaticus. The sequence continues at coordinate 136,598,187 of NC_067473.1, read as the reverse complement.
TTTTGTTAAACGATTTTACTTGTTATTGTCTATAAGCAATATAATGTGGTAACTCTTTGCACAGCAAAGAAATTGTCAGAAACATTATGTGTCTCATAGAGGTAACTGAAAGAGTATGAGACACATTAAGTTGTCATGGACAAATAGTATGTTGTGTTATAGAAGGGTCATTAGCATCCTTATGATGCCTTTGGTGTCTGAGAGGGTCTTTGAATACTCCCCCATAGATCTGGAAGATCCAATGTTATGCCTTACTTGATCTTCTACTTGTATGCTGCAAACATAAAATGCAGTTATGTTCTAAACTTTATGTTCAGGGGAATAACAATTTTAGGGCTCATATTTTTTGAGAAATAATTTATTTTCGATTTTTTTTCTGTTAAACCAGAAAAATAAAGTATTTTCTTATAGGGGGTGGTTTGAATTCCATGAATTACATTGAAATACATGATACACAGTGATCTTTAAGGAATTATTACTTTAATATAAATAAACAGACACAGAAGACCAAGAAGAATATGAATCCAGAGTTTTCTATGAAGAAATATAATCAAACTTTAAAAAATATTAGGAAGAGAAGTATTGTGAAGTTTTCTCACACATGCTAAAGATATGAATAATGCCCAGCAACTTGTATACAGTTTAAAGCTGCTGACCTTTAGCTGGGACAGTCTCTCCACTAGCTCATCCAAGTTAGTGGATGACTAACTGACTTCCTGGCCTACCCTAGCCATGTGGCTCTCTTTACCTCCCCGCTTCTACTCTGGTCCATTCTGTTCATTTCTGTGTCTCCTTGATTCTCCTAGTTCAGCTTCCCTCTCCCGGTATCATGTCCATCTGCTCAGAAGTTTTACCCTCATACTTTCTGCCTCTGCTTTTTACTGTCAGATCTTTATTATAAGTAGTCAGCAGTAAGACAATGCCAGAATATATCACAGGTTCCCTATGGCTGTGAGGAATTCCTGACCCTCTTTGGGCAGGCATGAAAGGACAAATATTTACAAGTATAAAGCCTGTGTTGAGTCATAGAAATGGTAATACCAGCCAGACAGTGGTGGCGCATGTCTTTAATCCCAACACTTGGGAGGCATAGGCAGGCAGAGCCTGGTCTACAGAGTGAGTTCCAGGACAGTCCAGGCTATACAGAGAAACCTTGTCTCTAAAAATCAAAAACCAAAACCAAAAAAAAAAAAAAATCATTAAAGAAATGGCAATACCTCTTTCTCCACATCCTTGCCAACACCTGCTGTCTTTTGAGTTTTCAATCTTAGTCATTCTGACTGGTGTGAGGTAAAATCTCAGGGTTGTTTTGATTTGCATTTCCCTAATGATTAATGATGTTGAACATTTCTTCAGGTGCTTCTCAGCCATTCGAAATTCTTTAGGTAAAAATTCTTTGTTTAGCTCTGTACCCCATTTTTTAATAGGGTTATTTGGCTTTCTGGAATCTACCTTCTTGAGTTCTTCGTATATATTGGATATTAGCCCTCTGATGGATGTAGGATTGGTGAAGATCTTTTCCCAATTTGTTGGTTGCCGTTTTGTCCTTTCGACAGTGTCCTTTGCCTTACAGGAACTTTGCAATTTTATGAGGTCCCATTTGTCAATTTTTGATCTTAGAACATAAGCTATTGGTGTTCTGTTCAGGAACATTTTCCCTGTGCCCATGTCCTCAAGGGTCTTCCCAAGTTTCTTTTCTAATAGTTTCAGTATGTCTGGTTTTATGTGGAGGTCCTTGAGCCACATGGAGTTGATCTTAGTATAAGGAGATAAGAATGATTGATTTGCATTCTTCTGCATGCTGACAACCAGTTGAACCAGCACCATTTGTTGAAAAGGCTATCTTTTTTTCCACTGGATGGTTTTAGCTCCTTTGTTAAAGATCAAGTATCCATAGGTGTGTGGGTTCATTTCTGGGTCTTTGATTCTATTCCATTGATCTACCTGTCTGTCACTGTACCAGTCCCATGCAGTTTTTAACACTATTGCTCTGTAGTACTGCTTAAGGTCCGGGATACTGATTCTCCAAGAAGTTCTTTTACTGTTGAGATTAGTTTTGGTTATCCTGTTTTGTTTTGTTTTTGTTTTTGTTGTTGTTGTTGTTGTTGTTGTTTTGTTATTCCATGTGAATTTCAGAATTGTTCTTTCTAACTCTATACAACCACTCTGGAAATTAGTCTGGTGGTTCCTCAGAAACCTGGGCATGACACTTCTAGAGGACCCTGTTATACCACTCCTGGTCGAATACCCAGAGGATTCCCCGGCAAGCAATAAGGACACATGCTCCACCATGTTCATAGCAGCCTTATTTATAATAGCCAGAAGCTGGAAAGAATCCAGATGTCCCTCAATGGAGGAATGGATACAGAAAATGTGGTATATTTACACAATGGAATACTACTCAGCAATTAAAAACAATGAATTCATTAAATTATTAGGCAAATATTTGGAAATGGAAAATATCATTCTAAGTGAGGCAACCCAATCATAAAAGAATATACATGGAATGCAGTCACTGATGAGTGGATATTAGCCCAGAAGCTGTGAATACTCAAGACACAATTAACATAACAAATGATTCCCAAGAAGAAGGAAGGAGAGGTCCCTGGTCCTGGAAAGGCTTGATTCTGCACTGTAGAGGAGTACCAGGACAGATAAATGGGAGGCGGTGGTTGGGGAATGGGCAGAGGGAAGAGGGCTTATGGGACTTATGGGGAGGTGGGGACCAGAAAAAGGGAAAGCATTTGGAATGTAAACAAAGAAAATAGGAAAAAAAGAAAAAAGAAACACAACCTAAAAAGAAAAACAAACAAACAAACAAAAAAAAAGAAATGGCAATACCAATAAAATGTATGAAAGGTCACCCCATAGATGAATCCATGAATATATTTAAAAAACACAGAAGTGGCCAAATTAAGTTCACTTGAGTATAGCAAAGTGAGTTCAACTACATTCATGAACAAAAGGAAAAATTATCTTATGTCAACATATACAAAGCAGATCTAAGAAAAATTCAATATTCCATATGATTGATGTTTTTCCAACATGGGGTGAATGAAAATTTTTGTAATCTTATAAAGAGTAATGAACATTATATTTCAATGGAAAAAAATAAACTGCCTTCTTTTCCTCAGATTTATTGCTGCCAGGACAATATTGTCTATGATGTCAACAACTTTTCTGTGACAGTTTTCTGGGTGACTTGAGACTTAGGAAAGAAAGGCAAAGAGTTGAGAGGGGGAAAGATGAAGCAATTATAGATGAACAAATTGGAAACAATGACAAAATCTTCCCAAGTTTATAGTCAAATATGGAGAAAAAGCTGCCAAAACTACTAAGACCTATAAAACTGTTAAGACTACAAGACCTGTACATCATTAATTTCCATTATAGAGAAGGGGCAGGGTGCTTCTTGGCTTCACTTATCGCTGAGGAACTGTTGGCAATTGAAGGCTTCTGGAGAAGGCAGACTCAGTTTTCCTTAGGGCATGTCCATATGTTCATAGCCTTACCCCAAGAAACACGTGAGAAACTCTAAAGACACAAAGTCATAAAGTTGGAAGGGAAATATTTTAGGGAGAGTTGGTGAACCACTGAGGAGATAAAGGGGGTGATATGATCAACATACACTGTTTACATGTATGAAACTTTTGAAGACCATAAATACATGCTAAGCAAATTATGTAACATTTAAGGATACGTATTAAATCTGTGAAAACACCTGGACTTGTATAAATGAGAAACATAGAAATAAAATTTAAGAATCAATGCTCTTTCACATGCAGAACTGTGCATAACAAGCAAGAATAAAATTAATATAGTACAAAAAACCTAGATGCTGTGAAGTACAAATTGGGGGAATGAAATCTAAAATAAATGAAGCAATCAACCATGTTCACAGATCAAAAGTTTACATTGTTATCCATTATTCTCAAGTGGTGTTAGAAGATCATCCCACATGAGAATTATAGAAAACCCTATTTCAGTGAGAGAAATGAATAAAAGCTAATTGAAAATGTTGATAAAGTATATGATGAACCAGATTCACCTGTTATCTAATTGTTTTCAGAACAAAGTTGAAAGACTTTTATTACTTGATTTCAATGTCATATGTTATTCTTTAGTAATAAAGATATAAGTGAAAAATAGACTCAAGGAACAGAAAAAAATTTGCGAACTAATTTATACATAAATAATTTAGTGAGGAGAACCATCATTTTAACAAATGGTTCTAGGACTACAGGGTTGTAATAAGAAAAAATGAAGGTCAACATTGAGTTAGTCAATAACAATGAAGTTTAAACAACAACAACAACTACTACTACTGCTACTAGTTCTACTACTACTACTACTACTACTTCTACTACTACTACTACTACTTCTACTACTACTACTACTACTACTACTACTACAAAACAACTTCCTTCCTGAGGACTAGCTCTTGTGGTACCAGAATATGCCTTGAAACCTCTTAAAAGAGAGGAGCAGCCAAAAGGACTGTTCAGCTATAATTTTTATGAATGACTTCAGTAACCACCCTATGGATGAAGTTGTGGCTGGCATACCATTGTGGTAACCAACAGGTCTCTAATTAGACTTATGACCCACTCAATAAGAGAGTAAAATGCTTGGTATTGGAAACCTTGCCAACTATCCAGAGCTAATGAATTCGTGGATCTTGGAGGAGAATCTACAACCATCAATTTAGTAAGACAGCACATTTGTTAACAACATATTCAAAATATTTGTCCTTATATCCACAAATAACTGTAGTCTTCACTCCTTAACATGGAAAGTTCTCTTTGCAACAGAAAGAAACCATTACAGAAAGCCAAAATCAATAAAAATTCAGAGTTGTGGAACCCCATCCCAATGGACATATCTCCAAAATGCTCCCACACCTAAGACTCAGGACTTTGTGAAACAGGGGGTAGAGAGATTTTAAGAGCTATAGAATCAGAGAGATTGCTGTGAGATTGTGTCTTCTGGTAAATTAAGAAGCTACAGCCATAAAACCTCAGCTACATGACTGACTAAACACAGTTGAATGAGGTCTAACAAATGGACAGGGAAAAACGTAGAGGTCTTTGCCCTACAGGAGACCTATAGGCAACTAAGGACTGCTGGTAGAGGAAGAAGTTTTCTTTCTCAGGGAAGAAGGCAGCAATCTGACACCTGTCAGCTCTTAAAATATACATAGAAGTAATGTTATATAGACCAAAAAACAATGATATAGTGAGGAATATGTGTGTATACATATATGCATGTTACAAACAATATTTAAAAAGAGTATGTGAACTTAGAAGAGAACAAATAGGGTTAAGTAGAAGGTTTGGAGGAAAGAGAAGAGAGAAATGATTTTCTTATACTATGATCAGAGAATAATAGTAAAATACCAACACACATATTCTATGTAGGACAGGAGATGATTCTGTGGTAAAATTGCTTACTACACAATGCAAGGACATGAGTTTTGATCCAAATCTCTACTACAAGGAGTATGTATACATTTGCTTGTAAAGCCAGTGCTGTGCATAGAAACAAGTAGATTCTACATCTGGCCCACTGACCAGTCAGTATAGCAAATAATCAAGTCTAGGTTAAGTGAAAAACACTACCTCAAAAAAACTAAAGCATGGTGCAACAGAAGACTATATCCACTATCAAATTTTGTCAGCCATGTGTGTACACAATAATGAGTGTATGCCACAGATACACCCAGACTCATCCCCAGTGTTATAATAAATAGTATCACTTAAAGCTTAATTGTTAATTTAATCTATACCTTCTAGAAGAAGTAATGACAATCTTGATGATGAACTATTTTTGAGGAATTCAAAAGACAAAGGTTCATTGAGAAAGTACATTTTCAAAATTAACTTTAAAAGATGGCTTTAAAAGCAAAGAAGAAGAAAACATATGTCCAACTCTACCCATGAAATATACATGAAAATGTCTAGGTGTTTAAAAATTTATAATGGTACAGAAATCATATATATGCTGAGTAGTTATTATACCTTGGAATTTGATCTAGCAATGTGGAACTGGATACTCTATGGAGTTAATGAGTAGTTGTAAAATTCTGTGGTTCTTTTTGAATTACCAGGTTAAAGGGAAAAATATTCTGGTTTTTGTTTGTTTGCTTGCTTTTTGTTTGTTTGTTTGTTTGTTTGTTTGTTTTTGGTGTTTCTTTTTTTTTTAACCAAACTCTGGTGTTTGATAAATAGGTGGTATTAAGTTTCAATTACATTGATTTAAGCTATGCCTTATGAAAAACAATTTTTTGTGTTGAGGAGGATTTTTGTATGCATGTGTTTCAAAGATTTAATACTCTATAAGGATCTGTTACAGTTATATGAAATAAAAGTTCCTACCCCACTACAGTGGGTAAAACCAGCAGTTTTATAAAATTTAAAGTTATGGTCATTAAGAACTTGTACAGAGCCATATTGGGGCAGTCTTGCACTTGGTCAGAGTTTGACTTTGGTCAAGGTTAACTTCTCCCAGTTAGCCAGGATCCTTCTCCACCCAGGGTGGAGTGCTCGAAGTAAAGGTTAAGTTCATTGTTCCTCCAGGTCTAGGAATTCCTGAATTAAGCAGGTGACACACCGAGTTGCCGGAGCAGTCAAGACGAGGACCTCCAAGAGAAGCTAGACAACTTCCACCGGAACTCAGCCTGGAGTCTGGGGGGAAGGGTTTGCCCAAACTGTTAAAAGGTCTGGCGCCATTAAAGTTTCAGGCTTTGATCAGTGAACATTGTCTTAGCCGCACTTCTTTTCGCCCCTCTTCCCTATTCTCTCAACAGGTAACCCGGTTTACATGTGGCTGCTGGCAGCTACAAGAACTTACATGGTAAATGTTCAAGAAGTGATTATGTTTAGTCATTCAGGAATTTATGAACAAAGACATAGTTCCTCTTACTCTCTAAGTGACTGGTTTAAAAAAAATACAGTACCAACTTCTGGAGATGAAGTACACTAACTGGAATATTTACACATTTCTATTGTGGATGCAGAGTAGAAGAATATCTTTGAAAAATGTGTCAGTTTTCTCTCTTTTATTTTATCTAAGTATGGAATGAGAGAGTGGCGTATGAAGACAATTCTCATATAACAGAATTCACATAAAAGCTTACAGCTTAGGATTTATCTCATAGAAAGGACAATGGCCACTGAAAGCAAGGAACAATATAAGAGCTGATGTAGGAAAGTTGGATGATGGGTACCAAACTCCCATGACGGGAGAGAGAAATCATTTCTAGTCCTTTTCAGTATATTAGGGTGCCTTAAGTTTATAGAGATTTGTTTTATATTTTAAAAGAAAATTGAAAAAGTGAAGATTAAAGCTTTCCAGCAGGCCAAAATTGCTATTCATTTAAGAAAAGACAAATGAGCATTTTATGATTTAATTGTTATAAATCCTATCAGATTATTACATCTTTTCCATAAATATGTACAACCACTTTGTGTCCATTAAATTTTGTTTCAAAGTTTGGCATTTTCACAAAAGTTAAGTACATTCATTATTTTTCTTTCTTTTTATTAGGTATTTTCTTTATTTACATTTCAAATGCTATCCCCTTTCCTAGTCTCCCACCCAAAATGTCCTAACCCATGTCCCCTCCCCGTCTTCACCAAGCCACCCATTCCAGCTTCCCTGTCTTGGCACTTCCCTATACTGGGGCATCTAGCCTTCTCAGAACCAAGGGCCTCTCCTCCCTTTGATATCCAACAAAGCAATCCTCTGCTATATATGCAGCTGGAGCCATACAATATCAATATATTCAATTTTTAATACTAGCAAGTACATGTTCTGAAGTTTCCCTAATAAAAGCAAGCACATGTACAAATAAAGTATATGAATAAAAATATTCATGATTTTCAGTTATAAATTCCCAACTAGAAATAAACTACCAACCCTTTCAAAATAAATGAATAAATGTTTTGGTCACTACATAGGATACAATTAGGAAATAAAAAGAAAACTAATGCCAGTCTGTAGAGCTACCTAGATGAACCTGAAAAATATCCTGAGTAAACAAATCTAAAGCCAAATAAGTAAAATTTTGTTAGATCTTGTGCTTAGCCAAATGGTAACCAGTGCATTGATGATATGATGATGCTACCATCCCTGAAAGTCTTTGGCAGATGCCCTCTGAGGACATGGATGTTTTATAGGAGACAGAGTTCAAACCAGGAGCCTGATGAAACAGAACTAGTGATTGTCTGGTGAGAGTAATATAGACATGATTATGTAAATGAGCATCTTGGTCCTACAGGGGCAGTGGACTGCCTGGAGATCTGATTTTTAAAGTGCAACGGTGGATAGAACATTGTCATCCTTAAGAGTCACATTATCTATGGGAAGCTAATTAAAGTGTGTAATCTTAAAATCAGAATCATTATTTCCACAATGTTTTATAATCTCCACTTAGATCTCCAACTGGATATACCTTCTCATTGAAGAGCGATCAAGATCTTAGCAGAGGGAGCCCTTACCTCCATAGATAGATACATGTATGCAGGACACTACCTGCTCTTTCCTTAAACCCACGGTTATAAGCAGGGATAAATATATACACTGAGGATAAAGGGGCTTGCAAGGACATTTTTGGACACAAAATTCAACTTAATATGGATATCCAGGTACTGAATGTTACAGTTAGAGTCTGGGATGAGGTTGTGATTGATACTGTAGGAAAGATAATTTTCTCACGTTTCTATTCTTATACAATTAACATGGGAGGGTTTTGTAGTCAGAAGCCACTTCACCTTGGTTGGAACTATTATAGCAGGGAATGGTATCTGCCCAATGACATACTAGAAATACTGAGCAATTGTATTCTGGTTGTATGACAGTTGTGGCTGCTGCTATCTTCAAGCACTTAAAGGAGACAGGCTAGGCACAACATTAAAAAATAAAAACAAAAAAAAAGTTGTAAACTGGAAGGTGAAAGTGAACATCCATGAATTTACATATCACTCACAGATAACACTTTTCTACTTGCATGTAGAAAAAGTATATAAATATTGCTTCACACACATTTAGTATATGCCCAGTAGTTTAACCAAACTGTTCCCTTTTTAACACCATATAAATATATGATCCAAATTGTTGTACCAGGGATTTGCCACAGAACACATCCTTTGACAATCAATAGAACTAGTAGGCAAAAAGTGGAAAAATATTTGAGAGTTAAGATAAATATTCTACAGAAAGGCTAGAAGATAAATCCTAAAAGAACCTGTCCAAATAGTTATGTTTACTAATTACAGCTTACTAGGAAAAAGGCAAATGATTTTAAGTTAATCACACAACTGGGTTTCCAAGAAAGCTATTATTTTTCATTACCTAATGATGATACTCTCTTAAAACACATCTATCTACTCAGAAAGTGCCATTTAGAAGAAAGGGTCATGGACAAGGTCTCATTATGTTCAATAAAAACTACACAAAAGTAGAGCCAAACCCAGACATCTTTGTTTCTGCTTTAGAAGACAAAAGTAGATGCAATTCTAGCAATGAGTCGAGTTGTGGGCTGGCTATGAAGGTGATTTGGAAATGTACACAACCTAAAAATACAAAAATACATTGATATAAGGCCAATGGCCAATAGCTTACCACAATACTGTAAGATTCGAGAAAGGACAAGTGAATGAACATAGTTGGTGGAGATATTTGTGCCCTATGGAAACACTCACTTCAGATGCCTGCCATGTAAGAGCCACAGATACCCCAACAAACAGAAAACCTGGTCAGTAGATGATGTCAGCCTTTGTCATAAATGATCTCTGTGCCAGATCATGCTGGGAACCATATAGATCTAAGAAAGGCTTCCTCACAATAAAGCAATTTTAGCTAATCTCAGGCTCACAATTCAGCTTCCCAGAAAAAGAGTGTAATTATGAGTCCCTGAAATAAATCTGTCATTTGGTTGCAAATGGGTGACATTAAATCTTATTTGGACAGTTGAAGATGACCAGGGTTGGTGAATTCTGAAGATACACTGTTAACTTTGCAGCCTGTGGAATGGGTGGAAGGAGATGAGGTCTACAAATATATTAGATCCTAATCATAGGATTGTCTGAGACAATTTTGAAGCAGGGCTTCCCTGTGAAGTCCTGACTACTTTACAAATAACTGTATACTCTGGGCCAGCCTCAGGTGATTGATCATTCTGCTTACTGCTGGCACATTGACATACACTACTATCACAAGCAAGCATAAACTTTACAAAACCAGTTTCTCAAACCAAATCAGTCATTTCATAGTGAAGGAGGTTTGGCAGCTTGGTTATGGTCATGGTGCTCTGGGTCTTAATACTCTATGCCAATATGGCTAAAAAGGGGGCAGGGTAGAGAAATGAAGGAAGGAAGGAAGGAAAGAAGGAAGGAAGGAAGACAGACAGACAGACAAGGTGAACAGAAGCACTTATCTTATCAATGACTATGGACTCTTTTTTTATGTTTTTATTTTTATTGGATTTTTCTTTATTTACATTTCAAATGTTATCCCCTTTCCCAGCCCCCCTAACATCCTCCCTCCCTCTGCTCTATGAGGGTGTTCCTCCACCCACACTAATCCCATCTCCCCACCCTCAATTCCCCTACTCTGGGCATTTATCAAGCCTTCATAGGACCAAGGACTTCTGCCCATTGAAGACTGACAAGGCAATCCTCTGCTATATATGTAGCTGGAACCATGTGTATGTACTCTTTGATTGTTGACTTAGTTCCTGGGAGCTCTGGGGTAGGGGGGTCTGGTTGGTTGATTTTGTTGCTCTTCCTATGAGGTTGCAACCCCTTTAGCTCCTTCAGTCCTTTCTCTAACTCCTCCATTGTGGACCCTGGGCTCAGTCCAATGGTTGGCTGTGAAAATCTGCCTCCATATTTACAAGGCTCTGGCAAAGCCTCGGAATAGAATTGAAAACTATGGACTCTTAATGTTCTGTTTTCTCTGTCAGAGTGTCAGACTTGGGGGCTAGAATTGTAGTAAGTGACACTTTGTCTGCCATCTGGATGAGACTGCATGCTATAGGGACTATGAGGTAGAGAAAGGTGTCAACACATTTTAGCAGTACTTGACCCTGATAATAAAGATGACATAGGACTGTTACAATCCAATTGATGCCATGCTTGGATGACATAGTAAGTGTCACTTGGTGGCCTGTAAATCACATTTTATGATAAGGAAGCATGGCATCAGCATCTGGCTGAGAAGTGTGTGCTGACCACAGTCCCAGACGCATCAGAGCCAGTGTCACTCTGTTAGTTAAATAACCTTGAACACTAGAGAACAACCAGACTGAGAGAGTAATCCAGATTGGAAGGAGGAAGAGAAAGGGTGAGTCCCAAATATAGCACTGACTTAGCAAAAGTGAGAATTGGGCATTTTAAGTAAGTACAATGCACGCTTTCCAAATGCCAATTGCTCTAGGGTACAAGAGCATACTAGAAATTAGAGGTTGTTTCCAAGGTGGGAGAACTTACCATAAGAAATGAAGCATTCTGAGTACTACAGAGAGTGCCTTGTAATGGCCAAACTGGTATCCCCAAATGATTTCTCCTCCAGAGGTGTTGTTTACTGTCATCTCAAGCACTAGCTGCAGATGGCTTACAACTGTGTCTCTTAAATGCTGCCATCAGCCAAGAGTAGCTGCACTACCAAAGGTTATGACCCATGCTCACTCTTATTGGTGTGACTGCATGAAGGCCCTGATAGCTGGATCTTAATTTGGCACAGCTTTAAAAAGTCTAGGCTACTAGCACAACACCCCTTGACAGCAGCTGAGGCTCATAAATGAACTGCAATCAACTTGTCCATCAGTCTGAACCTGCTGGATCTATTTACTTACAGATGTTGTTAATGAGACTTTCTCAGTTGTTTATCATAGCATATATCCCCACCATAGATTGAATTTCTCAGCATATGGACACGCTTATAATTGGGCAGCGTGAATCTGGTATAAGATATTTAAAATGAGATATACAGATCTGAGCTCCTGTATCTTTTTGTTTGTTTGCGTGTTTTTGTTCTTCCTAGAGTTTGCCTCTGGTTTTGCTCTAGACGCAAAGAAATGTGCCCAGGTCTTTAGAACACGCATGAATTTCTACTTCAGTAGATTTCTCTGTAATGAAAGAATATATCTGTTCTATGTTCTGCGACTTATCATAGGACCAGGAGTTGTTCATTCAGAAGAAATTACTGGGTTTCTTTTCTCAGCAATCTTTATTTGGGGATCATTTATAGAGAAATATAATTTCTTTAAAGGTATTTTGTTCAACATCTTGCTATTATCCAGACCCTTAGACACAGAAAAACTTTCTTGTGGCTCTGGAATAAACAATGGAGGTGCTTAGTCCTACTAGAGTTGGTTTTACTTCAACCAAAGTTACTAAAGAACATCTTGTCTTCCTTTATTGTACTACTCAGAGGTCACCACTGTGAGATTTATTTGATTTTGTAGGTGGGCTAATTAATTTGTTCATTCTGTGCAGTCAGCACCCGCTCTGCTGTTTGGATCAGTGCTACCAAAGCAATAGATTAATTTACATGGTACAATGCATTTAGAATAATCATTACCCCATAGAATTGTTATTGCTTGAATTCTAAAGAGAGAAGATGTTTCCCCACTGAGAAAAAGTTTCCATTGCCCATTATTTTTTTTCTTTCAGAAAAAAATAAAATAGAAATCTATAAATTTTTTAACAGAAGAGTTTTATGGAACTTTTAATTTAATTATACTCGGTTCAATTGCCCCAGTTTGCTGACAATCCCTAACAAACTGCTTTGAGTTATAAGGAATAGAAGCCAGCCAAAAATATTTTAAATGAAGAATAGAGAGAAATTTATGAAGGGTAACAAGTTTGGATAGCTTCATTTGAGAAGCCACCAGGACTGCGTATTTTAATTTGCCATTTCTCAAAACTGCACATCCCTTTTATCATTCCATTCATCCTTCTCTGCTTTTGATTTCATTTTCATCTCACTGTGAATTGCCTCTCACTCATCTGTTTGGACCGGGGCCATTTATGGCTTACAACAGAATAGCAATCTAAGCCCCTTAATCCTTAGCTTTATTAGCTCAGCTATCCATTGTCCTTCAATATCTCAGATGAATATGATAGACTCACACACAGATCAGATGAAGACTACAGACAAGTCTGTGACAGGCAGGTGGGAAGTTGGGGTTACAGGTTTCAGACTACACTAGATCCCCTTCCTGCCGCGGTGACATTTTATGGGCAAGCACACCCTAAATCCATTAATAATGATGCAAACTTTCAAGTTTTCTGAGCTCCCGCTAGAAAATGAAAATACTTTTATTACCAAGTTTATAGTTGTTCCAATGATGGTCATTAATTAATTTTATATTCCAGCTTAAGGGTAGAGAACACATTTAGACTAGGAAAATATATTTATTTCTTAGGCAGGATAATAAAACAAGCTGGTATACATGAAGTAACTAGATTTTAAAAGAAGAAAACCCAGCTATCACAATAGTAGATATTTAGCTGATTCAGATACACTTACTGTTTCATACTCACGGAGAAATAAAAATTGTCTTAACCAACCCAGTTATTCTATTTTGAAGATCTATATCTTGTAACAAACACCAATCAAAACTGAAAAAATCAGAATGATTGAATTAATTAGAAATATATATATATATATACACACACATAGATGTGTGTTCATACAAATTTATATATATATTCGTACAATAGAGAACTATGATATAAAATGTTTTATTAGTTTTAATAGTATATGTTTTAATGTGTTTATTTTTATTCTTTAATCCCTTTTTATAGTCTAGACTTCTTCCCTCCCCTCCTCTGCCTCCAAACTGCTCCCTATCTCATACCTCCTCTTCCCCCGACTCTAGTCTTCAAGAGGATGTTCCTACCCCACCACCACCACCCCACCAGTCCTCCCTACTCTCTGGGACCTCACGTGTCTTGAGGGTTAGGTGCATCTTCTCTCCCTAAGGCCAGAAACATTTTAAATTCAATGATTTTTTTAGGGGAGTAACTTCTGAAATTACTAGGAGACACAATCTCATAGTATATGTCCTGATCCTATAACTCTTACAATATTTAAGCCCCTGAAAAGGTTCCCTGAGCTTTAGGTAAGGGAGAATTTTGTAGATGTACCCACTGGGACTGGGTCCTGCATTTTCATTAGTTAAGGGTTTCTTTAATAGTCTTCATTGATTGCAAAGAAATATTTCCTAGATGGAGTGAAGCCCACATTTATCTGTGAGTATAATGACAAACCTTTTCAGGTTATTGTTGTGAATTAGGCTGGTTTAGAAAATGAGTGATTGCCCAAGTATAATCTGAACCAAAAATAAATGGTAGAAATGGTGAACAAAGAGGACAGGACAAAGTTGAATCTGTACACCAAGAACCAGTGACATCTAAGAAAGCTGAGAACAGTGGAGTGGTCCTCCTCGGGGGGAAAAAAATGAAAACATAAGTCTTTATCACCTATGTGCAACTTATTCAATTGAAGTGGTATTTTAAAGCATTTAAAATAATACTCGTTAGGATCAATCTTCTCATAATTGTTTTGGACAACACTTTTCCTGATAGAAAAAAAAATATTGTTAATATATATATATATATATATATGTGTGTGTGTGTGTGTGTGTGTGTGTGTGTGTGTTTGTGTGCTTATATGAATGAGTAAACAAATACCAGATAATTTTTTAATTTTTATTTTTTCTTTATTATTTTATAATTTATATTTCAGTTGTCCCCTTTCCTGGTCTTCTCTCCACAAAGCCCCCCATTCCATCGCCCTCAAATATACCTACTCCTGCCTTACTGCTCCGGCATCCCTCTGCAATGTGGTGTCAAGTCTCCACAAAACCAAGGGCCTCCCTTCCCATTTAAGCCAGATAAGGCCATCCTCTGCTACATATGTATCTAGGGCTATGACTCCATCCATGTATACACTTTGGTTGGTAGTTTAGTTCTGGGAACCCTGGGTGTTCTGATTGGGTTATATTGTTCTTTTTATGGGGTTGCAAACTTCTTCAACTCCTTCAGTCCTTAACCTAATTCCTCTATTAGGCTACCCTGCTGAGTCTGATGGTTGGTTGCCAGCATCTGCATCTGTATTGGTCAGGCTCTGGCAGAACATCTCAGGGGTCTTCTATATGAGGCTCTTGTCATTAAGTGCTTCTTGGCATCAGCAATAGTGTCTGCGTCTAGTGTCTGCAGACTGGATTGATCCCTAGGGGGGCAGTCTCTGGATGACCTTTTGTTCAGTCTCTGCTCAATTTTTTGTCCCTGCATTTCCTGTAGACATAAACAATTCTGGCTTAAAATTTTTGAGATGGGTGGGTGGCTCCATCACTCAACTGGGGCTCTACCTATTTACTGGAGGTAGTCTCTTCAGGTTCCTGCTCCCCTTTGTTGGGTATTTCAGCTAATGTCAGCCCATTGGGTCCTGGGAGACTCTGGCTTCCCTCGCATTTGGAACTTTCTAGTGATTTCTCCTGTTCCCCCCACACTCCTTACTGCTACATATTTCTTTTCAATTTCATGACCCTCTGCTTCTCTCCTGTCCCTTCCAATACATCTAATCCGTCCCTCTTTTTCTCTCTCACCCTCTCTCCCTCCCAGGTCCTTCTCTCCCTCTACTGGTTATTTTCTTCCTTCTAAGCAGGATTGAAGCAACCACACTGGTCTTCCTTCTTGTTCATATAGTCTGTGAGTTGTATGGTGGATATTCTGAGCTTTTTGGCTAATATCTAATATCTTTCCTTTTTTTTTTCAGTGATGCTGGTCTCTTCTTTTTTTTTGATTATTTTTTTATTCGATATATTTTTTATTTACATTTCAAATGATTTCCCCTTTTCTGGTCCCCCACTCCCCTAAAGTCACATAGGCCCCCTTCCCTCCCTCTGTTCTCCCACCCATCCCTTCCTACTTCCCTGTTCTGGTTTTGTCTTATACTGCTACACTGAGTCTTTCCAGAACCAGGGGCCACTCCTCCGTTCTTCTTTGATGTGTGGATTCAGTGAGTACATATCATATATGTTCTTTTGGGTTAGGACTATCTTAGGATATTTTCTTGTTCCATCCATTGGCCTAAAAATTTCATGAAGTCATTGTTTTTAATAGCTGAATAGTACACCATTGTGTAAAGGTATCACATTTCTGTATCCTTTCTCCACTGAGGGACATCTGGGTTGTTTCCAGCTTCTGGTTATTATAAATAAGGCTGCCATTAACAAAGTGGAGCATATGTCCTTGTTATATGTTGGAGCATCTTTTGGGTAAATGCCCACTAGTAGTATAGCTAGGTCTTCAAAGACCCAACTATGAAAGAGAACTTCAGACCATTAATTTTCCTTATGAAAATTAATGCAAAAATACCCAAAAAAATGCTCACAAACCAAATCCAAGAATGAGTCAAAATGATCATTCAGCATAATTAAGTTGGCTTCATCCCATGGTTGCAGGAATGGTTCAATATATGGAAATCCATCAATTTAATCCACTAAATAAACAAACTAAAGGAAAAATAACACATGATTGTCTTATTAGATGCTCAAAAGCCTTTTACAAGATAGCAACAACCCTTCATGTTAAAAGTCTTGGAAAGAAAATGTTTGTAGAAGATGTGATGCTTCAAACCATAGCTGCCCTAAGAATGTGTAGCAAGCAGAACTAAAAGCAGACATTTCCTGTTGGTACATTTGGTGTTAGTATCTCTGTTTAGTGTTCTTACCTATTCATTTTGTTGTTAATCAGTCAATAACACATTTGCTATACATGTTCAATTTATGTTTTATAATTACTGATAACAGTAATGTTACAAACGTATGAAAACTGTGAATGTTGAAGCTGCATGGAAGCCAAGTTTTGTGACAACAGTGAGGAGAGAAACGAAATATAAAGCACATCCAATACTAGCAAAAGCCATATAAGTTTAATAACATTTTATTTATTTTCAATAAAATGTTTATAAATGTCCATAGCTTTACTAAACATGCCAATAGGTATAGGTGCAACACATAACCATTTGGAGCCTGAAGGTTCATATATCAATTATTATATGTACATTATGCATTTATTTTAATGTTCCAAATGTTAAATCTGAGAAAGCATTTCCTTCTGACCAATGTTTTATTGCAAATAATTTCTTAAATTTTAGGCTATTGTAAGAAGCACTAAAGAATACAGATTAAAAAATGAATATTTCTGCTAGGCTGTGGTGTGATGGTTCACACCTTTAATCCCTGCACTTGGAAGGCAGAGGTAGGCTGATCTCTGTGAGTTCAAAGCCAGCCTGATCTACAGCATGATCAGGACAGCTGAAGTTACATAGAAGAGCCCTCTCTCAAAAACCAAACCAAACTAACCAACCAAACAAACAAACAAAATTATTCTTATATCAGACAAAATTATGTACCAGTTATCTAGTCACTTGTACTAAAAGTCACTGCTGTGTAATAGTTTACTGTGCTAATTTATAGTATAAAATAGACTAAATCTGTTTTTAAAATTAATCTATTATGAAAAATGTTGATAAGCATCTGTTGTATATGTTTATGATGTAAGGCACTGGACAAATGCTGAAAACTAGTAAACAAAATTAAAACTCATATTTCCTGAAAATGTGTTTACCATGTTTAAAATATTTAAAAATGCTAAGATATAATTCATGTACAACAAATCACCCATTTTATACGTATAATGAGGTGTGTTTTAATGAATTTAAATTTGTATAATCACCAACAAAATCAATCAGGTATTTTTGTTGTTTTATGAAACCAAATGACCCTTATTAATCATTCCATACTCTGCCACCTCCAAAACTCTGGAAACACTAACTTGTATTATATCTTTACAGATGGACATTACATAAAATTGAACCACGACTATGTGACCTATCATATCACTAACATAGCATATTGCATATGTGGTATATCACAGGACATAATGTTAGAACTCATTTCTGTTGTAAAATACATCTCCACTCGATTGCTTTTTATTATTATTACTGCTACATATGGCTTCAGTGAGATTATAGAATTGCTATTTTAGAAAAATGCATTGTATTTCCTTTTTTAATATATAGGGGCCCTATATATTATCTGTAACTGAATGGATTATAATCAACTCTACTTTCTTGTCATGGTTGAATTCTCCCACCCCTTAATCCCCCCACCCACATAATTCTACTTATATACATGAAAATTTTCTCATTATCTCTACTGTCCTTTCTTATACAGCCATAGATCAGATCCAGGATAAGAATACCAGTTTTCCCTGTGTCATTTGTATCATTTTGAGTTAAAAGCAAAGCCATCAAAGAACAGATACAATGCAAGTTCTCACTGCCCATCTCCTGAAGTGGAAAATTAAGGTAGGGGATGGAAAAAGCATACAGAGAGCTTGCTAGGCCCTTTAAACAAATACCTGTAAGTCTAATTGACATTGCATGCTTAATTTACAGCCCCACTCCATGTTAGATGTTAAGTAATATTCTATTCTGTGAAATTCTAAGGTATAAAAATTGTTTGCATTTTAATTGAATAAATCTTGATCGGAAATTATTACCTAAATAGCTCAAATAACTTAATAACCAGCAAATAACATAAATGACAGAGTGAGAATCTGAGTACCACTCTGATTTCAGTATGTATGTGTACTCTCTCAGTTGTGTCTCATTGCCAGGAGATGAATCACCACCAAATAAGAAAACGCTTCCACTGAAATAACCAAGAAGACAATGAGAAAATAATGAAATCACTGAGGTTAATTAAGAAACTACTTATCTTAATTTTAAAACCATTCTGTTTTAATTGTGTTTTCTAATTTTTTTAAAGTAAAACAACCTGAAGGAACAAATTTAAATGATGAATAATTTACTTACTACAGTAATGATTGGAGAAAAATTATAGATAATAATACACACAAAATAAGCACATCTGAGTCTCTACGTGAACACACATTAAAGTATAGCATGACAGATAGTAGAGCCCAAACATAAAAGATAAAGTAAGAAAATATCTAGAAGGAAAGAAAACAGAAAATCAATATTGCTGACCTCAACTTGGGCAAATATTTCTTAGAATACGTAAAGAATAAATCAGAGAGAATTCTGATATTTGCACTATATTTGATATAAATCTTTTTAGTCTATTATATTACATATAAATAATATGTTACTATAACTTAATTGTTAATAAAATATTATTTATTAAATTACTTGTTCAACTTTTTGTCTGTTGCCATTTATACCACGAATTTGTTAGGCATGTATTATGCATATTATACTCACTGCATAAATACTGAAATTGCAGAAAATTAAAGAGATAGATAATCTATCAAACCCTCATATGAAAACATGTGAATGCTCCATTATGTACATAGCAGCCTTATTTATAATAGCCAGAAGCAGGAAACAATCCATATGTCCTTCAACTAAGAAATGGAAAATGTGATACATATACACAATAGAGCACTAATCAGCTATTAAAAACAATGACTTCATGAAATTCACAGGCAAATAGAATGGAAAGAAAATATCATACTGAGTGAGATAACCCAGTCACAAAAGAACACACATGATATGTACTCACTGATAAGTGGATATTAGGGAAAATGCTTGGACTATTCATGATACAACTCACATACCATATGAAGCTCAAGAAGGAAGACGAAAGTGTGGATGCTTCAGTTACTTAGAAGGGGGAATGAAATAATCATGGGAGGTAGAGCAAGGAAGAGACCTGGGTGGGAGAGAGGAGAAGAGGGAGAAAGAAGGGCAGGATTAGTTAGTTATATTGGAAGGAACAGGAGAGAAGTAGAGGGTCAGGAAATTGAATAGAAATATGTAGCAGTGGGGGATGGAAACTTGCAGTAGCCACTAGAAAGTTCCAGATGACAGGTAAGTAAGAGGTTCCTAGGACCCAATGAGATAACATTAGCTGAAATGCCCAATAAAGGAAAGAGTGAAATTATAGATACCACACCCAGAATTTATATATGGCCCTTGGTTAAAGAATGAGGCCACCTACTTATCTCAAAAATATTAACCAAGAATTGCTCTTGTCTAAAAGAAATGCAGGGACAAAGAGTGGAAAAGAGACTGAAATCAAGGCCATCCAGAGACTTCCCAACCTAGTGATCCACCCCATCTTCTGACACCAAACCTAGACACTATTGCTGATGCGAAGAAGCACTTAATGACAGGTGCCTGGTATAGATATCCCATGAGATACTCTGGCAGAACCTGACCAATATAGAGGCTGATGCCATCAGACTCAGCAAGGGACCCCAGTGGAGGGATTAGGTTAAGGACTGAAGGAGCTGAAGGAATTTGTAACCCCACAGGAAGAACAACAATATCACCCAAGTAAAACTCCCAGAGCTCCCAGGGACTAAACCACTAACCAAAGAGTACACACGGAGGGAGTCATGGCCCTAGATACATATGTAGCAGAGGATCGCCCTATCTGGAATCAATGGAAGGGGAGCCCATTGTTACTATGGAGGCTCAATGACCCAGCATAGGGGACTACTAGGGCAGTGGGGTCGGAGTGGGTGGGTGAGTGGGTTGGTGAGAGGAAGAGCTCCCTCATAGAAGTAGTAGGGAGAGGTTGGGATGGGGATTTGAGGAGGGGAAACAAGAAAGATGACATTTGGAATCTAAATAAATAAAATAACCAATTTTAAAAAGTAAAAAAAAGAATAAATAATGTTAAGTACATTTAAGTAGTAAATAGTGTACCTGGAAAAAAGTAAGTACAAAATATTTGAAGAAGAAATACATTCCTTGGTTATTATAAAATGTCAAATAAATCATAGACACTCTTTATAAGAGTAATATCAGAATAACACACTATGAGGCTGAAGAAAAGGCTGGATTACAGCACTTGCTGATCTTGCAGAGGACCTGGGTTCAGATTCTAGCACCCATGTCAGGAGGCTTGTAACTCCTTACAGCCTCAGATGTAGGGAATTTGTGGCCCTCAAGTGCACAAACCCACACATTGACACATCCATATACACAAAACTAAAAATAAATAAAATTAAAATGTGGTTTATAATAGAGCCTTATTACACTTTTGTGATAAAGACCTTAAGCATGGAAAATAGGAGGGGCTAGAGTTTTGAGTTTCAGACAAAGGTCTTGTCCCACATCATTCTAATAAGGAATGCTCACAGTCAATGGAAATGCTATGCATAGAGAAAACATCTGTACCATCAACATCATAAATGTATTCAATTCACAGGTTAATGCAACAGTAAATTCCATCCTAGAGACAATATGGAATTTTCTACAAAAGGAATTTAAAAAACATAATATTCTAATCAGAAAAAGGTATGCATTTGGGTGGGCAGGGAAGTGTGAAGATCCGGGAGGCATTGGAGAAGAAGAAACCATATATTCAGAATCTATTTTGTAAAAAATACATTTCAGTAATAAATAAATAAATATAAATAGCATAACTATAAAGGGCTTAACATGTGTAATTAAAACAAACCTTAAGTGATAATGATAAATCCAATATTGGAGTTAGAGGAGAATGAAGCAATATGACGTCATTAGTTGTTTTAGATATTAGAGAGATAAGAATGCAAGAATAAATAAATCAAATAAAATTTCACCCTTTAAAAATGTTGTTTTTTTTGTTTTGTTTTGTTTTGTTATTTTTTTGTTTTTGTTTTTGTTTTTTCCGAGACAGGGTTTTTCTGTGTAGTCCTGGTTGTCCTGGAACTCACGCTGTAGATCAGGCTGGCCTTGAACTCAGAAATCCTCCTGCCTCTGCCTCCCAAGTGCAGGGATTAAAGGCGTGCACTACCACTGCCAGGCTACAATGTGGTTTTAAAGCAAATATTACAAGATATTTAGAAAGACAAGTTATGGTATTGGTAATTGGGGTAACAATGATTTTTTCTATGAGTTTATAAATTCCAGAACAATTATAATGCCAAAGTTTAAGACTGCTTAAACACTTGTGCTTTAAAATGTAACTGCAATTGGTTTTTGGTTATTAATTGTTTCCATTCATGTCCACCTCAGAAGAAGAAAACTGGAATTTAACTTTAACATTAGCCTTTTTAATGCAGTTATTCTAGAAACACTGTTTTAGAGTAAGAGAGCTGTGATGCTTTTCATAAATCTGAATAAAATTTCTATGTACTTCATTGTATATAAAATATAGGTTATATCAGCATGAAGGTTTGCATATAGCTTATAATTGCATATATATAAATAAAGTAAAACTGAATTATAGAAATTTTACATATATAGATATATATGTTTATTTTGGGGCTTCCTCAACTCTTAATCTATCTGTATGTATACATATTTGTTGAAATGGAACAGCAAATTCTCTTTTGGCAGTCCTTAAAATGCTTTTCAATATGAATGCACAAATGTGACTGGAAAAAAAACATACATAAATAAATTTTATAAATCTAAGTCTTAGAAACTTGGAATAACAGGAAACCATGTGTGTCTGTGTGTATCTGATTTTGTATGTATGTATGTATGTATGTATGCATGTATGTATGTATCTGTGCATATGAGTGTGTGCATTTGTATATGTGTGTGTATTGTATATGTATGTGCATGTGTGTGTTTGTATGTTTATGTATGTGGGTGTGTGTGAGAATATCCAAGAAAGAGCTCTAGAAAATAAGTTCCCTTATTAGGGAGATACATAAAGGCAAAAAGACAGTGAGAAGAAGACTACAGTGATTTTATTAAGTGTCTAGGAATAAATAAACAAAAGTCCCTAACATAGTCAGTGCTGAATTTGAAAGCGCGGAAGACACTTGAATGGGAATATTACAACCTATTGAAACATGAAGTGTGTGATATTTTATAGTCTTACAATGCTAAGTTGTGTGGATCCAGTTTAAAATATTTAATCTAAAACCATCACGTTCAATTTCTAATTTTATTATTTCTACCAACAAAGTATGTTTAATTACAAGACAATAAACATAATGACATAGTCTGAATTTAGATTTTTTTAAATTCCTGGCTTAATAATGAACTCTGGGTTGTTTAAGCTATGTGAGCATCAGTAACTCTGTTACAGTGTTTTGGTAAGGTTATGTATATCCTAGGGTTACTGGAGCAATTATGCACAATACATATTATAAGGCACACTCACAATATTTACATAATATACACATACAATGTATATATCAACCAGACATGGTAGCATATACTGATAATCCCAACAGCTGTTAGTAGATGCATAGCAGATCTGCAATTCAATATCATCTTCAGCTTGGGCTACATGAAACAATATCACACGCACACACACACACACACACACACACATACACACACACCACAAGAAATCCCGTAAACCAAAAATTCAATAGACACAAATTCCCAATCTTAAAATGTCTACTTAATAAGTGTTTTCAACTTTTAGGGATACATTATGCTAATATTGATACTGATCAGGTCTCCATAGGAATCAAAGAGGAGAAGGAAAATCAGCTTTTGCCACAGGACATGCCACAGTCTGGATAAAAAAGATACGTTCACTGTACAAAGCCTCCAGCAGATTCCCATCCAGCTCTCTCCCTCTATTTGAGGATCAGTAATCTAAACACTTTCCCATTAATAGGCAGAATCGAGCTGATGATTCTATGGCACTCTTCATAAATTCCCTTAGAAGATGTTTCTTTATCCCTCTATATTTTTTGTCTCCATTTTCTCAGTAAAACAATAAATAAATTACAAGAGACATGAAATAATATTTGTTAGGAAAAATTACTTTTAGTTATCAAGTGGTATATCAAAATTATTTTCTCTTTGCCTGAGTAACCTTTTTTCCTATTCATTCAATTCCAGTTTCTGAGAGACTTCTAATTAGCTACCTGGGAAACAGACCTCTCTCTCTCCCATATTTTTGGCCACCTTATTAATCTTCTGGACTTGATCCAATGAAGTATTTATTCACAGTATTTTCTGGCCTATACTTGGTATTTCAAGGGCTGGCATTTCCATTGCTTGTCTCTGGACACTAATATTTAATCATATAATCATAGGAATTGGAGATGGATGAGACCTAACAGTTCATTCCCCATCTGCCTGCCAAAGCTGCGGCTGTTTTCTCTATCTCTTGGCATTGATTTTTTACAAAGCTGGTGATTTATCCACTAACATAATTTTAAATGCCATATTTTTGCACATAGATCAGGGATATCTGCTACTCCAACTTTCCCACTCGTTTGACAGCTAGTTTTGTTGGTTGATCCCACTAATAATTGTTCATAAATACACACATACACATATATATGTATATATGAACACACATCTTCCCCAAGTACCCACTTGTGATTACACACAGAATGCTCAAATCACTTGTGATTGTGGTCAGCTAAGTGCACCTGTTACTTCAATAAGCAAAGCACAAATCAAACAAATAGCTGGGACAGGAATGAATAGTCTATTCATTCAAAATTTCAGACCCACACTCCAAATACACTATCATCATGATTTTTCCCAATAAATGCATTCTCTATATTTACAAGTGCATTGAAAATTATTCTGCCTTTCTAAGGTTTTCTAAATAAGGTTTTCCACTGAAAAATTTGTACCATATTTTTCTGAGCTCTGGTTGTAAAAGAGTGCATTAGTAGTCAAATGCATAGTGATAAATGGATGAAAAGCATCAAAATCAGGAGATATTACATTTATCGCTAAACAGGTCTAGAAGATTTACATGTCTTCTTTATTTATTGTTAGACTTCCATGGTTGAAGAAATGACATTGAAACAACATTTAAGAAATTTCCTCATAATATTGAGTGATTCCGGTAATAATATTTGTTTTGCATTTATGTAACTTTTTCATGTATTTAAGCATAATCAAAATCAGAAGTGTTTGTGTGTGTGTTTGTGTGTGTGTGTGTGTGTGTGTGTGTGTGTGTGTGTGTGTGTGTACAGGAGATTGCAAGTCTAACCATACCCTAATGGTCCTCTGTTTTGACCATAACTGAAGACATTTGACTTAGGTTCAGTTACTCTTTCTTCTCCAATTCAATTGCTACTGTTCAGAGTTGAAATCCTGACACTGATTCACCTAAACCCATACCATATTAATCAGTTTTTTTTCTTTTTATTTTGTCCAAGCTATTTTTAATTTTATTAGATGTTTCCTTTATTTACATTTCAAATGTTATCCCCTTTCCTCATTTCCCTTCCTAAAACACCCTTTCCCCTCTCCCTCTCCCTGCTATCCAGCCTATCCACTCCCACTTTCCTGTCCTGGCATTCTCCTAAACTGGGGCAAGTAGCATTCACAGGAACAAGGGCCTCTCCTCTCATTGATGTGCAGCAAGCCCATACTCTACTACATATGCAACTAAAGCCATGGTTCCCCCATGTGTATTCTTTGGTTGGTGGTTTAGTTACTGGGAGCACTGGGGGCTACTGGTTGGTTCATATTTTTGTTCCTCAAATGGGTCTGCAAACCCCTTCACCTCCTTGGGTCCTTTCTCTAGCTCCTCCATTGGGGACCCTGTGCTCAGTCCAATGGTTGGTTGAGAACATTCACCTCTGTATTTGTCAGGCACTGGCAGAACCTCTCAGTAGATAGCTATATCAGGATTTTTATTTCTACAACCCAAAACACCTGAGATAACCAACTTTCAAAATGACTATTTGTGCTTTTAGATGTAGAAGCTTCATTATTGGATTGGGTATGTTCCCATGACTTTGGG
The DNA here is from genome assembly GCF_947179515.1 of Apodemus sylvaticus. Classification (NCBI taxonomy): domain Eukaryota; kingdom Metazoa; phylum Chordata; class Mammalia; order Rodentia; family Muridae; genus Apodemus; species Apodemus sylvaticus. The sequence goes on along the minus strand of NC_067473.1, from coordinate 136,572,467 downwards.
GACTACTTTGAAATGATGTGTCAAAGCAAAAGAACATGTGTTGCAGTAAAGGAAAAGACCAAAGGTATGCCCTCCCACTTAATACCAACTCTTGAAAGTAATCATTCAATATTTTCAATCTGGGGATACAGCTTATAACATATAGGTATTTGGGGGACATATAGTATTCAAATTATGTGCCGCTCTCATAATATACTGATCTAACTGACATCACAGACACACATGCACACATACACACACACACACACACACACACACACACACACAAATACACACTGTCTCTCGCACTCTCCTCTCTGTGTTTCTATCATCTAGACATCTCTCTGTCTCGGTCTCTCTGTCTCTCTCTGTCTCTGAAATGAACCATAGAATTTAAATCTGTTAAACTATCTGGTCACAGGTCTATTATCTCCCCGCCCAAATTACAACCACATAGATGATAATTGTTTTAACTCATAATAGCTTTCTTTGAACCTTTGCACTGCTTGTACTTTATAACTTCTAAATGAGATTATAGCAGATAAAACAAGAACTCATTATTGTTGTTCCAGAACTCTAGAAGCGTGTTTCCTATCCTTCCTGTAGATAGAAAGGTGGCCAGAGTGTGTAAAGTCACTTCTTAAAGTCATAAATAACACAAACATTTCTTCCCTAAGATTTATTTTTATTTAAAATTTTTTCATATACTATATTATGATTTTGTTTTTCCCCTCCTCTCATACCTCCAGAACCATTTCTCTTTCCCGTCTTCCTACCCACCCACCATTATGTTCTTTCTCTCAAAAGAAACGACAAAATACCACAGAAATGAAAATGAATGAAACAAGTAAAAAACCTAATAAGACAAAATTTAAGAAAAAAAAAAGCAAAAAAGAAACAAAAAGCTTCACCCTGAATATCCACCAACATGCATACAGGAAAAAATAAATAAAAAAAATCAAGGGGTTTTGTTTTCAGTTGGTCATCTGCTCTTGGGCTGGGGTCTGTTCTGGAGTGAGGATGATACAGCATGCCCCACTCCATTGGAGACAAAAAAATTACTTTTGTCAGGAAGTATTAATTAATTACAAACCACTTCTCAGTTAGTACCCTGTATCTATCACACAGTAACTAAGTATCTAAATAACTAAGTATCTAAAACACAGTAATATATCTAAGAATTACAGTAACAGGTTTTGTCCTAGGCCCATGAACTGTTTGGAGTGAACCTTGCATGTATTGTACCTGGTTCCACAGTCTTCTTGAGATCATATGTGCTTTACTACAGCAGTTTTGAAAGACCCTGTTTCTCGTAAGTTATCACCTTTGGTTCTTAAAATCTTTCCTCTTCCGACATCCCTAATCCTTCAGCAAATGATTTGATAAAGAAAACTCATCTTCAACACTGAGTACTCTAAAATCTTACAATCTTTGCACACTCTCCAGTTTTGAGTCTCTGTAATAATTATCAACTACTTTAAGAAAATTCTCTGATAAGGGCTTAGTAAGACAGTGATTTATGGATATGGAAATATGTCATAAGGACTTTTTGTGTTATATTCCTTTAGAAGAATCACAGTAACACGTTTTGTCCTAGGCCCATGAACTCTATAGCCTTGGGTTCTTGTTCACTTACTCAGTGTCTGATGCAACTTTAACTGATGGAGTGGGCCTTTAAAAATGGTTTCTTGTTCTCATAATATTTGTATTCCTATTGCACAAGTGTATCTTTCAGAGAAGACTTTATTGTAGGTCACAGAGTTTGTAGCTTTGTGTATACTTTTTTTCTCCAGTAGCATGCAAAGTAGCTTCTAGCACTATGAGCACTAGTAAGTAAGAGTGAAACATTTAGTTGGGCACTGTCCTGAGTTCCTCATATTCAATAAGATAAATAAGTTGAGTCTTCAGCAATTGAAAACAATAGCCTTGGTGATAGCCTGGAATGTTTGGAACCAGTGACTCAAACAGATGTAACCAGCACCTGGCATTGGATCCTCTAGTTGGTGGCATAAGATGCCTAATTGTCAATATTGAAGCTTCTTAAAATGTAGACATATAAGAAAGGAATCTAAAGTTATCACATAATGAGGGAGATACTGCGCCAACTGGACCTACTGGTTCTTTTCACCTTCCTTAGTCATTCCTCCTTCTTGTTCTGCTCAATGTAAACTTATAATCCAGCTATTCCATTATAAATTTTCCAGAATTGGGTTTCTTTATTATGAAAAAAATCATCTTTCTGCTTCTTTAATCATTTTAAATATTATTTCTTTTCTGCCTTCATATCTTCCAAAATATGCTGGTCAAGCAAAATAAATATCATCAGCATTTTTAAAAAGACAAATATCAATTCATAATAGATAAGCATGCCTGATATACTTGTATGTTCTATTGATAAGTTCATGTTAATATATATTGTGTTTATGCGGTGTATAATAACAACATGTCATTACACAGTCACCAATCCTAATTACCCACCAACTGTGTAAGCAATTCTTTAATGAATGCTGAAAAAATATTTACTGTTAATTCAGTATCCCAGGTACTGAGGACAATTTAGTAACAAATAAGTATGAATCATGTTCTCAAAATTATGTTTGTTATAGAAGAAGTAGTTGTCGAAGAATCAAGAAAACATAGTATATAATCTCAGGCCAACCTCTGGATATGGGCTCTACAGGTTGTCTCTCCTCTTTGTTCAGTATTTCAGCTAATGACATCCCTGTTGGGTCCTGGGAGCCTCTTGCTTTCCTGGCATCTGGGACTATCTAGTGGCTACACCTAGTTCCTCATCCCCAACTTGTGCACATCTCCATTCAATTTCTTGATCCTCTGTACTTCTCCCACACCTTTCTATCTCTTTCCTTTCACACCTGATCCTGTTCCCCTTTTCCCTCCCCCTTCTTCTCCCTCCTATGTCCCTCCCTCCATCTACCTCCAGAGATTATTTTGTTTCCCCTTCTAAGAAAGATTGAAGCATCCATGCATTCAGTAGAGGAATGGGGCCACCCACCCATTTAAAAAATATTAACACAGAGTTGTTCCTACCTAAAGGAAATGCAGGGACAAAGAGTTGGAAGAGACTTTGAAGGAAAGGCCATCCAGAGACTACCCCACATAGGGATCCATCCCATCTGCAGATCCAAGACCCAGACATTATTGCTGATGCAACAAAATGTTTGCTGACAGGAGCCTGGTATGTCCATCCTCTGAGAGGCTCTACCAGAGCCTGACCAATTCAGATGCAGATGCTCACCGCCAACCATCAGACTGAGCATTGTGACCCCAATGAAGGAGTTACAGGAAGGACTGAAGGAACTGAAGGGGATTGCAACCCCATAGGTTGCAATATCAATAATATCAGCAATATCAACAAACCAGACCACCAAGAACACAAAGGGACTAAACTACCAATCAAAGAGTAGACATGGAGGGACCTATGGCTCCAGCCTTATATGTAGCAAAGGATTGCCTTATCTGGCATCAACGGGAGGGGAGGCCCTTGGTCCTGTGGAGACTTGATGCCCCAGCCTAGGGGAATGCTAAGGCAGTGAGGTAGGAGTGGGTGGATGAGTTGGGGAGCACCCTCATAGAAGCAGGAGGGACGGAGAATAGTACAGGTGTTTTGCAGAGGGGAAACTGGGAAGGGGACATTATTTGAAATGTAAATTAATAAAATAACCAACAAAAAATCTCAAGCAAAAATGTCAGTATATTTCAGGGTATGTTGAGGATACCAAGAAGGAAAATTGCATTCCATAGTTTCATGTACCGATAAATATAGATTCATGTTTATAAGCAGGCTGTGTTGTTTTAGAATATGATAAATTCTGAACTTTCACATCACCTATGTATATTCTGCTCTGTGCTCTAATACGTAGCTCACTTCCTATGCATACTGTAATGTAAATGCTTAGAAATGAGATGTATGATGCTCCTTTAGGAACAGTTACTAAATTGTTGGAACATTGTTTAGTATAGAAATAAATGTTTTTATAAATGTTTTGACTTATAAACAACTTAAATTATGAATGACAAAATATGGCTAAAGAATCAATGGTAAGTAATACGTACATGAGGATGATAGACCATTTATTAAAAATATTTCCATCCCCTGATAGTTTGATGCTTTATGTCATCAAATAATTATAATGTTGTATAAATAATAATTTATTATTTGTATGACATGAGTCGCATGTATGTGTGTACATGCAGATTATATATTTATATCTAACTTCTAATTAGGTACAAAGTCTTGCTTAGGTATTGTTCTAATCAACAGCTCAATTACTGGTATATAGCACCATACCTCACTGTGAGTGATTTTAAAAATTGTGTGTGTGTGTGTTTGTGTGTGCATGTGCACATGCACACACCACACATATGTGCACATGTGCCTACGTTTGTGTGATATGCACAGGTTGATTCATGCCATAGATTTGTATTTTATGGACACAACCATAAGGAGTCAGATTTGTGTTTTATGGACGACAACCCTAAAGAGTCAGTATTTTTCTTCTACCTGTGTGACCTGGGGATTTTGAGGTCACAGATTAGTATCTCACATGACTGAGATACCTTGCTAGCCCAAGGTCTTCTGTTTTTGTTTTTTACATTTCAAAGTTAATATACATGAATTACTTGTGTTTTTCTGCAGCAAATTGGTAGAAAAATACTCAGAAATGCTTAATGCTGGAGCACTATTTTGCCAATAATTCAATATACATCCCCTCCTTCTCTGCACCATATTCTCCCAGGCCCCTTGCGAACCATGCCTTCCATCTTTATTTCCATAGCAATATTACCTTTTCTCAATTATCCCATTTTCATTACAAACCTTGATATATAGAAAGTAAGTCTGGCTCCCTTTCTCATTTATCTTACATAAACTTCCTTTGGCACATTTCCTCTTCTAAATTAAATTTATAAGGAACATTTTGAGTTCATGAATAACACAAATAGGATTTTTATTACACTTCGGTGTATATATAGATTAATTTGGAGAAATATCCTTATCTTTTTAATATTAAATCATTTCATTCACAATACAGCTTAGTTCACCTTTTATTTAAATCTTCTTTTATGCCCTTTAGTTAAAATTTACAGTTTTCTTCATACCACCCTTATGCTTATTTTTACTAGGGTAATCTTTAAGAATTTTATAGGTTTGTTGCAATTGTGAAGCAGATCTTATCTTTTATTGTATTGTCTTTCCTTTGTAAGCATACAATAACTTTACAGAAAACTTCGTTCTGCTGTTTTCTGATGGTGATGGCATTTTCTTCTTCCTTTCTAATATTTACACAACTTATTTCTTATTATTTTGTTCTAATATTTGTACATTTCAGTCTTCACTAGTTTTGGCTCAGTGGACACTTTAGGGTTGATGTACAATGGTGATTACAGACCTGATAATAATCTCACTTTCCTTGCTGCTAATGAAAAGAGAAATTTCTTCATCTTCCTTTGATAAAATGAGCTGTTTCACACAGAATTTTCTGATGAATACAAAGGTGTCCCTTTCTATTGTGGCATGCTAAGAGCTTTATTGACTTTTAGGGATGATTTGTAGAGAAAAAATGATAAAACCATTTAAAAATAATCTTCTGTGTCCCTCCTTCAATAATTGAGTATCTTGGACACGACTAGTTTACATTTAGACATTCAAAACCTTCATTGAGATGAACAGCACATGGTTGATAAGGATAGTGCATCACTTTCAGGCTCTGCTCTAATTCATCTCCCAATATTTTAATGAGGATAAGAACATGTGTGCTTAGTAGTGTAACTGTCCCGCATTTTGCTCTCACTACTTCATTTTGAATGCAGATGACTTTTTTCTTTCCTATTTTGTTCTCATTTCTACAAAGTCAATTTGGGAGTATTGTACCTTGATGTAAGATCTGAACCACATATAGTATGAGATATTTTTATAACTCACATAAATTATTGAATTTTAACACCACTTTAATAAGAAAATATTACAATGCCTTTTAAGATTGTGTTGCTCATCTCATTAAAATCACCAAAGATTATAATTATGGCATTATGTGTGTCGTGCTGCTTTGTCACATATATATATAAGATTTTGATAAGTCCTCTTAAATTTATTTATACAATGCCAGATTTTTACTTCTTATATATTTTATAACTTCTTTTATTCATCTCCAAACAAACTTTATCTCCTTGTTTTTTTAAACTCTGCAAACTCAGTTCCTTCATCCCCCTTAGAGAGAATTTGTTCAGAGAAGAAAAGTTTTTACTTTTTCTCTTTCAGAAACTTTAAAGGTGAGATTTTTTCTCTCTCTAGTTGCAGAAGACACATCTCTAGTCTGAGCTCAGGTCTTACATGTCTCACTGAACACCTTACTCAAGGAATGGGCACACTTTAGCAGTTTTCTTTTTCTTACCTACCACACTTATGTTTTTTGCAGTGTAATTGGATAACTTAGGAAAAAAGTCATGAATTCTGTGACAAATTCACTGAAAAATTTCCAATTACACCAATGTTCTTTACTGTACCTTCTTTCCATGGTGAGTTTTCTTTTTTTTATTGATATATTTTTTATTTACATTTCAAATGATTTCTCCTTTTCTGGGTCCCCACTCCCCGCAAGTCCCATAAGCCCTCTTCCGTCCCCCTGTTCTTCCATCCACTCCTTCCCACTTCCCTGTTCTGGAATTCCCCTATACACTTGCACTGAGTCTTTCCAGAACCAGGGGCCACTCCTCCATTCTTTTTGGACATCATTTAATTTGTGGATTATGTCCTGGGTATTCAAAGTTTCTAGGCTAATATCCACTTATCAGTGAGTGCATACCATGATTGATCTTTTGAGACTGGTTTACCTCACTTAGTATGATGTTCTCCAGCTCCATCCATTTGTCTAAGAATTTCATGAATTCATTGTTTCTAATGGCTGAATAGTACTCCATTGTGTATATATACCACATTTTTTGTATCCATTCCTCCGTTGAAGGAGACCTAGGTTCTTTCCAGCTTCTGGCTACTACAAATAGGGCTGCTATGAACATACTGGAGCATGTATCCTTATTGCATGCTGAAGAATCCTCTGGATATATGCCCAGGAGTGGTATAACAGGGTCCTCAGGAAGTGTCATGCCCAATTTTCTGAGGAACCGCCAGACTGATTTCCAAAGTGATTGCACCATCTTGCAATCCCACCAGCAGTGGAGGAGTGTTCCTTTTTCTCCACATCCTTGCAAACACCTGCTGTCTCCTGAGTTTTTGACCTTAGCCATTCTGACTGGTGTGAGGTGAAATCTCAGGGTTGTTTTGATTTGCATTTCCCTAATGATTAATGATGTTGAACTTTTCTTAAGGTGTTTCTCAGCTCTCCAAAGTTCTTCATGTGAAAATTCTTTGTTTAGCTCCGTACCCCACTTTTTAATGGGGTTATTTGGTTCTCTGTGTTCTACTTTAGGAATCTGTATTTCATATTATTTCTTTTGGCACTGTTTTCTCATATCTTGGTTAAGTGACACAAGGACTAGACCCAGATTTGATACATTCTAGCCACGAACTTCTAAGTAACAGGTATCTAGATGTCCCAGGAGATTTTTGGGCTATGCAACATCTCTTATTCTTCCCAGTTCTCATGGTTTTTAAGTCTTCCCCCATTACTTTTATTCTCAGTCTTGCAGTCAGTGAAGTCCTTTTCTGGCCATTGATAATAGTTTCCAGTGAAATCTTTTGTGCCCCTGAGACCTCTGAACTGAAGCTTCTACCAGTCATAATTCTGCCAATGTTTTGAGCTTCATCATTCCATCTATATCTAAAATATTCCAATTCTTTTTCTAAAATCTTTCATCTACCGAGTCCTCAACAGAAGTGGCTACAACACTCAACTTAAAATACTCTAGACCGTCTCTAGGTTGCCCCTACATACTTTTACATACTCTGCATGTTATCCAATTCAGATTCAGATACAATTATAATAACATCACTCATAGTTAGCAGTTTTATTTTCCATGTTAGTAGGTTTTTTAATTACCATAAATACCTAAGACAGTACAGTTTTACAAAACTTTGTTTATTCAGCTCATTATACTTAGGGTACATTACCACAGTTCTGGCATGAGATCAGCTCTGATGAAGGACACCTTGTCTTCCTCACACATAGTAGTGGTGTGTGTGTATGTGTGTGTGTGTGTGTGTGTGTGTGTAAGCTTCCTGTTGCCAAAGACAATTAAAGGAGGTTGAGGCATGGGGTTTGGTCTTCTAATAACAATCACATGTACACTATCTACATTCATTATAAAGAGAGCTTCCATAATAGCTGATTGGAATTATTCTATCAGATCATATCTGTTAAAGGTCCATACCACATTTAACATCACCATACTGTAATGTTAAAGCCTCTAACACATAAAACTATGAAAGACAAATTATATAAGAAACACAGCAAGTATGTACATAGACATGGCATCAAACATGGCACATGCAGTCATAAACTGTCATGGTTGGTTTGAACCATCTCTGTTATATTGTAGTATTGTTGATTCAAATTCTAGGACATATGAGGTGGGAAATGGAAATGCTACCTTTAGGAAAACATAAGGTGAAAGGGTGTTGAAGAGTTGACTTCAAGATCTACTGAGACTATCCACTTAACTATCTAATTTATCTAATTCATCTATATGAAAATCCAAAGGATATCAAAGAAAAGACACAAATATTTAAGTTACTGATGAAACTGGCTCCTAACTACCTATACTTCATCGTTGAAGTAATAAACTTTTCTCTAATTCATTCATTCTGTCTTTCATTAGTTTTCAACTCCAGGTCTTGTATGTTTTCTGCTGACATGAAATTCAGAATCTTGACAAGGATAACCCAGAACTTCTGATTCTCCTGCCTCTGCCTCCCAAGTGCTGGGAGGCAGATATCTACCACCATATCCCATTTATGATGTGCTGGGAATTATAACCAGGACATTGTGCATGCTTAGCAAATATTCCACTCACTAAGCTACAACCCCAGCTAAATATAGTATAATCTCTACTTTAGAAAAATCATTATTTTTTATTTTATATTTTATTGAAAATCAATGCTTCTTTTAAAAAATACACCCATACCAAAGTTTCTCCTCCCTCTACTCCTCCCTGTTCCCTACATCCATGGTTTTCCTCTTCCCAAGATCCACTTCCCTTCAGTTTCCTCTTCAGAAAAGAGTAGGCCTCCAATAGATGACAGCAAACAGAACAAAAACTAGTAAAATTAGAGAAGGCAAAAGAGCGCATGTAAAGACTATAAAAGGCAACACAATAAAAGGAAAAGAGTCTCAAGAACAAGCAAATGAGTCAGAGATAACACTAGCTACCAATACATTATTTGAGGTGAATATTTTCTTTTAAAGTCTTATTTTTCTTTATATTGATCTCCTTTATGTAAGTTCAGATTCTTAGAGACACAACAACTTTCTATACTACAAAGCATTCTCATGGTATAGTACAAACACCACACACACACACACACACATACACACACACATATGTGTATGTGTGTATATATATGTATGTATTTATGAATGTATGTATATGTATGTGTATGCGTATGTGTATGTGTATATGTATATATAAACTTCTTTTTGCCATGAGATCAAGAAAGAGCAAATAGTCTATCTTTTAAGGTGATATCATTGCCCAGTCTTCATGAATCTGCTGGCATCCATGAATTGCTGATATTATGAAAGCAGTTATCAAAGAGACCTTGAAAATTGCTCAAGCAATAATTAAGTACATGTCTGAAGGATCTATTGTTTATTTAATGCCAAACCATGTCAGCTAGGACATTTAGGCTAAAATGTAATCATCTACATGAAATTAAAGATTGTTAAAAAGAACAGCTTCAGAAAATTCTTCCTCTAGAAATATGACTACTACATCACTCAAAAGCTAAAATGTGCTATTAACCAGAAGAGTTTCTTTCACAATACCTTTCTTGCCTCTGGAAAGATTTATGTCCATCCTGGTTGACTTTTTGTTTTGTTGTTGCTGTTTTTCATTTCTATTGATTCTTGGTATATGTCTGTAATCATAGTTTTGTACTTAAGCATATGTTCAGAGGTTGTTTCTTATTTAATTGCTGGTTAGTTTTTTAGCTTTTAAATTTTTCAATATGCTTCATTATAATTCAATAATCTCTGTTCCAATCACATGCTCAAATATATTCTATATCACAAATACTACTGCATATCCAACCATATCCCTTCTTTGTAACATCTCAACATTGTGCAATGACTTCACAACCAAGATAGCCTGATATTTAAACTGTGTCCATAGAAACTAACAGTGCTTTAGGTCCATAGCCATTTGCATATCCAGGATTCATCACATGGCCCTATTGCATTGAGTTAAGTGAATGGATGTAATGGTTTAGAAATATTGTCTAATGTCTACCTAGAAGTTAGAATTACAGAAAGAACTGAAAAGCAAGAAATTAGCAGTATTTCACTCACTGTTTTTTTTTTTTAATGTTCAGGGTGTTTGTAATATGCAACTTCTCTTGGAAAAATTGCTTCAGAGTTAAAAATTAAGCAAACAGATTGGGTTCTTTCTATTTAGGGGGACCATGATTATAAAGTACTTATGTCCTCTTCATTTTAATCCACAGCATCTTTTTCTCCCTGCTTTAATAGGTTTCAATAGATATTGATGATGTTTGCAGATTCACATGGAAAAGATGCAATGAATGACAGAAAGTAGAGAAGTGGAGAAGAAGCCTGCCATTATTCCTCCTCCTTCACTTACAGCCTGGGCTAAACTTGCCTTTCACCTCTACAAGACAAGCTATTTATATGCAATATCCTGCATAAATAATACTGAAGGAGGAATATTTGAATGTACCACTGAATACAAAAGAGTGTCATCACTAGAGAGATAATTTATGAGTGGAATAGTAAGGGACATAAGCCATCATTTAACTTTATACCATGATCTTTGTTCAGACTGCTGCAAACTCCTCTTCAGAAAGAGTCCATTAATTATGAGCAAGAAAGAAAAGGGGGGCTTTAGTGCTAGAAAACATACCTTCCATACTTAACTATATGCTTTTATATGCACATTTATAATACATACTTTGTTAGCTCAAATTATTACAAGCTCATGAACCATGAAGAGAAATGAGCAATAAATAAAGGCCAATGTATCCTTTGATAGAATGTTCCCATGTCAGAGCACATAAATTGTCTTCTATTCACAAGGAGTTTAGATATCTTCTAATTATTGAGATGTAAATACTGTATAACTTTTAAAATTTATATTTTAAGATACTTATAGAGCTTTGATACTATCATCTATCTATCTATCAATCTATCCAACATCTATCTATCTATCTATCTATCTATCTATCTATCTATCTATCTATCTTCAGAGTAAGTTATTATTGATATACAATTCAATGAAATCTCCAGAAAAGTATACAAGTTAGTGCCAGCTAGCATTTACTTAGTATTTTCTATTGTCAAATTCTTCTTAGTATTTTAGTATATTAATGTTTCTAAAACTTGTAATTTCCTACTAACATCAGAAAGAAGGAAACTGAACAGAGAGAGGATAAGTGACTTATCTCAAGTCAAACAGCCTAGAAATATTAGAAATGGAATTTTTAAAAAAAGAGTTTAAATTTATTTTGGGTGCAATATATTCTACCCAAATGTAAGTTTGTGCACTATGGATGGCTAGCACCCATGGAAGCCTCAGGAAGGCACCTGATTCTCTGAACTGTAATTATAAATTGTTTAAACAACTGTGTGGGTGTTGGGAAGTAAACCCAGGTCCTATGCAAGAGAACCCAGTGTTCTAACCTTTTGACCTATCTGTCCATTCTCTATGCAAATAAAGATTTGAACCAGACAGTTAAGACTTCCAAGTCCCTTCTCTTATATATTGTGGTACTCTATTCCTGATTCAGAACAGCCATAAAGCAAGTATTATCTTAGGAGTATTTGGAAACATTCACAGCCTTCATATCTGAAGCATATTTTGTGATATAGCCTATCACTGCAGAAGCTTTGTTAATATCATGGAAAAACTAACATATGGATTTAACAGGAAGTGATAAGCATGGAAGGGGGCAGTGACCAGTTGTGAAATTTAACAGTGACTGTACAAAGAGTTAGACTGAAACTCAATAAACAAAATGTTGTTTACCATGGAAACATCATAGTGGTCAATGGTTCTTGGTAGGGATTAAGAATCAGAAGTAGACAGTAACTAAAAGTCAGGGATGTATGGAATTGCAATCATGAATACTACGTGAAAGGGGGTGCTTCTAACAACCACAGGAATACATAAGTGGTTGTTTAACCTAAATTACAAAAACTGGGACAGGAATAGTTGCATTTAAAGAAGAAAGCAGACAGAATTCTATCCCTCTCATAGGGGATAAAGATATCAGGCAGAAGGATAAGGCAGGCAATCCCAAAGGGAGAAGGAAGGAGTTCACTGTAAATACACTGTGAACTTAAGCCATGTATTTGATGCTTATCAAAAAGAATGTTTGGGACTATATTTTTATGTCCTTAAAATGTTTGTGCTTAATATGGACATATTGTGTTTGTTCATTGGTAGTTGCAGAGATGTTGCAAATAAACATACAATGGGATTTCATCGCTTTTTTTTTCAGATGTGACATAGAGGCTAGGCATGTGGAATTATGAAAATTTAAGAACCATGAGTTTAAAATTACCAAAACAGCATTTTGAGTGAGTCAAATGCATGAGTTGATGGAACTGAGGGGCTATAATAAAAAACCATCCTGCAAGAGCCAGGTAGGGTAAATGATAGTCACTCACACAGGGCCTAGTGGCCAAGTATTTGGTTAAGCATGATACAGAGCAACAATAAGGGTTACACTGTGGAAATACATGCTTGGTAATTTGCAAAAATGAAAAACTTTGATGGCTTTCCATTACAATGATTCAGAAATATGTTAGATAAGAAAACATAGAAGCTTTGAAGTAGATCTAAATCTTCTTAATATGAATACTTGAGAATTTCTATGTCCATCTAGGGTAAGCCATAGCTATTGTATCTACCCTTTAGCTACTACATTCATGTGAGTAGTTATGCATCTCTCTGAGTGGCAGCAGTTTGCTTTCTGTAAGCTTTGAGTCATGTAGCATCTTGTCCACAGATAATCTTTGGTAGGTCTTCAATGTAAAGAACATGCTGACAAGCACATTCCAAATGGAATTCATTTCATTTCTTCTCTTTTCTTTACCATGCACCTGTGCTCCGCATCTCAATGAAAGTGTCCAGATCATAACATGTGCTTGTCATGGAGGCAGTCTCTTCCCATCTATAGTGTCAGACCCTGCATGTGACAGAGACAAATATATCCTGTTCACCTTTGGTAAGTTCATAGTAATACCTAAAATAATTTACCTTTGTCTTTTCTGTTGTCCTATGAGTTAATATGTCATAAATAGTAGACCATAGTTACCACACAGCTAAAACATGTCCTGATTCCTTATTGTTATGAAATTCCTCTGAAAGAATACTTAGGACACAGTTCTCCTGTCACCCAATTGCTTTGGTTCTCAGCTTTGCTCTTCCCTATTTGCTCACCCAATTTCTTCTTGAATTTTTCTTATTATCATATTGGCTAGTTAGAACCCACTGGGCATGATACGTGATATTTAAATATGTATATCTCAAACCTCAGGATAATCCATTAAGTCAAATACTACTGAAATCATTAGTTTTTTCCCTATCAAGATACAATTCACTGAGTTAAAATCTTTTCCAACCTGACAAACAACTAAAAAAATCAGAGAACCTCTTGCCAGACTTGTAGTTTTACCTTCTAAGCTATTCTGCAACTTTCTTCTTAATGCCAGTTGTGGAAACAGTTGGGGAGGGGAGAAGGTATGGGATATGGAACAGTCAGAGGGCAGGCTGGGGTGGCAGGTTGGAAATAAAATATGTACTGTATAAACATAATTCATTAATAAAAAGTATGTTGTACACACTAGTTGATTCATTTATTAGTGTTTCTGAATTAATTAATTAATTAATTCAGTCGGTCAGTCAGTCTCAGCCTGTTAACTTACTTGTATATTTAATACGTAGTCACTCATTCTTGTCTGTTTAACATGTATTATTCAGAGTAGATCCAGGTCCTTATGAAGCATATAGTTCAAAAAATACAAACATTGACCCCAAATACTTCCAAGGCCTGTGTAAGTAACAACCCTGAATGTAATCACTACCGTACAATCCTAATGACAATAAATATCCTTCTTTAATTAAAGAAATGAATTTCTTCTTCTGAAATTCCTTTCCTTTTCCTCTATTAAAAATATGTCATCTTTAAATATTTATATAAACAACTTCCTATAACTTCACCACTGAAATTCATACTTTTTATCATCCTTACAGATAATATTTTATTAATCCCCTCTACTGTGCACATTATCTTGTATTAAATCCCTTCTATAATTTTCCTGTAATCTGTCATCCTTCTAGTTCCCTTAGAAGTTTTTCAATATCTTACATGGATGAATAAAGAACAAGTTAATGTCTGTGAGCTCCTGTAAATTACATAACTTTTTAAAACATGCTAATGATGTATTTATCTGGTTTACCTAGTAACAAAAGTAAACTCCCTGGGAGGGTGTTCCCATTGTCATTTACAAAAGGAAACTTTTGTCTCATGCATAAGACTTCATATTTAACCTGTTAGGTGGAGAAATCTATGCATATAATATTACATATATTATCTATTCTTTCATCATTTTCTCTTCCCTATGGCCATATGAATCCTACCATCCTAAAGAAAACTCCAGTAAGTGCATAGCTTTAAAACCATTCTATGTCCCTAACTCATTAATTTTGCAAACTGCCCTCTGAAACCCACTAGAAAACTTCCTGATATCGAAGTGACAGCTCATATTTTCAAAACGTATTTCAAACAGGATTGAAATGTAAATAAAAAATATATCGAAAAAATCAAAAAAATAAATAAATAAAGTTAGCACACACACACACACACACACACACACACACACAAAGAACAGCATACATAAGGCAAATGGATGGAATTGGAAAATATTATCCTGAGTGAGGTAACCCAGTGACAAAAAAACAAACAAACAAAAAAAAACAAAAAAAAAAACAAAAAAAAACCCAAAAAAACAAAACAAACAAACAAACAACAACAAAAAAAAAAAACACATGGTTTGCACTCACTGATAAGTAGATACCAGCCCAAAAGCTCGGAATACCCAAGATACAATTCACAGACCATATAAAGCTCACCAAAAAAAAGAAGAGCAAAATGTGGATGTTTCAGTCCTTTTTAGAAGAGGGAACAAAATACTCAAGGGAGGTAGAGGGTGGGAGGAAATTGGGAGGAAAAGAGGAGTTGGAGGGGAAAAGGGGTCAGGATCAGGTATGGGAGAAGGGGATGATATACAAAGGGTCAGGAATTTGAATAGAGCTGTGTAGCAATGGGAGATTGGAAACTGAGGGTAGTCACCAGTAAGTCCCAGAAGCCAGGAAAGCAAGAGGCTCCCAACAACCAAAGGAAATGAGATTAGCTAAAATGTTCAACAAAGGGGAGGGAGAACCTGAAAAGACTATATTCAGAGGTTAGATAAAGCCCCTGGTTGGGGGAAGAACCCACCCAATCATCTCCAATGTTTCAATCCAGAATGGCTCCTGACTACAGGAAATACAGGAACATAGTATGGAGCAGAACCTGAAGGAAAGGCTATCCAGAGATTGCCTCATCAATGGATTCATCCCATATACAGACACCAAACCCAGACACTATTGCTGATGTCAAGAAGGGCTTGCTGGCAGGAGCCTATTACAGCTGTCTCCTGGGAGGCTTTGCCAGAGCCTGACAAATACAGAGGCAAATGTTCACAGCCAAACATTGGACTGAGGACAGAGAACCCAATGGATGACTTAGAGAAAGGATTGATTGAGCTGAAGGAGTCTCCAACCCCATAGGAATAACAACAGTATTGACCAACCAGATCCCCCAGAGCTGCCAGGGACTCAAATACTAACCAAAGAGAACACATGGAGGGACACATGGCTCTAGCTGCATATATAGCAGAGAATGGCATTGTCTGGCACCAATAGGAGGATAAGCCCTTGGTCCTGTGAAGCCTTGACTACCCAGTATAGGGGAATGCCAGGGAGATGAGGCTGGAGTGGGTGGGTGAGGGAGCACCCGTATAGAAGCAGGGGAAAGGGTTATGGGATAGGGAGTTTCCAGAGGGGAAACTGGGAAAGGAGATAACATTTGAAATGTAAATACATAAAATATCCAATTAAAAAAGAACAGCATACATAACAAGTGAACCTAAGCAAATAAGAATTTGTACATGTTATCAAGAGCACAGAGAAAGCATCTTTGGGTATTTTCTATACTAATTACAGTTAATTCCATTTTCTTACTTTTAAAATTACCCTAGTCAAGATAACTGCCTAAAACAGATCCTGACACAAGGTATGCATTCAATTAGCTTATTTTGGATATTTCAATAAGTGCTTGAGAGAAAATACAATGTTCAAGGAAAGAAGCTGATTTAAATCTGTAACTGACAGGACTGTTACAAAATCAGTAATTTAGTGATATTTTAGTGATAAATTAGTAATTTACTGCCATATTTATGACGAAAATTTTATCTCTCAAAGTAAGGGTTGATCTGCAGTAGTATATGGAATTATTGGATGTCAGCCATTTGCTGTGGCCAAAAATATATCTTAAGCAAATCATTGTAGTATATGAGTCATTGTGCTTGAGAAGAATGACTGTGGGAAAAGGTGGGAAAGGGAGTGGGCCTGCCATCTGCTTAAGCTTCATGAAAACAATGGACAAGAAGGTTTGATGTAAATGTTGTACTCACATACTTGGCACAAAGAACGTATTTTGCAGACTAAAGTAGCATAATGCACAGTGAACAATAATTATATTTTATCAGAGCAAATTTGGAAAAGTTAGTCAGAAAGTTTGGATTTGTAGTTTACCTAAACCCTATTCATCAAAGAAAGATCATCCAAGTTCTCTGATGTGACAGAGTTAAGTATAGTTGTGACTTACTTTTGTTATACATTTGTATTGGTGTTCTATAGTTACTTTGTTAAGTTGCACACTTTAGTAGTTTAATATAACTGTCTTCCCATAGTAATAAAAGCAAGATGTTGAAAGGATCATTCTTTCACAACCACCAGAAAGGGAATCCTTTCTTCATCTTGCTAGATTTGGATGGTTAACTGTAGCATCCAATTTGCCTGTGATTGTGGAATTAGGTTATCAATAATAAATTACTCCTCTACATTATAATGGGTTATATCCACAAGATTTCTAAATAATTGTCATGTTCTTAGACATAGGAACTTTAATATAACCGTTTTGTTATATTTTGATAACAATATCCCTGAAGTTAAAGGGAGGAACAAACTTGGTTCAGGGTATTATTAGCAGGAAGAGGAGGAAGAGGGGGAGGAGGAAGAGAAAGAGGAGGAGTAATAGTCGTAGTAGTAACAGTGTCCATTGTGTTTCCATCCCATCACTCTTTTTCATTATATTATTTTATTTGATATATTTTTATTTACATTTCAAATGATTTCCCCCTTTCTGGCTCCCCACTCTCCGAAAGTCCCACAAATCCTCTTCCCTACCCCTATTCCCCCATCAACCCCTTCCCATTTCCCTGTTCTGGGATTCCCCTAGACTGCTGCACTAAGTCTTTCCAGAACCAGGGGCCACTCCTCCATTCCTCTTGGACATCACTTAATATGTGGATTATGTCTTGTGTATTCCATGTTTCTAGGCTAATATCCACTTATCAGTGAGTGCATACCATGACTGATCTTTTGAGACTGGGTTACCTCACTTAGTATGACGTTCTCCAGCTCCACTCATTTGTCTAAGAATTTCATGAATTCATTGTTTCTAATGGCTAAATAGTACACCATTGTGTATATATACCATATTTTTTGTATCCATTCCTCTGTTGAGGGACACCTGGGTTCTTTCCAGCTTCTGGCTATTACAAACAAGGCTGCTATGAACATAGTGGAGCATGTGTCCTTATTGCATGCCAGGGAATCCTCTGGGTATATGCCCAGGAGTGGTATAACAGGGTCCTCTGGAAGTGTCATGCCCAGATTTCTAAGGAACTGCTAGACTGATTTCCAAAGTGGTTGTACCTTCTTGCAATCCCACCAGCAGTGGAGGAGTGTTCCTCTTTCTCCACATCCTTGCCAACACCTGCTGTCTCCTGAGTTTTTAACCTTAGCCATTCTGACCAGTGTGAGGTGAAATCTCAAGGTTGTTTTGATTTGCATTTCCCTAATGACTAATGATGTTGAACATTTCTTAAGGTGTTTCTCAGCCCTCCAAAGTTCTTCATGTGAAAATTTTTTGTTTAGTTCCATACCTCACTTTTTAATAGGGTTATTTGGTTCTCTGGGGTCTACCTTCTTGAGTTCTTTGTATATATTAGATATTAGCCCTCTGTCAGATTTAGGATTGGTGAAGATCCTTTTCCAATCTGTTGGTTGACATTTTGTCCTTTTGACAATGTCCTTTGCCTTACAGAAACTTTGTAATTTTATGAGGTCCCATTTGTCAATTCTTGATATTAGAGTCTAGAGAACACAAATGCCAGCCAAGGCTACTATAGCCATAACTAGTTAAGAT